>NC_030679.2:13255211-13566877 GCF_000004195.4 Xenopus tropicalis
AGTGTTCCCCCCCAAATCTCACGCTTACTGACACTCAGTATTCTGTAATAGGGAAACGTATTGGTATTTATTGCCTTACATTCAGTTACACATTAAGGCTGGTACATAAGGGCAGGGCAGATACCCGGGGCAGAGGGGCAAAACTCTTAGCAGCCTGTCAGTACTTGCCCAACCCTGGGTCTGTGTCTCCCAACCAGCGCTGGGAGTAAAGGCGCCTGCAAAGCCCATTTTAGGGGACAATTCTCCAAATTCACTAAAATCGTTGACAGGAGCAACATCCCCTAGTCTGGGGGGGGGAGTCACCCAACTATTGCCCCTCTTTTTAGCTAAAATAAGGGTTTTTAGGCAAAAAATCTATCAGAGGAGATGCACGCTTTACCTCTCACCTGCAATGGCAACCACGGACTGTACCAACTGTCACTTTCCTAGAGTGAAGGCAGCTCCCATCACATTGACATCACATTGACATCACCATTAGACATCACAATTTTTGCTCCACTGTGTAAATAGTGGAAGCAAAAGGTGATGCACGCTTACCTCTCACTCCATGGCAACCATGGACTGTACCAACTGTCACTTTCATTACAGTAATGATGCATCTTTGTTATTGATTATGACAAGAAGCTTGAAATTTGATACTTGAACCTTTCCTAGTGGGAAGGCAGCTCTCATCCCAGTGACATCACTGACAGGCGTCGCTGCTGTTAAAGGGGAAGTGTACCCTTTTGACGAGTGAGCTTTTTATGGGGCTTTGTTTGCCCTTAGATGGGCAGTACATACATAGCTTATTGGTGTACCCAGAGCATTGCCTTGTACGTGTGGCCCCTGCCATGTACCCTATTGCCCCACAGCCTAGCCTAACTGACTTGCAGGTGTATTGGGTGCATGTGCATGTCTCTTTACATGTGACTGTGGCTCACGAGTAAGAAAGTTGGGGCTCCTTTCTGATAGTTGTACACCGCTGCTATTTCCTGAACATGTGCGATTCTTTCAGAGATAAATGAATGATCCTTTTCCAGTTTTACTCCGCTTCTCCTGTGTGTATTCCCTGATCCCTCCCTGGTCTCAGTGGGCAGTAGTATTAGGACTGGATCACTGAGGACCTGGAATAGAGAAATATATATTTTCTGGATGGTTTTATGGCAGCGATGGATTGGACAATGTTTAATGAGTTTTAATTTGTTTTCATTTAAAATCAAATAAAGACTATGGAAGCACCTTCCCAGTATACTAGGGGCACATTATAATGAAATCTGGCCCTGGCTATACAAATCTGCCTTTGGGTTTACATACTAACAAATGTACATGTATCTGGCTGTACCAGGCAGAACACCTGCACCTCTGACCTTGTGTCTTATATAAGGTAATGGGGTGCGTATCTGCATTTTACATTAGTGTAATATAGCCAATGGCACCCCAGCACATACATTTTAGAGGGTGCAGTGGGAGTCAAATTGCTAGTTTGGAGCACCCAATGTTTTCACCTTATCCCATGGCAGAAGTGCCACCTGTATAAGGACAGAACCAGTGGCTAAATCAGGGGTGGGCAAACTGCGGCCCGCGGGCCACATCCGTTCCCGTTGGTCTTTTTAATCTGGCCCGTTGGTCTTTTAATCTTGCCTGCCGACTCTCGCGCGAGACTTGGACTAACGCTGGCCCAGCCCGTCTGCCAACCCCCCGGCCCATCTTTTGGCCCCTTAGCCAAAAGTTTTGCCCACCCCTGGTCTAAATGTTCTAGGGAGTAGAAATGCTGTGTATTTAGCAGCCAAAGCTAGCCATGTATGGGCTGACATAGGCTGTCAAATTGGCCCCTACATATAAGGTCAAGATCTACTTGGCCTCTTCATGGGACCAAAGCAAAGGCCTGCCCAGTCAGGAATATATATTGGTGGGAATCAGCAAGATATACATCCATGATGGGAAAGGTGCAAATCACTTGGTGCAAAAAATTAAATAAAAACAAATTCAACAGTAAAGTTATTGCCACCATTCAAACATTAGCTTTAATGATTAGATAAAAAGGAAGATGAAGGAACCTGATTGGTTGCTCATTTTTTAGTGATTCGGATCCTGTTAGGCTGACCCAGAAATCAAAAATATCAATTCCTGAGACCAGTCATTGCCAGAGTAGCCATTTACAGACTGTATGTAGAGGGAAAGTCTGGTAAATCTTACATCAATAATGATAATAAACAATTATAATACATATATTGCGTGAAGGTAAAGTCATTATGACACAATGCGTTTTTGAATCTAACGCAACCTGAGAGAATTGTAGTTTAAACACATGTGGGTAGCGCCGTCAAGCTGTAATAGAAAAAACTACAATTCCCAGAAGACACATGGCGGGAGGGGCCGGCCGACTCAAGTATTGCCCTAGCTGATTGGATGCTTCAATGGTTTCTGTATGACCTGGGTGCGTGATTGGTTAAGCTTGCGGAGGCGGGTTGTTTGGATGGTGCAGTTGGGAGGAAGGCATCTGGCGGTAGGGGGACCCGCGTAGTACCTTGTAACAGAGCTCGTAAGGTGGGGTACAGGTACGTACAGTGTGACATCTGGGGGGGCAGGGGTTATATACATTTATGCACAGCTATAGCGCCATTGGATAGGTCTGTATGCTAAATAATATGCCATACCCCGCACTTTACCCCCTAACCAATCATAGCTCTTATTTGGCACCCCCAGAGCTTTTATTGTGCTTTTTTTTTTCCCCACTTTATGTGGCTCATGGATTTAAAGGTTGGGGACCCCTGATATAGAGAGTAATATTCTGAAACAATTTTCAATTGGTCTTCAATTTTTATTAATTATTTAAGTTTCTGTTCAGCAGCTTTCCAGCTTGGAGTTTCAGAAGTTACTTGGTTGCTAGGATCCAAATTACCCTTAGCAACCAGGGTGTGGTTTGAATGAAAGACTGATATATGAATAGGAGAGGGGCTGAATGGAAAGATACATAATATAAAGTATAAATAACAAATAAACTGTAGCCTCACAGAGCAATAGTTACAGCTGTTGAGAGGCCATTACAAATTATCAAGCAGAAAATGAGGCTGGCCTGTCCTATAAACTGATGCTACAGGTCTGATTATTACATTCTGTTTCTAATTGCACTGGTTTCAGAACTGCAATGTTAATGTGAATCCGAATGAATTACTAATCAGCTTTATACTGTTGCATTTATATTCTATATATACAGTATATTGTCCGTTGGTCCCTAAGCTCCGTAACTGAGAGCGGCACAGAGCAAGTGCAGGGAATCGGCAGAAAAGAAAATGGGGGGCAGCTGGGGGCATCTTTGAAGGCACAAAAGGGCTGTGGTTGCCTTGGGCCCGGTACAGAAGCCCAAAACATAACCCAAAATATTTCTAGCCTATTGCTTTAGTTAAGCTTAGTTCTCCTTGAGCATCCCATAAGCCATGATAGGTCCCTTATATGTATCCATGGCAAATAAAAAATCCTATATAGACACCCCCTGAAGCTGCTGCCCTCAGCACTGGCCCCCGGGGGGTTATACAGAAAATACCCTTTGTATTCACTGATTTCCCAGCAAGAGAGTTAGGCTACCCACCTATTGTCCAGCTTTAACCCTATAGCTGCCCATACCAGTCTACAGTATGTTTGGTTAGGGAATGTTAGGCCAATTTTGACCATGCTGGCCAACCATCTGTACGTTTATAGCAATTCACTTACCACCTTTATCTTGTTCCTATCAATGAATCTCTGTGTGTCTTCACTTTTTTCTGTAGCTGTGAATTGAAAAAGGCTGGAAAATATGGACTTTTCACCCCACCGTGGCATGCATGAAGGAAGGTAAGTCAAATCCAATTTATTTCAGAAGAAACAAATATATATATATAACACTGTAAGGTCCGCACTCCCATGAACAGTCCACATTCACAATTCACAAACGGGTGCTGCACTTAGTTTTATCCAATATCCATTCCCAATGATTTTGCGCACTCATAATCATTGGGAATGTAATATATATATATATATGTCATGGGTAACATATTTTTGACAGAGAAATTAGTACCCTGGATTGTTTGTACGGGTATAGGATCAATTATCCAGAAATTTGTTATCCAGAAAGCTCCGAATTATAGGAAGGCCGTCTCGCATAGACCCCTTTATAAATAAATAAATAACATTTTCCAAAAACACTCTGTAGTAATAAAACAGTAACTTGTAATTGGTTCTTACTAAGATATAATAAATCCTATATAAACAATCCTTTTAGGTTTATGTAATGTTTAAATTATTTTTTAATAGATTTGTAGTATGGAGAACCAAATTACAGAAAGACCCCTAATCTGGAAAACCCCAGGTCCAGAGCATTCTGGATAACAGGTCCCATACCTGTAATAGGCTGCTCTCAATGCAAAATTGTGATCCTAAAGTTGGAGCTGCTTGTATGATTTTATCTATATGGTTTTGTTATTTACAGGTCTCCTTCCCTTCAAGATACCACCATGAGCTCCAGCCACACCCAGAAGAACCGAGGGGAATCCACTCCGCTGCCTCCAATCAGCGAGCGCCAGGCTTTCCTGCGGCCGTCCAGAGAGCTGTTAGAGTATTACCGCAAGAAGATCGCTGAGTTTGATGAGGAACACGAGGATCTGGTAAAGCAACTGGAGCAATACAAAGCTACCTTTGAGGAGCAGGTCAGTATGCGCCCTTGCTAAGAGCAATACTGCTGATAACTATTATTATCCTTTATATAGCGCTGGTGTATTCGACTACACTGTACAGAGATCACTAAGTACATTGTTTCATCAGTCCCGGTGGAGCTTACAATTCACATTCACTGTGGTCACTTTTACCAGGAGTTTACAGAACCCTGTATGGTTTTGCAGTGTGGGAGGAACCTGGGGTTCCTAGAGGATACCCACGCAAGCATATAGTGCCCTGGCTGGAATTGAACCTAGGAGCTCAGTTCTGCAAGGCAGCATTGTATGTTTTCCTGCAAATGGTTTGTGTGGTTCTCCAGTTTCTTTAAGCCATATGCCTGCTAACTAGGTACCGAGGTACCTAATTTTACCTAAGAAAACTGGAAAAATGTATTGACTCGAGTATAAGCCGAGGGTTACTTTTTGAGCACATTTTGGGGGCTGAAAAACTCTGCTTATACTCGAGTATATACGGTAACTATAAATCCAGTCAGAATGAGAAATTAATGGATATTGGGAAGTTGTATCAGGAGTCAGAACCAGCAGTGCAGAGAAGGGAAAGGGACAGACAGACACTGTGACACTTACACATAACTATAAACCCAGTGAGAATGAGGAATGAATGGATATTGGGGAGTTGTGTCAGGAGTCAGAACCAGCATTGCAGAGAAGAGAAAGTGAGAGACAGATACAGTGACAGTTACACATAACTATAAACACAGGTAGAAAGAGGAATGAATGGATATTGGGGAGTTGTATCAGGAGTCAGAACCAGCAGTGAAGAGAAAGGGACAGACAGTCACAGTGAAAGTTACACATAACTATAAACCCAGTGAGAATTAGAAATGAATTGATATTGGGGAGTTGTATCAGGAGTCACAACCAGCAGTGCAGAGAAGAGAAAGTGAGAGACAGACACAGTGACAGTTACACATAACTATAAACCCAGTGAGAATGAGGAATGAATGGATATTGGGAAGTTGTATCAGGAGTCAGAACCAGCAGTGCAGAGAAGGGAAAGGGACAGACAGACACAGTGACAGTTACACATAACTATAAACACAGGTAGAAAGAGGAATGAATGGATATTGGGGAGTTGTATCAGGAGACAGAACCAGCAGTGCAGAGAAGGGAAAGGGACAGACAGACACAGTGACAGTTACACATAACTATAAACCCAGTGAGAATGAGGAATGAATGGATATTGGGAAGTTGTATCAGGAGTCAGAACCAGCAGTGAAGAGAAGAGAAAGTGAGAGACAGACACAGTGACAGTTACACATAACTATAAACCCAGTGAGAATGAGGAATGAATGGATATTGGGAAGTTGTATCAGGAGTCAGAACCAGCAGTGCAGAGAAGGGAAAGGGACGGACAGACACAGTGACAGTTACACATAACTATAAACACAGGTAGAAAGAGGAATGAATGGATATTGGGGAGTGGTATCAGGAGACAGAACCAGCAGTGCAGAGAAGGGAAAGGGACGGACAGACACAGTGACAGTTACACATAACTATAAACCCAGTGAGAATGAGGAATGAATGGATATTGGGGAGTTGTATCAGGAGTCAGAACCAGCAGTGCAGAGAACGGAAATGGACAGACAGACACAGTGAGTTACACATAACTATAAACCCATTGAGAATGAGGAATGAATGGATATTGGGAACTTGTATCAGGAGTCAGAACCAGCAGTGCAGAGAACGGAAATTGACAGACAGACACAGTGAGTTACACATAACTATAAACCCAGTGAGAATGAGGAATGAATGGATATTGGGAACTTGTATCAGGAGTCAGAACCAGCAGTGCAGAGAAGGGAAAGGGACGGACAGACACAGTGAGAGTTACACATAACTATAAACCCAGTGAGAATGAGGAATTAATGGATATTGGGGAGTTGTATCAGGAGTCAGAACCAGCAGTGCAGAGAAGGGAAAGGGACAGACAGACACAGTGACAGTTACACATAACTATAAACCCAGCGAGAATGAGGTATAAATCGATATTGTGGAGTTGTATCAGGAGTCAGAACCAGCAGTGCAGAGAAGGGAAAGGGACAGACAGACACAGTGAGTTACACATAACTATAAACCCAGTAAGAAAGAGGAATAAATCGGCATTGGGAAGTTGTATCAGGAGTTAGAACCAGCAGTGCAGAGAAGGGAAAGGGACAGACAGACACAGGGACAGTTACACATAACTATAAACCCAGTGAGAATGAGGAATGAATGGATATTGGGGAGTTGTAGCAGGAGTCAGAACCAGCAGTGCAGAGAACATATTGGGACAGGCACACACAATGACAGTTACACATAACTATAAACCCAGTGAGAATAAGCAATGAATGGATATTGGGGAGTTGTATCAGGAGTCGGAACCAGCAGTGCAGAGAACAGAAAGGGACAGACAGACACAGTGAGAGTTACACATAACTATAAACCCAGTGAGAATGAGGAATGAATGGATATTGGGGTGGTGTATCAGGAGTCGGAACCAGCAGTGCAGAGAAGGGAAAGGGACGGAGAGACACAGTGACAGTTACACATAACTATAAACCCAGTGAGAATGAGGAATGAATGTGTATTGGGAACTTGTATCAGGAGTCAGAACCAGCAGTGCAGAGAACGGAAATGGACAGACAGACACAGTGAGAGTTACACATAACTATAAACCCATTGAGAATGAGGAATGAATGGATATTGGGGAGTTGTATCAGGAGTCAGAACCAGCAGAGCAGAAAAGAGAAAGGGATAGACAGACACACTGAATAACACATAACTATAAACCCAGTGAGAATAAGCAATGAATGGATATTGGGGATTTGTATCAGGAGTCACAACCAGCAGTGCAGAGAACAGAAAGGGACAGACAGACACAGTGAGTTACACATAACTATAAACCCAGTGAGAATGAGGAATGAATGGATATTGGGGAGTTGTATCAGGAGTCAGAACCAGCAGTGCAGAGAACAGAAAGGGACAGACAGACACAGTGAGTTACACATAACTATAAACCCAGTGAGAATAAGCAATGAATGGATATTGTGGAGTTGTATCAGGAGTCAGAACCAGCAGTGCAGAGAAGGGAAAGGGACGGAGAGACACAGTGACAGTTACACATAACTATAAACCCAGTTAGAATGAGGAATGAATGGATATTGGGGAGTTGTATCAGGAGTCGGAACCAGCAGTTTTGGAAAGGGAAAGGGTACAGACAGACACATTGACAGTTACACAGAACTATAAACCCAGTGAGAATAAGCATTGAATGGATATTGGGGAGTTGTATCAGGAGTCAGAACCAGCAGTGCAGAGAACAGAAAGGGACAGACAGACACACTGAGTTACACATAACTATAAACCCAGTGAGAATGAGGAATGAATGGATATTGGGGAGTTGTATCAGGAGTCAGAACCAGCAGTGCAGAGAACAGAAAGGGACAGACAGACACAGTGAGTTACACATAACTATAAACCCAGTGAGAATGAGGAATGAATGGATATTGGGGAGTTGTATCAGGAGTCGGAACCAGCAGTGCAGAGAAGGGAAAGGGACGGAGAGACACAGTGACAGTTACACATAACTATAAACCCAGTAAGAATGAGGAATGAATGGATATTGGGAAGTTGTATCAGGAGTCGGAACCAGCAGTGCAGAGAAGGGAAAGGGACAGACAGACACAGTGAGAGTTACACATAACTATAAACCCATTGAGAATGAGGAATGAATGGATATTGGGAACTTGTATCAGGAGTCAGAACCAGCAGTGCAGAGAACGGAAATGGACAGACAGACACAGTGAGTTACACATAACTATAAACCCATTGAGAATGAGGAATGAATGGATATTGGGAACTTGTATCAGGAGTCGGAACCAGCAGTGCAGAGAACGGAAATGGACAGACAGACACAGTGAGAGTTACACATAACTATAAACCCAGTGAGAATGAGGAATGAATGGATATTGGGAACTTGTATCAGGAGTCAGAACCAGCAGTGCAGAGAAGGGAAAGGGACGGACAGACACAGTGAGAGTTACACATAACTATAAACCCAGTGAGAAAGAGGAATAAATCGGTATTGGGAAGTTGTATCAGGAGTCAGAACAAGCAGTGAAGAGAAAATGAGAGACAGACACTGTGACAGTTCCACATAACTATAAAACCAGTGAGAATGAGGAATGAATGGATGTTGGGGAGTTGTATCAAGAGTCAGAACCAACAGTGCAGGGAACATTAAGGGGCAGAGAGTTACAGTGACAGTTACACATAACTATAAACCCAGTGAGAATGAGGAATGAATGGATTTTGGGGAGTTGTATCAAGAGTCAGAACCAGCAGTGCAGAAAAGAGAAAGGGATAGACAGACACAGTGAGTTACACATAACTATTAACCCAGTGAGAATATGCAATGAATGGATATTGGGGAGTTGTATCAGGAGTCACAACCAGCAGTGCAGAGAACAGAAAGGGACAGACAGACACAGTGAGTTACACATAACTATAAACCCAGTGAGAATGAGGAATGAATGGATATTGGGAACTTGTATCAGGAGTCGGAACCAGCAGTGCAGAGAACAGAAAGGGACAGACAGACACAGTGAGAGTTACACATAACTATAAACCCAGTGAGAATGAGGAATGAATGGATATTGGGAACTTGTATCAGGAGTCAGAACCAGCAATGCAGAGAAGGGAAAGGGATGGACAGACACAGTGAGTGTTACACATAACTATAAACCCAGTGAGAATGAGGAATGAATGGATATTGGGGAGTTGTATCAGGAGTCAGAACCAGCAGTGCAGAGAAGGGAAAGGGACAGACAGACACAGTGACAGTTACACATAACTATAAACCCAGTGGGAATAAGCAATGAATGGATATTGGGGAGTTGTATCAGGAGTCGGAACCAGCAGTGCAGAGAACAGAAAGGGACAGACAGACACAGTGAGAGTTACACATAACTATAAACCCAGTGAGAATAAGCAATGAATGGATATTGGGGAGTTGTATCAGGAGTCAGAACCAGCAGTGCAGAGAAGGGAAAGGGACAGACAGACACAGTGACAGTTACACATAACTATAAACCCATTGAGAATAAGCAATGAATGGATATTGGGGAGTTGTATCAGGAGTCAGAACCAGCAGTACAGAGAACAGAAAGGGACAGACAGAAATAGTGACAGTTACACATAAGTATAAACCCAGTGAGAATGAGGAATGAATGGATATTGGGAAGTTGTATCAGGAGTCAGAAATAGCAGTGCAGAGAAGGGAAAGGGACAGACAGACACAGTGACAGTTACACATAAGTATAAACCCAGTGAGAATGAGGAATGAATGGATGTTGGGCAGTTGTATCAGGAGTCAGAACCAGCAGTGCAGGGAACATTAAGGGACAGAGAGACACAGTGAGAGTTACACATAACTATAAACCCAGTGAGAATGAGGACTGAATTTATATTGGTGAGTTTTATCAGGAGTCAGAACCAGCAGTGCAGAGAAAGGAAAGGGACAGACAGACACAGTGAGAGTTACACATAACTATAAACCCAGTGACAATAAGCAATGAATGGATTTTGGGGAGTTGTATCAGGAGTCAGAACCAGCAGTGCAGAAAAGAGAAAGGGATAGACAGACACAGTGAGTTACACATAACTATAAACCCAGTGAGAATAAGCAATGAATGGATATTGGGGAGTTGTATCAGGAGTCAGAACCAGCAGTGCAGAGAGGGGAAAGGGACAGAGAGACAGACACAGTGACAGTTACACATAACTATAAACCCAGTGAGAATGAGTAATGAATGGATGTTGGGCAGTTGTATCAGGAGTCAGAACCAGCAGTGCAGGGAACATGAAGGGACAGAGAGACACAGTGACAGTTACACATAACTATAAACCCAGTGAGAATGAGGAATGAATGGATGTTGGGCAGTTGTATCAGGAGTCAGAACCAGCAGTGCAGGGAACATCAAGGGACAGAGAGACACAGTTACAGTTACACATAACTATAAACCCAGTGAGAATGAGGACTGAATTGATATTGGGGAGTTGTATCAGGAGTCAGAACCAGCAGTGCAGGGAACATTAAGGGACAGAGAGACACAGTGACAGTTACACATAACTATAAACCCAGTGAGAATAAGCAATGAATGGATTTTGGGGAGTTGTATCAGGAGTCACAACCAGCAGTGCAGAGAACAGAAAGGGACAGACAGACACAGTGAGTTACACATAACTATAAACCCAGTGAGAATGAGGAATGAATGGATATTGGGGAGTTGTATCAGGAGTCAGAACCAGCAGTGCAGAGAACAGAAAGGGACAGACAGACACAGTGAGAGTTACACATAACTATAAACCCAGTGAGAATAAGCAATGAATGGATATTGGGAAGTTGTATCAGGAGTCAGAACCAGCAGTGCAGAGAAGGGAAGGGACAGACAGACACAGTGACAGTTACACATAACTTTAAACCCAGTGAGAATTAGGACTGAATCGATATTGTGGAGTTGTATCAGGAGTCAGAACCAGCAGTGCATTGAATTGAAAGGGACAGACAGACACAGTGAGAGTTACACATAACTATAAACCCAGTGAGAATGAGGAATGAATCGATCTTGGGAAGTTGTATCAGGAGTCGGAACAAGCAGTGCAGAGAATGGAAAGGGACAGACAGACACAGTGACAGTTACACAAAACTATAAACCCAGTGAGAATGAGCAATGAATGGATATTGGGAAATTTTGTCAGGAGTCAGAACCAGCAGTGGAGAGAAAGTTAAAGGGACAGAAACAGTGAGAGTTACACATAACTATAAACCCAGTGAAAATGAGGAATGAATGGCTATTGGGGAGTTGTATCAGGAGTCAGAACCAGCAGTGCAGAGAAGGGAAAGGGACAGACACAGTGACAGTTACACATAACTATAAACCCAGTGAGAATGAGGAATGAATGGCTATTGGGGAGTTGTATCAGGAGTCAGAACCAGCAGTGCAGAGAAGAGAAAGGGACAGACAGACACATTGACAGTTACATATAACTATAAACCCAGTGAGAATGAGGAATGAATGGATATTGGGGAGTTGTAACAGGAGTCAGAACCAGCAGTGCAGAGAAGAGAAAGGGACAGACAGACACATTGACAGTTACACATAACTATAAACCCAGTGAGAATGAGGAATGAATGGATATTGGGGAGTTGTATCAGGAGTCAGAACCAGCAGTGCAGAGAAGGGAAAGGGACAGACAGACACAGTGAGTTACACATAACTATAAACCCAGTGAGAATGAGGAATGAATGGATATTGGGGAGTTGTAACACTGCAGCCCAAACATAGTGCCAGGGTTATTAGAAGTTCATTTACTGTAGTAGAGAATCCTGATGCATACTGTAATGATTTCCGTGCAGCCATGCAGTATGAATCAGAACCAGAAGTCAATAAAGTAAGGTTTTAGATGGAGAAGACAAGGAACCTGGAAGGGGTGTGTATATGGAATCTGAGGAGCAATGTCATTACAGCATGTTGTAGTTTGTTCTGAGGTGCATGTGCCCCTCTCACCTTCCTGGACAGTAACTTGTATCCGATTCTTCTCGTAACTCAACCCTCCAGGGGTCTCCACCCGGCAGCAAAAGGTTCCTGAGTCACTGGGGGTCAGTCCAGTGATAGTCAGAGACCCGTCCCCCCGTGTTATGTTCCCCCGTAACTTGTATCTCTCGGATACCGTCAGAGTCTTCTCCCTGGTATTAGTCCATATGATCACTTTGTAACAAGAGCCCGAGCAGCGGGACTTCCCCCAGCATATTTCCGCAATGCCTTCCTCAACTGAGTAAGTGCAGGGCAAAACCAGGGTATGCCCCTCTAAGGCAATAACATATTCCTCTGCTGTCCATAGGCCTGTGAAACAAGCAACATAGGCAATGAGAAAGGGAAAACACTTATTCAAAGGGTCCTGTTAAAATGACTCCAAGGGTGCAAAGGGTATAGCCAGACTGTATAGGTAACTGGTATCATAGAGACCATAGACATAGAAACTGCATCTCATGTTGGCTTTTGGCCTGTAGGAGAGTTATCTATACAGCTCTATGAGTGGAACCCAGAAATACCAGTATCATCTCATTAACATCAGGTTCAGTATTTGATTCTGTTACAGTCTAAATGGTCTAATATCATGTTTATTTCATGCTGAAACCCCCAAAACACCTATAAAATGAATATTGCTCTAGGGGTGATTTATTTAAGGGTGCAGCCTACTGTACTTCCAAACCCCTTATTGCCCTTTGCAACTCTAATTCTGAGACTGACCCCACCATTTAGTTTTGTAGTTGCAACTCCAATTCTTAGACTCTGTCTGTTTGTGTCTTTGGTTTATTAAAGGGGCGTCTACAGTCTTTCAAGGGAATAGAAACCCAAGAATAAAATTTTTCTTTAATGAAAGTAAATGTAATTCTAAGCAATTTTCCAATGTACATTTATTACAAATATTCAATGGTTTTAAAGTTATTAGTAAAGGTAATGGCTTTTAAAAGCAGTGTCTGTCTCTCCATTTCCCCACTCCTGGCTCTGACTGTAAGCAGTATTGGGAATTAGCTCTCAATAGCAATTACATTTACTAATAACTTTAAAACCATTGTATATTTGTAATGAATGTATATTAGAAACTTGCAGAATCATAGTAAAAGAACCAGGCAGGCACATCTGGGATCCCTTTTGCGTCAACCAATTTGTTCAAAAAAGCAGCTTGTATGTTAATAAAAGTATCAAAAATGTATTTATTCCATAAAAATAATAACAACTGCAACAGCCTTATGCGTTTCGTACCTACCAGGGTACTTAATCACAGTCATAGTTCTAAGCTCACAACAAGTTCTTGATAAATTATTTAATAACACATTTTATGGATAATGTCTATCTTTTCATGGTGTGTTCTTTTTACACTGTTCCGATGGTTGTTTAAGCATGAGTATTAAGGAGTGTGGTGTTGAGGACTATTGCTAACGTATCTTTCCTTCTTTGCCCAGATTATTTAAGTAGTCTAGCCACGGGTTCCAGATCCTGCGGTAAGTATGACTGTTATTACCTATTAAGTATGATATTTCTTCTAATTTCCTAATATCCTCAACTTTTGTTAACCATTCCTTATAGGTAGGTGGTTTTGGTGTTTTCCATTTTTGTGGAATCAGCGATTTTGCTGCCTGCAGCAGGTGTAAGGTGAGTGTGTCTATTAGTGTTTTATCTTTATCTGGAATGATGTATAACATAATGGTTTGTGCATTTTCTACTTTGATGGAGCGCTGAGTTACTAAGTTTATTGCATCCAGGCCCCTCTTATAGGCACTAACAGAATCTGCCATTACAGCATCACTAGGAAGGGCATTCCCCAACCTCACTGCCCTCCCCGTGAGGAACCCCCTACGCTGCTTCAAATGGAAGCTCCATTCCTCTAATCTAAAGGGGGGGCCTCTGGTGCGCTGATTGTTTTTATGGGAAAAAAGAACATCCCCCAACTGCCTATAATCCCCTCTAATGTACTTGTACAGAGTAATCATGTCCCCTCGCAAGCGCCTCTTTTCCAGAGAAAACAACCCCAACCCTGACAGTCTCACCTCATAGTTTAACCCTTCCATCCCCTTTACCAGTTTAGTTGCAGTCTCTGCACTCTCTCCAGCTCATTAATATCCTTCTTAAGGACTGGAGCCCAAAACTGCCCCCCATACTCAAGGTGAGGCCTTACCAGGGACCTATAAAGGGGCAAAATTATGTTCTCACCCCTTGACTCAATGCCTTTAATCGCCACAGAATGACACATGTTATCTACAAAAAAAACCCTAGATCCTTCTCCATTAATGATCCCCTCAACACCATTTAGTGTATAACTTGCATTTATATTATTTCTACCAAAGTGCATAACTTTGCACTTGTCCACATTGAACCTCATTTTCCAGTTTGCTGCCCAGTTTTCCAATTTTGTCAAATCGCTCTGCAAAGCGGCACATCCTGCATGGAACTTATAGTTTTGCACAATTTTGTGTCGTCAGCAAAAATAGAAACAGTACTGTCTATGCCCACCTCCAGGTCATTAATAAACAAGTTAAAAAGCAGAGGCCCAAGGACTGACCCCTGCGGTACCCACTAACCACACTGGCCCAATTAGAAAATGTTCCATTTACCCCACTCTGTGTACTCTATCCTTCAGCCAGTTCTCTATCCAATTACAAATATTATGTTCTAGGCCAATATTCCTTAATTTGATCATTAACCTGTGCGGTACTGTATCAAACGCTTTAGCAAAGTCCAAGTACCGTGTTTTCCCGAAAATAAGGCATCCTCCAAAAGTAAGGCACCCCCCCCCCTTTTCACCCCCCCCCGGAAAGTAAGGCACCCCCCCGAAAATAAGACACCCACATAACATTTTTGTTCTTGCCGGTACCTGCGCTGGTCTCTTCTCGCGCTGTTGCGCCGTCACCATGGAAGCCGTCTAAGCGGTGCGATTTCCTGTTTCCCCTGTGCGCTGCCTGCGTGTCTCTCTGGCGCCGTTGCGCCATCATAACGCATTGAGTGGTGACATCGCGACGGCGCCAGAGAGACACGCAGGCAGCGCACAGGGGAAACAGGAAGTCGCACCGCTTAGACGGCTTCCATGGTGACGGCGCGAGAAGAGACCAGCGCAGGTACAGTTGTAATACCGGTAGCAGTTGTACCGGTAATAGAGAAAAAAAAATCAAAACAATCAAAATACAGATATACATTGACAGGCTGAGAGACTTAGATACAAGATAATGTATGGAATCTCTTACAGGAAGCCCATCTCCCATACAGCCCAATTTAAGCAAATAATCCTAAAAACAGTAAACAAACCCAACAGGATTGTTATGCAGCTTAATAAACATTATGTACAAGGCACTGTTTTATTATTGCAGAATGGGAATAGTTAAAGGAGAACTGTCGAGAAAATGTAAATATAATGAGCCCCTCAAGATAATCTTTAGTATACCCCTCAGCAATCTGTCTCTTTTCATTCTCTTTTCATGGGGGAATCAGAGTTAGATTCCGACTGACAGATAACTGAAAGGCAGTTAGCTCTAATGCACCTTCTAGACCAGTGATTCCCAGCCAGAACAGGCAAGAACAAGAATGTTACCGGTACACAGGAGGATCAGAGGAAATAACAGAGGGGGCAATAAAAAAAAAAGGCACATGAGGATCAAAGGGGGCAATAAAAAAAGGCACATGAGGATCAAAGGGGGCAATGAAAGGGCACAATCAAAGGACACAGGAGGATCAGAAGGGGTTACTAAAATGGTAAGCCCCCCCCCCCCGATTCTCTTGTGCCATTTTGATTCCCCCCTCTGTGTCATTTTAAGTGATCGCCCTCCCTTCACCCAGATACCCCAGTGTAATTTTTTTTACCCTTAGGCATGAGCACAAAAAGAAAAAGCTACTCTGTGGAGTACAAGAGGAGAATCATGGAAGATTCTTGGGGCCAAAATCTTCACGCTTTCTGTAAAGAAAAGATGTTAAATATGCGATTGGTCCGCAAGTGGCGAGCAGAGTATGGTAAACTGATTGAACAAGTGGAAAAGGGAAATGCTAAAAAACGCAAGTGTGGATCAGGTCGGCAACCATTATTTTCTGAGCTGGAAGATCTGATCTGTGAATGGGTTGTTGACAGGAGAGCAAAGGCTTTGGTTGTGAATAGAGCTCAGATTCAAGAATTTGCTCTTGCAATGGCACCACACTTTGACGTAGCCCACGAAGACTTCAAAGCATCACCGCACTGGTTGAATAATTTCCTTCAGCGAAATGAACTGTCTTTAAGAAGATCCACAACATTGTTTAGGCTGGAAGATGCTCAAGTTATTGAGCGAGCACTTGCATTCAAGTCCTTTATTGATAATATTAAATTCTCTAAATACAATCTTTCCAACATGATTGCTATGGATGAAACAGCAGTGTTTATGGGCCAATCATCTCAAACAACAATTGAACAGCGGGGTGTCTCCTCAGTGTACATTCCCTCCACTGCTTACGAAAGTGCACGTGTTACCTGTATTTTGGCAATTCGTCTGGATGGCACTAAAATCACACCTCTAATCATTTCTAAGGGCAAGAAGGAAAAGATTGAACGTGTTTCGGGAATTCTTGAAACTGAAAAAGCCTGGGCCACACAAGCAGTTATAAGAAAGTGGGTCGATTTAATGCTGCCACTTGTTATGCGAGGGGGCCAAAGAGGTCTGCTAGTCTGGGATGCAGCCAGCACTCACCGTGCTAAAGATATGAAGTCATTTCTTCATGAAAGAAAAATAGATCAAGTAATGATTCCCACAGGAATGACAGCCTATCTCCAGACTCTTGATATTGCAATAAACAAGCCATTCAAGGAATATTTGCGCATGGAAGTTAATGACTACATTGAAAATAGAATGGTGAGAAATCAGCGTGGAAACTTTGTGAAGCCTAAACTGCAAGAGATTGTGACTTGGGTGAAGAAGTCATGGGAGAAAATCACTGAGTTGCATTGAACATGCATTACGGGCTGGCTACCTTGATAAGAAGTACTCATTTAAGGACAGTGCTATTGCTAAACATGAGAGATTTGGTCCACTGATTCTGAAAGAAATGGAGTCACAAGTAACTGACCTGGAACTTCAGGGTGTGGATTGTTATGATGAGGTTCCAGAAGATGATGACTTGATTGTCATTGAGTAAATGTACCATACCGTTGTACATGGAAACAATGGCAGCGTAGTAACAAGAAATTGGATCCACAGTTTGTCTGGTTATGCTGGTTTGTGATGAAAACTACCGTTATGCTGGTTTGTGATGAAAACTACCGTTATGCTGGTTTGTGATGAAAACTACCGTTATTACTGTACCATATACAGGTAATAAATGTCCTTTTTTTTCAACAATAAATGTGTACTGTATTCTTCTTCATGGAAAAATAAGACATCCCCTGAAAATAAGACCTAGTGCATATTTTGGAGCTTAAAAAAATATAAGACAGTGTCTTATTTTCGGGAAAACAGGGTAGATGAGATCAACTGCCATTCCAGCATCGAGGTTCCTGCTCACCTCCTCATAAAAGGCGACTAAATTAGTCTGGCAAGATCTGTTACGCATAACGTTACAACCATTGTATATTTGTAATGAATGTATATTGGAATCTTGCCTAGAATTACATTTTCTTTAACTGGCCAACATTTTGTTTTTGGGTTGGCATGCCCTTTAAGATACTACAGAATCACGCAGCAGTAGGTCCCCCAGCCTTTCCTGTGGCATACTAAATATCTGGGTTAGTGAGTGTAAAGCAATAGGAGAGCGGTTAATGTGACGGTTGGGGTCTGCTAGTAGGTGCTACAGAAATGTGGTGTGTAATACACTGCTGGGGCACTTTACCTTAAAATGAGCCTTTAGTATGATGTAGGTCTCTGCCTTTATTTTCTACTCTTTCCTGGTTTTAAGCTTATTCTGCAGATTTCTACTTCTTAATTGAAACCATTACCATTAGAAAAATAGTATGGAAAAAAGAACATTAATACCAATACAAACAGACAAGCAGTTAGAATGTTACATTTTAAAACAAAACACATTTAATGGTACAGAGTTTAACACTCCTGTCTGAATGATCAGATTAAATCCATTCATTCTGCCTTCTCTCTATTTATCCTAAATCACACGGCTGTTCATCTAACCAATCAGACTGTGCTATTCCATAGTTTTGGAGATCTACCGAGCAGTGCATTGTTACAAAGGAGAAACCATATACTTCAAAGGTGCTGAGCTTGGATATGCAGACTGTTTGCCTGCAAAAATGATTGTTTTAAATGCACACACCTATTGGTCTATTTATTTGGCCAATGACGTTGAGGCATTCCATAGCACTGAAGAATTTCTCTGAAATGCAAATGTTTTGCAATGCAAAGAGCTTTTTTTTAAAACCAATTTCCTATTACTGTAAAGATGTAAAGCTAATTTCTTGCCCCAGCCAGTGCACGCATTCCTTAATAATTGTAATTCCCTGGGATTTGATCTATTTCCCAAGTATCCCCTGTGCCACCCTGGGCAAGTGAATGCACAGTATAGTAAACCAAAGCACTATACTTGCAGTGTCAGACTTGGGCTCTGACCTATTTGCGAAATTCTAAAAAAAAATGCGGGTGACACAGGATGCAGGGGTTTAACAATGTGCAGGGCTGTAAGATAGTTAAGCTGGCCATTCACCTACTGATATTATCGTGCGAAACCTCGTGGCGACCGATATCGCAAAGGCTGCAGATATATCGGTCATCTTGTCTATCGGCAAGGTTAAAAGATTTTAATCAGGGCCACTGAAGGTGCTCGAGCAAAATCTACTTTTAGGGCTGAATTGGTAGGTGGAGGTAGAATTTCTATTGTTTCTCCCTCCATATCTGACTATGCAGCCCTGAACGTCAGTGGAGGGTGGGAACGATCTTTCGTGCAACCAAGGGTCTCACAAAAGATCGTTATTGCTACGTGTATAGCCACCTTTACATAGTTACATAGTTCTGCTGGGTTGCATAAAGATCAGAGTCCATCAGAGTCCAGAGAAAACAACCCCAACCCTGACAGTCTAACCTCATAGCTTAAATCTCCCATCCCCTTTACCAGTTTAGTTGCAATCTCTGCACTCTCTCCAGCTCATTAATATCCTTCTTAAGGACTGGAGCCCAAAACTGCCCCCATACTCAAGGTGAGGCCTTACCAGGGACCTATAAAGGGGCAAAATTATGTTCTCATCCCTTGAGTCAATGCCCTTTTTTATACAAGACAGCACTTTATTTGCTTTAGTAGCTACAGAATAACACTGCCTGGAATTAGACAACTTATACAAAAATCTACAAAAAAACCCAGATCCTTCTCCATTAATGATACCCCAACACACTGACCCCTGCGGTACTCCGCTAACAACACTGGCCCAATTAGAAAATGTTCCATTTACCGCCACTTTGTAATCGATCCTTCAGCCAGTTCTCTATCCAAGGGGCACGGAAACAGCTACAAGTACAAAAGGTTGGGAGTTGTATATCGGCATCAGATGGAGCCACAGATTACATTTCCTTGCAATAAAAAAACAGTTATCGCTTTCAGCAAACAAATTGTATATATCATTACTATCCAACTACAGTATATCCAAATGCAAATAATGCACCTCTATTTGCAACCCAGTTATTCATAAAAAGAATATTTGTTGTTTTTTTTAACCCAGAAGCCATCATTTCGATAAATAATTTACAGTGTCTTTGTGTTTGTAATTGCAGACACCCTAGATCTGTCTTGTACAGAGACCAGTGCCCATCGAGTCTAAGAGCCACTTGTTTCATGGCATCTGGAAAGGCATGGGATTTATCTGCTTAACCCTGTATATTTCCATCACTCCAGTTAAAACCGTTTCCTCCTAAAAGCAATGTGTGTTAATTAAAGAAACCTCCGTACAGAAAGCTAAACATTCATTTGGAGATTGTGGCTCTGGGCACAGAGGGATTAAGGGACACATAACAGTTATTACATGTACAAAGTGCAAACTCATAACTTTAGCCCCTCTGTTCTCCTGTCCAGCAAGGCACTACGATATACAGTAGTTCAGGCTTCAGCAGTTGCAGTGCTGCCCATTTGTATTAATGCTTTATTAGAAACAAAGAAATAAAAAAAAAAGCAATATATAAATGATTGCACTGGGGTTGCTCTGCCATGACGATAGGTGGTGGCACAATTCATGGGATTTCAGAAATACTCTGAAAATACACAAATATCTCAATGCTCTGAGGTGTAATGAGCAGCAGGGAGTGAAAGAGAAACCTCCCTTATCTGCCAGTGTGCTATGGATTGAGCAACATGGTGCATTAATGGCTGAAATCTTTTACTCAGCCGACCAAATGGTATGTATATCAGTCAGGATTGTGTGGCCAGCATACACATACTTTAATTGCTGTGTATGTCCAAAAGTATGTCCAGCTTTAAAATGGCACCACTCAGCTTGGTCTCATCTGACCACAAAGCATTTCTCACATTGCCACTGGATCACTCTCAATACTTTCTGGGAAACTCCAAATGTGCTTTCACATGGTTCCTTCTGACTAACGGCTCCCTCTGTGCTACCCTCCCATACAGGCAAGTGTGGAACATGGCATATTTTGCTGTCTGGCTGACTTCTAGCTTTAAAGAGGCAAAATGCATACAAATACCCATACAAAGACTATCATGGTTATCACACTGACACTGCCGGTGCAACTGTGACTATGACAATTGACTATGATAGTCTATGGAGGGGTTTTGCCAGCTTTTTGGTGCCCTTCTATGAGCTAGTCTGCTACACAGGCAGCCAAATGCACCATGTGCCATTGGCCTTATTCAGAGCTACAGATGGCTGTGTGAGTGACATCTGGTGTTGGAATCAGGATTTGTTATTCAGTAAAATGAGAGAATCGCCCAAGGGTCTGACTACATTTGTAAGACACTTTAATAACAAATTTCAAGTAAGCTCTGGTTCTTCTTCTCCACAGGCTGTGCCACATTTCAGCAGCTCCATATAATAACCAGGGCTGGCCGGCTGCGGCTCCCCAACTAAAAGCTCCAAAGGATTTATTCCATCATAATTTTGATATAACCCAGCCCCTTGATGTTGGCTAATCAGCAAGCCACACTGTAGGATTTTGGGACACTAATGCAGGCAGATATGTAGGTGTGCGGCCCCACATCTTGCTACAGTTTAACCTGTGACGTGTTTGGCTTCCTTTCTTATGAATGCCCACCCAGCACATTACAATTTGACTTTGCTAAAGATTAGCAGGGGCTCTGCATGCAAACTGACCAACTGCCAATTTGGTAATCAATAGCCATGCTTGGCCAGTTGCAGAAATACAGTGCTCAGAACAGCAAGATCCTGGTGTAAGGAAGGACCCAATAAGATACATTCAGCACGTGGCACATGTTAGCAGGCTGTTTGCTATGATTTGATTAAACAAAACAATAAACATGAATGTACATCTGAACAGGGTTAGAATAAATAGGAGAGTATTGTCACTTGCTGTCTCTAACTCACAGTCACTGGGAAGAAATTCTAAATGACAGATCATTTTAACAGTTTGATAGGTCAAAGCATGATTAATAACACAGCCAGCCTGCACCAATGATTCCAAAATATCCCTTTATCCAACACGCACATATAAAAATCATCTCCCCCCCTCAAAAAAAACCAACCAGTAAAAAATATAGTTTTAAAATATATATATTTCTATTTATATCTGTATATTTCTCCCTCTATAAGTCAAGGCCTCGAGGATTGTGGAATAAATGTGTTCAAACGTCGATTGGTGCGTTGGCGAGGAGGGGTTGCACATATTCATGAAGATCTTGTACTCGCCCTCATTGCAACCCATGCAACTGTTGCTAGTTGGATGATACACATCTTATCCTAAAAGGGAAGCCAAGAAAAGCATTAGATCTCCATACGACCCCATACAAACAATGAACTATCCCAATATTAATTCATAGCCAATAATAGGCACTTGCTTGATATTCTCTATTCTTAGCAACTGTAAATTGGTCTATGTTTTTCATAGTTTCTGAATGATTTGCTTTTTCACTGCCTAGTTGCTAGGGTAAATTGGATCCAAGCAACCAGATAAATGAGGGGGAGAACTGAAGCTGAATAATTCAAAAAGCACAAAAAATAATAAATTACAACAAATTGCAAATTGTCTCAGAATGTCATTGTCTAAACATGAAGTTAAAGGTAAACTACCCCTATAACAGCAGTGCTGCTGGCACAGAAGCACAGAAGTAATTAAAATGAAATGTAGTGTCTCAACCCTTTCTCCTTGTAGATTGTAAGCTCTTTTGGGCAGGGCCCTCTTCACCTCTTGTATCGGTTATTGATTGCTTTATATGTTACTCTGTATGTCCAATGTATGTAACCCACTTATTGTACAGCGCTGCGGAATATGTTGGCGCTTTATAAATAAATGTTAATGTAATGTAATGTAGTTTTGCCCTGCACTAGTAACACTGGTATGTTTGCTTCAGAAACACTACTATATCAGTGCTGTCCAACTTATTACATGTAGTGGGCCAATTCTATCTCATACAGCATGTTGGAGGGCCAGTTGTATAGCCATGGGGGTAGCTATTCAATCTGTAAAGGGAGACAAGGCACAGGTTACGTAGCAGACACTCTCTATAGAACGTAGAACCCCACTGTATTCTGCAGAGTTTATTACCTTCTATGTAACCTGTGCCATTTGGCCCAATTTCAACTTGACTGGCTGCCCCCCCCCCCCATATTTTTTTCATGTTACTGTTCCTTTAAAGGTCTTGTACTCATTCTCTCCTTGCATGTGTGTTCTTTGCACTAAACACTGTACCTGTGCCTGCTAATAAGGAGGAAATGACATCTGTGGTAGCTGTTTAATAAGCTTGTTTTACAAGAAGTCATTATCATTGTTATCCGTTAGATTGTTCTTCAGCTGAATCTTTCTGGCTGCAAAAAACCCAATCATGTTGTAAACTGCTGACAGAATTCACCCTAAAGGTCCCCATACACTATAAGATCCGCTCGCTTGGCGATGTCGGATCTTTACCCGATATCCCCACCTACGGGTGGGCGATATCGGGTTGGAAGTTGCTTTAAAAAAAAATAATCCGATCGTTTGGCCCTGGGGCCAAACGATCGGATTGCATTTGCGGCCATGGGCAGTCGGTTCGGGGACCGCATCAACGAGCCGATGCGGTCCCCGATCCGACTGGATTTTCTAACCTGGCCGATCGATATCTGGCCAATTTCAGGCCAGATATCGGTCGGCCAGGCCGCTCGTTTCTTCCCATACACGGGCCGATTAGCTGCCGAATCGGTCCGAGGGACCCATATCGGCAGCTTCTATCGGCCCGTGTATGGGGGCCTTAACAGGCTGGTTTCAGCATAAAGTAGCTATTGGCAGTGAATAACTGAAAGTACAGGGCAGGGTGGCAAAGTGCAAAAACTGCTACAAACTGCGCTTTCTTTGCACTTTTGCAAGAAAGACAAAACCCCATCACACAGGAATAAATTAGGTTAGGTCCTCAGCACCTCTGATAACTGAGGGAAAGAACAAGTAATGAAGGTGTAAGGGCAGGGGTACACGGGATGATTAGTCACGCTAATCTCCCCGCAATGCCATCCCACTGGCTAGAATGTAAATTGCCGGTGGGATGGCATACGGGTCACTGCGATGCCCCACAGTCGGCCCAACTTGTCTTCAGAGGAAACTTCTGGCGACTGCAGGACATCTCAGCAACGCGTATGCCATCCCACCGGCAATTTACAGTCTAGGCGGTGGGGAGGCATTGGGGGAGATTAGACGCCAGTGACAAAGGAGATTTGTTGCGGTGTAACTAATCTCCCCGTGTACCCCTGCCCTAAAGGTTTAAGATTGGCCATACACTGTTAGATCTTTTAGGGGACATCACCAATCATTCACTGAGTGGCACGTACAACAGCGGAGGGACAACTGGGATAGTGATATCAGAAGATTTTACTCCACTGTACAAGCATAAGTAATAACATGGCCATACAAATACAGATTTGCTTGTTTGGCGACTCGGCAAACAATCAGAACTATGTCTGAATTTGCTACCTACATAATGGGTCAAATCAGGCTAAAAGGGTTTTTTGGTCCCCAGGTCAACAGACAGATCATAACTGGGACTAAAACCAGGCCTGTTGGGAAAGGACCACATCAATGCGCCCATTTGGTCATCGCCTCATAGGTCTTCTAAACTTGCCTGTTTTTCAGCCACATACAATAGATGTCAGGGAAGGCCCTTAACCAGCATATAAATGGGCACTTGGTCTGTAGGGGCCTAATTTGGCATCTTAAATCTGTCAGTGTATGGACAGCTTAAGTCTACACCAGGGACTGGAAAGCAACATAGAAGTGCAGCACAACCCTGCGATAGAGAGCTCCTCGGGCTGGTGTATTTATTTCTCAAAAGGAGAATCAGCCTTGAAAACAAAGTTAACAGCTGAATTTGAGGGGGGTGTCTATAACATATTGGGTACTTCCCCCCAGTGAGATTTCTAGTCCTTTAAAGTTGTCTCTTTCTGCTCTGCTGACACAAATGGGCTTTTGTAACATTCCTGGGCATCTCACCCTTCTGTATTTCCACAGTTGGTTGCCCTTCATGCCATGACAGTCAAAGAGGGTGACGGCTCGTTTGTGACACGGCATCAAAGCAAGACTTCATAGTGTGCTGTGGGATGCCAGGACGTATATCTTCTCTCCAACCCAGAGTGAACCCCTGCACAGAAAAGCAGTGTAAGGAACGGTGTGTTTGCACGTACTAGTGCCCCAGTGTGGCTAAGAGCCACCTTCATACCTTTCTGGCTCCCCACGTATTACTATTGCGCCCTTTGTTACAAGCTTCCAGGCGGATTTAAGCGCCAGAAGTGACGTGCTTTACGCCCACACACATGTCCATCCTTACATTACAAATCTTCAAAAAAAATAAGATGATATCAGAATGCTTCTAATAACATGGGCCCCAAACACTCAGTTGGTTTAACTCTGACTGAACAAGAAATATCTAGGTCTGCCCCTTTCTGCATGTCACTGCTTCCTATAGTAATCTGTGATGTAGAATGCCCCACGGTGCAGTGCCACCCTGTTTAACTGTACCTCTCCCCAAGCAGCTGGGGGCACAGCATTTAAACTCTCATTTACAAGAGAAATACTATGCATTATATATATCAGTGCTGTCCAACTGGCGGCCAGCGGGCCGCATGCGGCCCGCGACCCCCCTCTGTGTGGCCCCCCACCTGTCTGGCTGCTTTGATGGCTTACTCTTATAACATATACTGAGGTGGTACTGCAATTAAAAAGTTTTTTAATATATAGTTATTGTGCAGACTGTAGGAGCAGTGCCAGCATTGTGTCACTGTATGCTGCCTGTGTGTGCCATACACACAGGCAGCATAGGGCAAGCAGAGTATGGCACACACAGGCAGGGTAGGGCAGGCAGAGTATGGCACACACAGGCAGGGTAGGGCAGGCAGAGTATGGCACACACAGGCCAAGTATGGCACAAACCAGCCAAGTATGGCACACAGGCAGGGTAGGGAAGGCAGAGTATGGCACACACAGGCAGGGTAGGGAAGGCAGAGTCTGGCACACACAGGCAGGGTAGGGAAGGCAGATTATGGCACACACAGGCAGGGTAGGGCAAGCAGAGTATGGCAGGTTTTTGCTGTACTACAACCATTAACATGGGTATGGTCATGTGATAACATGGGTGTGGTTTCAAGTGGGTGCAGTTTCAAAAAGGGGAGTGGTCAAAACTGGCTTCCATTATCGGCCCTCCACCACGTAGGTCGGAAAAATTTCGGCCCTCGGTACAACAGAAGTTGGACAGCACTGATATATATAGTTCACAAAAAAATCCATGCAACTCCGGGATTTAATGGCAGTATGTACTTACTCAATACACTTTTTCAAAAAAAAAAAATTAAATCCCGGTGCTTCTGGTGAAGCTTTGAAGCGGTGTGCCATGTGTGGTGTGCGGTGCATGTTAATATCTATTAATGCCTCTAGATGGAGCTCAAACACTCTATGTAAGTATCACTCTGAGCAAAGGAAGAACCTGCACATCACAGCATGCAAAACATTCTAAATACAGTCCCATGGTTAAATATGTGTTTCCTTCTAAACTCCACCTAACGAACATGGTATTTACAGAATAACTGGTTCCAGACTGTATAAGAGCTGGGACAGCACTGGTCTATGCCTAAGGGAAATAATGTGCATTGGCTTTATGTCTAAAATACTGCGTATATATCTGTATAGCCATGCATTTCTCAAATGGAAGAAGAAGGCACCTTACCCTCGCTAGGCTGACACCAGCAGGAACTTTGTATGGTACATATTTTCTATAAATGTGGCCTACTCTGGAACAAGGAGAGTCCACCATTCCCCACACATCCACACCTGTAAATATAGACAGAGTGTATAACATTTGGTGGACATAGAGATTAAAGACCCAATAGGTTACGGTCATCCTGCAACTGTCTAGTCTTGTCTGACACTGACAGGATCCCGGGCAGCCTCTGGATCTCTGCTTACTGAAAGGCGGATGAGTTCTGAGCCTACTCCAGAAACTGGGGGCACTGATTAGCAGAATTCCGGTTAACAGATTTACACAGACAAGTGATTTTGCTGGTGCATACACTGCAATTATTTTTTTTGTACTGAGAAAAGTTCCTTAAAGAAAATAATCCCACATGCCCATGTAATCATACCAGTAACATACAAGAAGCCCTACGTTCCCAGCACCCTGGAGATTTGAGGAAATGCTGTGGGTTCTCTTCTGAACTCATGCAATTTACATATATATATATATAAATATATTTTTGTTTTTTTGGGTTTTTTTTTAGATTTAATGATATTAGTAGTTTCACATTGGTAATATCATGAGTGTGTAGCCAGTGTGCCCCCTGCTGTTCCATGTAAATGTGAAAAAAGCAAAACACAAACACTAAAATAATAGGTTTCTAAACACTTTAATACTGTGTTATCTGTTCAATGAAGACAATATAGGTAACTTGTCC
Source organism: Xenopus tropicalis (assembly GCF_000004195.4). Taxonomy (NCBI): domain Eukaryota; kingdom Metazoa; phylum Chordata; class Amphibia; order Anura; family Pipidae; genus Xenopus; species Xenopus tropicalis. The sequence continues at coordinate 13,282,487 of NC_030679.2, forward strand.
ACCCTGCCCACAGTGGATTCTCCAGTTTCTGAGTATGATCCTAGGCAACATCCATGAGAAGATGTTCCTGAAAGCAAGGAGGATCCAATTGCTGAGAACCGATAAGAAGCCTGTTGGACAGAAGCCAGAGCACAACAGGAGATGAGGATGCTGGGACTAATGAACAGAGGAAGGGCCTTATACTCAGTTGCATCTTCACAATTTCCAGGATGAAATAGTTAGATAGTGGGACTAGAGACAAGGATCTCTGAACAACAAACCACATGGCAGTTCAGCGATATCTTCCCTCTGGGCAGGCCGGCCCATTCTATTCATGGATCATCATTACTCAAAAGAAGCAAGCTGACTCCTGACATGACCACATCGCCTGTCCTGCCAATATTACCAATCAAAGTCCTAGATAAGTGGGCAACTAGGTCATCCTTTTTTTATTTACCTTGAAAGAAAGGCATACCAGTGAGTATATAGCACAACTATTCCACACAGTGGGACATGTCAACAGGCATGGAGGGACTTGCAGGATGATGCCCATGAAACAAGTGGTTCCTCAACCCAATGGGGTTTCACCAGGTTGTCCCGTTGGGGGAAATTCTGTGGCTGATATGATAGCAACCAGGGAAAACACAAAAGCTTTTATATATTTTGCCTGCACAACCTCAAAAAGTGGCGGTAGATGTGTTGGTGAAATTTCTGTATTTTTTTCTTCATTAACTCTCAACCCCTGCTTGAAAAAGCCATCATAATTATGGTGCCCCTTTTGGCCACACCAAGCGTGGTTCTCAGATCTAAGGAGCCCCAGTGGTACCAATTTTCAGCTTTACTTGACAGAGGTATTAAGTTGTCTTCCTCGAAGTTCCATGTTTCAGCCTTGTCTGTTGTATTTCAAAGACGTATTTCAGAGTATTGAGATGTTCATGTTATTTTGTTCTGGAAGGGATAAACTTCATAACTTAAAAGATCTGATTCTGCTCTGAAACATAGTGATGCCCAGGCTCCAGTGCATATATATCCAAGGGACCTTCCAACTATGGATGAGACTGAGCAAGAATCACATGATTGGGAGAAAATAAAGATGCCATGAAAAGATGCAAATAGGTTTGAGTTTAAATCAGATTTTTTTAATGCAACTTTATTACTTTAATGATAGTGTCCCTTTAAAAGCGAATGTTCACAAGCCCTTTGCATGCTTATTCATTTCAAACAAGAAAGAGCTTTTATTTTTATTTATTTTTTTTCCATTCTGCAGTATTTACAGCAATACCAACCCATAGATATACAACCAGAGAGGCCACCACCTCCCCACCGCCTGTGAATGTAACGGTAAGGAGCAGCTTTTAACTGAAGTGATTCTAATCAAATACACAGAGAGATACCTACATAGCAAAAAAAAACAAATGCAAAGGTCCTGCTGAATTTGTCTTGCTAAGAAGTTTCATGAGCTCAAGTTTCAAGAGATTATTTTTCATGGTAACTTCTAGATCTCCCCTGTAATAGGAATGCTCCTGTAAACATTGTGGGCCCTAGGGTCCACCAGACAACCTAACCAGAAGGACCCACTCTCAGCTAAATGTAATAGGTGACAGGAGTGGTAGGAAGGCACTGCTCTTCATTTAGAGCAATGGCACAGGGGTTCAGCCTGAGGTCTATTGCAGAGCAGCTATTTGCTCTCCAAAATATACCCCAAAGTCCAGTTTGTAGGCTAATTAGGTTGAGATTTGGGGTGAATGTGTATTTGTTGTCCTAGATATTCTTGGAACTATGGCTGATTGATTGATGCCTATATTTTCCTATATCTGTTCCCATTTCACAAGCTAAGGGTGGACCTTCATGTGGGACTTGAACTGACAATCATCCAAGGCCTTAGTGGGTGATGACCTTCAGGTGTCATGCTACCAGTATATTATTTACAGAAAAAACACGATTTGTATGGGTTACTAATGGCCCCTGAGCCATTAAGGGCCCTTGTACAGGTGCATTGGCTTCACATGCTCTATGTCCATCCCTGAGACATTGGGGTAGAAGACTGACAATTCCTGGAACAAGAGCAAAGCTGAACCAGTGATGTACCAGTGCATGTTTAACCCATTATAATAAGAATGTTTCTATTTTCCTTTCTCAGGCTGCTTTGGATAAGATCACTCTTTGAAATTAAGAAATAAATCTGTTTTTTATTAGGCTTATCCTTCTGCGCTTCATGCTCATATCATTAATAGCTTATACTCAGCAAATGTGCCTCAGTTTTCTCTAAAAGATTCTATAGACATTAACCAAGGTCCAGCTAGGTCAATAGATAAGCCTGTTTCATATTTCTCAACACAGCATATACTAGGCACATAGAATAAGTCTAAATGGAGTCAGCCACAGTCTCGGTTCAATCCAACTGCAGAACCCCAGATGTCTATAAATTTCATCTATTTTAGTACTTGTCCATAAGGCTACTGTTGGAGGTTTAACGGCTTTTATCATTGATTAAATTGATGGCCTTTTTACGACATTAGAGCATAGAGCATTCCCCCACTGGACGTGTGAGCTAAAAGAGCCCAGATTGGGGGAAAATGGGGGGAATGATTGTGTTTCCCACCCCTAATTGATGGTGTTTTTCTTCCCCAAAAAATGCGACAATATGTGAACAATATGGCACCCGTCCCGGCTACGGTGTGGGTGATATTGGGTGAGACTCATGCATCTCCTGGCTTGTTTCTTATGAGGTTTTAGTTGAAAAATTATTTTCTACCCTAGATATTGGACCTATGGCTGAAAAGCTGATGCAACAATCTGATTACACCTCCAAGAGGTGCTTCAGCTGGAAAGCCTAGCACCCATTGGCCTACACTGAATAGCATTGCATATACAAAGTGCATCGCTGCATGAAATGCATCTGGTTTTTTAATTAACATTGATGATTTGCAGTGACCAAGAGTGCACCTTTTTTGTTTGGGTGCCACCGAATGTTATACATAGGAGCAAGCATTCCTGACCTGAACATTCTTGAAATTTGCTGTATTTTGTGGGTGTGGGAATCACTTGGTGACATGCTGGGTGTGAAACTAAGCAACAGAGCTGTCTTTTGCCATATAATATATGCATGCTTTGTATTGTTTTTCTAAAAATGTAAAATATTGTGTGCTTAGCTTTCTTTCCAAAGCCCTGCAGCATTGGGAAATACAGATCCCCAGCTTTTCAAAGCGTGAAAACTTTATATTTGCCTCAAATTAGCACTTGACTATCACAGGTAACTATGTTTGATAGACCCAAGCAGTGTTGTAACTATAGAAGACTATAGCCACTGAAAGATCGTGTACCCTGTGTGGGAAGTTGCCATGACTCACTTCTGCTCACATCTGTGTGCGGCGAGGGGGTGAAGGGTATGCTTCAGTGCCTGTCAGGCCCCTCCAAAGACTTTTTGCAGGGGGTGGCTTGGTGGCGTATTCTACGTGCAATTGCACTCTCTGCACTAGCAAAGCTAAATTTCCTGTTGAGAAACATGAAATTCGGCTCTTAAAGTCACCAGGAGAGGCTTTTTGCTGCCCCAGGTAACTTTGGGGGTGCTGCCACCCGACGCAAGTTTCTCAACTCCCATCATGGCACAACACATCAATATTATAGTGTAATTTACATGTTTTATCCACAGCCCCAAAATCCACTCCACCAAAGCCCTGCCCTACCAGTGTTTCTCATTATGGCAGTGAAACTGCTGGCTGTTTCCAGTGCAGATGATGTCCTGTACAGAAATGTGCAGTAATAAGGTTTCACTCTGAAGCAGAACCACATTGATTTCAGTCCAACTTCCCTAGGGAGGATTTACTGTATATATTTGCCTTTATGTAATCATTCTCCAATTTTGAGTTTGTTTTCCCTAAAAAATTGAATTGGCTGCACTTTTCTATTATAAAATTGAGTGCCATTGTATTGAAGAAGGTTGTAGTACCCACACCCCCTGTGTTATCTAAGGAGAAATCCAAATTTGTTTTTGTTTTTTTTTTCCTTTTACCCCAACTCATAGCAAATAAATGTAATACTAAGCAACTTTCCGATAAACAATAATTTTAAATGGTAGAACACATAGCAGCATAAATACAGTGCTAATTCCATGTATAATAGCCCAGAACACATGGGAGGATAAATACAGGCCAATTCTATGTATAATACTCCAGAACCCACAGCAGGATAAATGTAGTGGCAATTCTATGTATAATACCCCAGAAAACATGGCAGAATAAACATAGTGCCAATTCCATGTATAATACCCTTAGTTCACATGGCAGGATAAATACAGTGCCAGTTCCATGTATAAGACCCTAAAACACATGGCACGATACAATGCCAATTCAATTTATAATACCCCAAAACAGGATAAAAGCAGTTTAGATGTTTCCAAGCCTTCATTAAAATTAAACCATGGGTTCACCTTAAAAAATGGGCAACAAGGAAATGCTAAAATGAAAATATACAGTAGAAAAACAGGTTTTCTTGATTGCACCTTACATGTACAGTTACACATCTCACTTCTGCGAGTAGGTGACTATGAAGCACAATCATGAGTGAATATTTGGGGAACCTGCATGGTTTTGTTTTGGCATGTCTATATCCCATTAACCAAAGAGCATTCTCTCTCACACAGTGACCAAGTCAGACTTTTGGTGACCTACAAACTAAATGTTCCCTCATCTAAATAATAAATGTCAGTGGCTCACAGAGCAGAGAACGTACCCAGCAACATTAAGCCTATAATGTAAAACCACATCAGTTTCAGTTTCTCATTCTCTGTGAGGTCTGTCTAACAAAATCTAACAAACCTTGCGCTTAAGTTGTATCGTAGTAATGTTTTCCTTGTATGGTTTGTACCATTTCATTGTAATGTTGTTAACCCATTAAGGTAATGCCCATCCCTATGTCAAGTCCTCTTTGTCTAATACAAATATAATATATATGTTAATGCTTTGCTTTCCCCTATTGTGTAAGAATGTGTTATAACCTAAACCCATAATGCAGTTTTAGCATAGAATGTTCTCTGTTGGCTGGGCTCAACCTACCTTAATTTAATACCATTTAGGGTGATGAGAGTGGGCCCATGGTCTAAAGTTTTCTGGTGGGCCCCTGGCATCCCGGTCGGACACTGCCTATACAAGTGAGAAATCCCAATAAAACTATACATATTTGGCATTGGCACAAGACATGGGACTTTCAGTTGTATCTACGTGCATAAAATAATGTTTCTCATATATGTGTTCATATTACAGAAAATAATTTTTTTAAAATTTTTTAGACATTTAGAAGCCTATATCTTTTTACAGAAGTGGAATTACACAAACATTCTAGGATATTTTCAGAGCTTAGGTTGTCCTGAAAAAAAACTATATATCATTTTCCTGGGTAAACTAAAAGTCCCCCCAAGGAAATACCCCTAAAGTGAAAGAGCGCAAAATGTTCAAAAACTGTTTGGCAAAAAAAGTTCCAGAAGCCCCAAATTGGCTGGCAGTGAAAAGGGTTAAAGGGCATTTATTTACGCACACAGGCATTTGCACAAGTACAGGGGGAGCGTGCAGTGACATTACAGGATTTCCCCTTAGTCACACGTATTGGGAGACCTGAGCAAGTGGGTCTCCGCTTGTTATTTCTGTGAATGTGTGTGTGGGGGGGGGGGGGATATGTACATGGGTAACCACAGCAGAACTTCCTTTCTCAGGCTTTCTAGGCTGATTATCTACATGATCATTTCATCACACCAACACTTACTGCTGTGCATGATCATTATACACTGCCCATTAATGTTGGGCACTCAACTAGATATGACTATGCTGTGTCTTAGTATTTGCCCTGTTCTCTTCCTTCTGCCAGGTAAGTACCTGATTTAAAGGAAAAGTTTGCTTTAAATTACCTTTTTAGGTGTTACAGATGGACTGAGCAATGTTTCTGCTGCTGGTGTTTTCCTTGTACGTGTGTTTTACTTTTCATTTTTGGCTTTCTATCTTTCCACAGACAATATAGTATTTATATAAAGGACACATTATCCTCAGCTGTAAATGATAAGGATATTAGAAGTCACTGAGGGGTTCTGTGCCCATATAAAGGCACAAGGCTGCAGGCTGAGTTATACAGGGAACTCTGAGTATCACTCATGTATTATAAGGGATAATGTACCCCCTACTGTAAATGATAAGGATATTAGCAGTCACGGAGGGGTTCTGTGCCCATATAAAGGCACAAGGCTGCAGGCTGAGTTATACAGGGAACTCTGAGTATCACTCATGTATTATAAGGGATAATGTACCCCCTACTGTAAATGATAAGGATATTAGCAGTCACTGAGGGGTTCTGTGCCCATATAAAGGCACAAGGCTGCAGGCTGAGTTATACAGGGAACTCTGAGTATCACTCATGTATTATAAGGGATAATGTACCCCCTACTGTAAATGATAAGGATATTAGCAGTCACTGAGGGGTTCTGTGCCCATATAAAGGCACAAGGCTGCAGGCTGAGTTATACAGGGAACTCTGAGTATCACTCATGTATTATAAGGGATAATGTACCCCCTACTGTAAATGATAAGGATATTAGCAGTTACTGAGGGGTGCAACTGTAATTGCTAGTGAAAACAGCATTCTGTATGGCTGCTTGCATTCTCTGCATTTGTTGTTCTGACTCCTGAACAATGCACCTCTGCTACATTGTTTCATTTAGTCCGGAAACTTCAAAAAAGGAATTTAATGGAGAAACTGTATTAAAAAAAAGGAAACGTTATTGATGTGGCATGTAGAGAGCACCCTGTAGTGATCACTGAGGGATATTACAACTAAGAAAAAGAAAGTCTCCAAAAAATCCACTTAAAAGTAAAACAATTTTATTTTAATCCATTAAAAGCATAAGTAACCCCTTACAAACACAGCCTTATGCGTTTCATGCTTTCCCAGCACTTAATCATAGGCTCCAACACCAAATTAAAAGCAAATCCAAGTGCAAGATATAATTTACCCATTTACTAAAAATATAAAGTCAGATTCCAGCGAACAAACTAGTGATACGTGAAACATGGAATTTTGATGAAAATCCATGCCTGGCAAAAAATTTGCTGTTAAAGACCAACTGCAAATTTTATTAATAAACAATATATGGTGCTCTAAAAATTACTTTAATCATTTTAATTCTACATTAACATTAGTGTGGTTGGTTCTCCCAGTTTGTACCCTAGGGAACATACCCACTCTGTATGGGATTCATCTCTAAAAACAATATTTCTGTCTTTCCTAATTGCCTCTTTGCAGCTCTGACAGTAGGAGCAGAACATGTGAGGGGATCAGTCGGGGGGACAGTGCTATTACCCTGCACTTACCCTGTTACTGGAGGTACCACCAGTATGTGCTGGGGCCGAGGCCATTGCCCAACTTCCAAATGTCTGGATCCAATCCTCAGGACTGATAGAGATGGGAAGGAAGTTATCTGGCACCAATCAGAGAGATACAGATTATTGGGGAACATAGAACAGAGGGACGTGTCTCTCACCATCTCCCAACTGACCTTCAGTGACTCCGGAACCTACTGCTGCAGGGTGGAGATCCCTGGTTGGTTCAACGACCAAAAGGGGGAGATACAAGTCAGTGTAGATGAAGGTGAGTATTTGCCTCAGTTTAGAAACATTAGGGGTTTATACATCAAAAGCTGATATGAAATAATGCACATTATCACCTAACAGTTCATTAAAGGAGTTTTTTACCTGAAAAACAATTTTAATATGATGTAGAGCTTGATATTCTTAGACAATTTGCATTTGGTCTTCACTTGTTATTTTCTGTGGTTTTTGAATTATAAGGTTTTTGTTCAGCAGCTTTCCATTTTTGGATTTTTTTTACACTGCGTTTTATTACTTATCTTTCTATTCAGTCCCTCTCCTGTTCTTATTTAAATGGGACTGAATAGAAAGATAAGTAATAACAAGTAGCAATAGCAATAAAATTGTAGCTTCACAGAGCAATACATTTTTTGGCTGCTGGGGTCAGTGACCCCCATTTGAAAGTTGGAAAAAGTAATAAAAAACGAAGACACCCAAAATGCAAGAAAAATAATGTGTTTTGGCTTTAATTATTTACTCAAGAACGTAACAAGGAGCTTTCCCATAATTCAGTGTTTCTGGATAACGGGTTTCTGGATAAAGGATCCCAGACCTGTAAAGGCCATTTTAATGCACAAATCCAGCTCTGGGCAGTTGCCTGAATGTTAGTTGGGTAGAGGGGAGAGATATTAAGCACCATGCTTAATATGTGATTTCATTTTTCAAAGGTAGGAATTTCCATTATATAATATTGTATTCTTTTAAATCTGTGTGGCATTCTTTTCTAGAACAGACAAATCTCTCTAGCCCTGCCATTCCAACCAGAACATCCCAAGCCAGTGAAGGTAAGGCTCAGCTCTCACTCGCTGGGATTTCTATTCCTATGTCTGTTTATATTACATTTTCTACCCTTTAGGAATCGGATCTTTAATGACCCAAGTGCTGGACCACGTCTATTTCATATGATCATTTTGCCCACAGACCAACAATCAGAGGCCTGTTGGGAGAGAACCAATGAGAAATGTAGTCTTTACCCAATTGTATTTTTTAACCTTCTCACTGATCCCAGATCATATAGTGGTTGAAGAGGTTATAGTTTATAGGCCATGTTGGCAGCCAATGGTGTTGACTCTGGAGGATTTAGAAAAAGTTCTAGTGTTACTTTAGCATTCCATGTCTGATATTGTCGCACTATTCTGGGAGTTGTAGCGCAACAACTTTGGGTGGAGCAACACTGCTATGGAAGGTTTATGTGCCCTTTAAATGATCTCCATTATTACTGGGTTATGTTAGCTCACTGGACCATATCTTCTCCAGAAAAAATAAGTACAAGTCAGTATAAGTATTTTATAAACATGGAATAATGCATGTTCCCTTTACCTGCTGATATGTTGCACTTTCCCTGGGCTCTGTTTCCCTTTTGTGGCCTGAGCCCTGCCCACTCTGCAGCTGCTTTGTATTGTCACTAATATATCTTTTTAAACTAACAATATTCTTGTTCTTCTACATTATCATTTATCATGTTTATTTCTTTTTATTAGCAGTATCAAATAGCTCAGCATCCACTGCTGCGTCCAGCTCAGATCATATGAATACAGGTAAGACTGCAGTCAGAACGACAAACACCTAAATAAAATTTTACTCAGGGGTTTCTTCATATTGAGATCCAATATTTGTTCAAAGCTACCTTAATCTGATAGAAAGGTCATAAACCATTATGAATTTCTCATTTTCCTTAAAGTTAGACTTTCAAGAATGTTTAGAGGAACAACATCCAGTCATTTATTTCAGCAGAAATGCAGGCACCTGAGGAAGGGGTGTTCCCCCCAAAGCTTCTGCTGCATTTAAGCTGAAATAAATGACTTAAAGGCATTTGCCGGAGTATAGGGGTGTGCTTCTCCCAATACAAGGTATGAATGGATGTTGTTTGGCTTGGAAGCAGCCGGAGAACTGAATGCACCCTTGAAATATGTAAGTGGTGTGCTGAAGAATTTGTTTTCTTTAGAGAAACAACATGACATCCTCCCTAAATCTCACCCTAACTGGCTTTCAGGTTGGGTTCCCTCAGCCACTGCTCCAGGCCACCGTACAGATGGGCAGCCTTATCATTCTGGAGCAACTGCATAAAGCCTTTGGGATGATGGGTCATGCCCCCTGCTTGTTTTTTTAAGGAGATGATTACATTAGAGGAGAGCAATTGGGGTAAATAATGACATGCACCAAAAAAATACATGTACAGGTATCGGACCCCTTATCCGGAAACCCATTATCCAGAAAGTTCCAAATTACAGAAAGGTTATAATGGTTTCCTTTTTCTCTGTAATAATAAAACAGTACCTGTACTTGATCCCAACTAAGATATAATTACCCCTTATTGGGGGCAGAACAGCCCTATTGGGTTTATTTAATGGTTAAATGATTCCCTTTTCTCTGTAATAATAAAACAGGACCTGTACTTGATCCCAACTAAGATATAATTACCCCTTATTGGGGGCAGAACAGCCCTATTGGGTTTATTTAATGGTTAAATGATTCCCTTTTCTCTGTAATAATAAAACAGTACCTGTACTTGATCCCAACTAAGATATAATTACCCCTTATTGGGGGCAGAACAGCCCTATTGGGTTTATTTAATGGTTAAATGATTCCCTTTTCTCTGTAATAATAAAACAGTACCTGTACTTGATCCCAACTAAGATATAATTACCCCTTATTGGGGGCAGAACAGCCCTATTGGGTTTATTTAATGGTTAAATGATTCCCTTTTCTCTGTAATAATAAAACAGTACCTGTACTTGATCCCAACTAAGATATAATTAATCCTTATTGGAGCCAAAACAATCCTTTTGGACTTAAGTACTGTTGTATAATTTTTTTTAGCAGACTTAAGGTAGGAGATCTGAATTATGGAAAGACCCCTTATCCGGAAAACCCCAGGTCTTGAGAATTCTGGATAACGGGTCCCATACTTGTATATAAATGTTTGTTGGGGACAATGACTATTTTTAACAGATAATATCCTTGAATACAAGGAGAAACTGGAAAGCAACCAAATGAAAACAGGAACCTTAGGAACAAGTTGCTATGATGGGGAACACATTTCCAACGTACAGCATCCCTTGTGTGTACATGTTTGTGTATATCAGTTATATGACTAAGTCTTTTGTCCAAAAACCACAGTTATCATTCTTCTCTGGAAATTCCCTAAAGTTAAATCAATGTCCCCTAAAGCTTCTTCTCTTTATATTTGTGTAGATATTTGTCAAACAGAAATGATAAAGATAGACAGGGTTTCTTTAATATCAAAGGCAACCGAGACAGCAGTGCTACATCAGCCCTGTTACTTTTGCGTACAATAGGGAGATTACTGGGTAATTTTGGCTTAGGGTGACCTTCTAGACACAGTACAATCTGATTTCTGCCCCAGCCACTCCACAGAACCAGCCTTTCCTGAAGTAGCAAAAATATGAAATATGGTGCATCCCTAGCTCTAATTCCCTCAGACTCCCATCAATCCTTCAGAGTGGAATCGTTCTCTTCTTAGAATATCGTTTAATTAAAGCTCCACATTTTTTAAGGTGTTCTTGTACATTTTATTTATTTATTTACTTATGTTCTTCTTTCAGTTTCGGCTCAGCTGCCACCGACAAACGTCAGTTCTCCATCACGAGAGGTATAACTTTTATATATAATAAATGACTACTGAGGTTATAGGAGCACAGGGGAGACCAGGGGTCCTGACAAATGCAGAAAATCTTACCCCATATGTAGGAGGTTTGGCCCCAAACCCAAATCACACAGCTAGGGTCTTACATCCATCCCACAGCTGATAAAGGCTGCACAATTAATGTACTGCAGTGACTGACTGAAATATTTGCATTCCAAATCCCAGATTGGCCCAAATTATCCCCAGCCTATTATTGTTTGTGTGGTTCTTCTGCTCCTCCTGCTGCTGGGTCTGGCCGGCTTTCTCTACAAATGTAAGTTGGACTTTTCACTCTTACTTTCAGAATCTGTAGAAAATTATTTTAGATGGGCCATATAACATGTTGTAACCCATAACAGTGACTAATTGGTCTAGTGCTGTTAGAATAATGAAAACAAATGTTTGATTGGCTGCCATGAATTCTTAGGCTGGCCAGTCTTTGTCTATAGTACTACATAATCACCCTAGCAGGGCCGGGTCAAGCTGTGAGAGTGGCCCAAGGCACAATCAGTTGGCACCTATCCATGACATGATGAGTGCGTGGGGAGGTAGCGCTGAGAGCCTAAGCCCACCCCATCTGACCTTTGTGTGCTGTCTTTTTCCTCCAGGGCCTGAACTAAGAATAGGCAGAGGTACATGTGCCACCCCCCTCCACTGCACCCTAGGGATGTGCCTATTCTGCCTACCCCTAGTTCAGCCCTGCACCATTGTATTAATATCTGCAGATAAAAGTTAATGTCCCTAAACTCCTATTCGTTAACTGTAACAATTAACATCATAAAAGCCGAAAACATTTTTCTTGAACTTTATTTTTGCAGACAAATACTATGAAAAACTGAAAACTAAAGTTCTCAGGTAAAATAGAACAGTATGCTTTGGATGAGATCTGTTCCATGTAATGATATGTATTGTGTCCCCTAATGTTCTTAGGTTCTAAGGCCTTAAGGGCCCTAACTGTTCTCTCACTGGATGATAAGAGCATGGCCAAATGATGACTGTAGGACACATATAAAGACATAGCTATTGGGAAAGATGGATATTGGGAGTAAACAGTTAAAAGCCAGATCTAATGACATTTACAGGACAGTAGCACTGCCCAGAGGTTGACTTGATCAAAGAGTGGGGGCATGTATTTGGTTGGATAGGGGACATAACAGCAGGGTTGGTGGGGAAGTAACTGGACAGGTCAGGGGCCTCAACTAGACCAGCCAGTGTTTCAAAGGATCTTACAAAATTTACCGCAGTCACATTGCTGGTAAAATTCCAACACAGACCATGGCTTTACCACCTCTTTTTCTGGTTAGGTAAGTAAAATAGTGGCTGGGTACCAACCTAAACAGTTGTCTACTGCCTTACAGCTGAACTATTACGTGTGTATCTTCCTGGGTGAGTGGATGTGAATTACATAGTGGCTGCATTGCTGGTGTGACTATCCAGCAGGGCCATCACGGGTTATTGGCAGAAAATGCAGGCTGGCCATGTTCTGGGTGCAAAGCACTAGATTACTGGCCTTTTAATACTGGCTCAACCAATTATGTTGCTTCCATGGCAGAACTTGTATGGCTGATGTTCTGTGTTGTATATCAGGATTGAGAGTGTGACTTAATTGCAATTGGTGTTTATTCTTTAACAAATATCTTACTTATCATTCACAGCAGCACCGTGCCGGTCAGCAAGGGAGATCTAGAGAGTAGGCCGCCCCAAGCAGTGGACAATATCTATATGGTTGATGTTGTATATGCAACTCCTATTAAAAAACATTGATTAACTCTTATTTAGAGTAAAATAAAGTCTTATTTTCTTATCAAAACATATCTCGTTTATTATCAGGACACTAATTATAGAGTCATCTGCTGGATGGGGGTATAACTGTCAGTTTCCTATCAGAAAGCAAATGTATGTTATAGGATGATTTGTCCTTTATTATATGTTGTTTGACTTATGTACAAATCTGTAATAAAAATATCTGTTATTTTATAATGCCTTCATTAAAAGTGTATTCGTTATTGTTTTGTTACTTGACCTACTGGCAGTGGTGTAACTGAAAGTTACTGGGCCCTGAGCAAAATCTTTTTAGGACCCTTCTAAAGTTTCTGCTTCCTGTATGTGTATTTTACCCCCTGATTATTCAGTAAGGATGGGGATAATGGGCAGGGGTATAGCTACAGGTGCTGTGCTGCATTTGGATCCTGAGATCTTTCACTACAGAAGGAGACTATGGAGCTCAAAGGGTTCTCTAAGTGATCAGTACAATTTCCCCAAACATAAGGATTCTGCCTCTTCTCAGCTTTCAAATGGGGGTCACTGGCCCCAGTAGGAACAGACTATTGTGAGGCTTCAATGTTATTGATATTGTTACTTTCAGCCCCTATCCTATTCAGTTTTCAGTCTGACATTGACACCACTGCCTGGTTGCTAGGGTAAATTGAACTATAGCAACCAGATAGCTGCTGAAATGAGGTCAAAATAAAAATATTTATAAAACCACCTAAAAATGTGTTTCCTGATCAGTTTTCTTTTTTATTATCTGAAAACCAGTTCCACTTCCAGTTCTTATTTCTCCAAAATGCTTGTGAAACCAACAACATTATGAGAAACCCAAGAGAAAGTCGTAGAATGATCGGAGAGTGAAGCGGCCGCACATACTATGGGGAGGTCAGGGAACTGGGGCGTTATTTCTCTCCGGATTTGCCTCTTTTTATGGCTCCAACCAGGTAGGAGAATGTAAAGGACCTATCAGCATAAAAAGTGCTTTATGGAATTAGGGCAGGGATTTAGTAAATTAATTTACTTTCTTTTTCAAAAATATTACAGCTTCCTTTTTGTGTGCATATTTACTGGGCCTATCATTCATGTCAGGTAGTACACATGTCTGTGTACCCTTCCCTGCCTGTCATCGCTGTGATTATACTGAGAGCAACCTTATTTTATTATATTCAGTCAGTTAAAATGCTATGACTAGAGGTAGAATGAAACCAGGTAACAGATACTTAGACTCACTGGGGTAACAGCCACCCTGCTATAGTTCCAGTACCCAGGCACTCACCCCAAATCTCCCCCTAACTGGCCTTCAGGCTGGGCCCCCTTAGCCCATAACAAGGTTACAGATATATAGAAACATTGGGGTAACAGTCACCCCACTATAGTTCCCGTACCCAGGGCACAAATAAGCACTCACCCCAAATCCCCCCTAACTGGCCTTCAGGCTGGGCCCCCTTAGCCCATAACAAGGTTACAGATATATAGAAACATTGGCGTAACAGTCACCCTGCTATAGTTCCAGGGGTACCCAGGGCACAAACAAGCACTCACCCCAAATCCCCCCTAACTGGCCTTCAGGCTGGGCCCCCTTAGCCCATAACAAGGTTACATATATATATAAACATTGGGGTAACAGTCACCCTGCTATAGTTCCAGGGGTACCCAGGGCACAAATAAGCACTCACCCCAAATCCCCCCTAACTGGCCTTCAGGCTGGGCCCCCTTAGCCCATAACAAGGTTACAGATATATAGAAACATTGGGGTAAAAGTCACCCTGCTATAGTTCCAGGGGTACCCAGGGCACAAACAAGCACTCACCCCAAATCTCCCGCTAGCTGGCCTTCAGGCTGGGCCCCCTTAGCCCATAACAAGGTTACAGATATATAGAAACATTGGGGTAAAAGTCACCCTGCTATAGTTCCAGGGGTACCCAGGGCACAAACAAGCACTCACCCCAAATCCCCCCCTAACTGATCTTCAGGGTAGACACTAACATCTACAAGTAAGTGACTGGGCACCAATAATAAAGCTAAATATGTGGTGTAAAAAATTGAAATTAGCAGTTTCTAACATCCATGTTATTCCTTTAAAAAATTGGCTTTTCTCCAATATGGTGTAACTTAAGCTTTACTAACTTGCACCCCAAACTCTCGCGGGCACCCCAAACTAAATATCAGGTACAGTAAGGATCCTGCCTGCCAGATCTATCAGCTGTCCTGCTGGTATCTGACATTGGGAGATTATTGGGCAGTTGCTGAAGGGGGTGTGTAAGGGGGAACCGCAGACGCAGGCAGTAATTATAACTAGTACTTTCTCTCTCTGGCACAGCACTGTCAGTATCAGGGCCTGTAATTGGATCAGAGGGGGGAAGAGTGCTGTTACCCTGCACATACTCTGTTACTAAGGGTACAATCACCATGTGTTGGGGGCGAGGGAGCTGCCCAGCTTCCAAATGTAACAATCAGATCATCCGGACTGATGGCAGAGAAGTGACCTGGAAGGCATCAGAGAGATACGGACTAATGGGGAGCCTGACACAGGGGAACGTGTCTCTGACCATCACGGGACTGACCGGCAGTGACTCAGGAACTTACTGTTGCCGAGTGGAGACCCCAGGTTGGTTCAATGACCAGAAGGTTGTGGTGTCTCTAGAGGTACATGAAGGTGAGATATTTTACTTCCTATTTGTCATTAAATCATCATCTTGGGACTTTCCTAATACAAGCGGACAATTATTTGCCTTCACTTTCAACCTCTTTCCAGCTTGCCGTTTAAAATGCTGTCTGGTTGATGGGGGTCACTGACCCTGGCAAATGGGACCCTAGCAACCAGATAGCTGTTAAAACCCAAGCTTTAGAGCTGCTGAACAAATTATCTAAATAATTTAAAGAAGAACTACACCCCCGAGCTATAAAAACACTGCTTTTAATCGCATTGTTTCTAACTTTGAACACTTTCCCTGTCACTGACCCCGACCCCAGCAAGTTGGGGTTGGCGACATTTTAGTTTTTGCTATAAGGATATTGTTTGATATATAGGGTCAGTACTGTATAATGGTGTCATTTGTATTTATTTCTCAGCAGCGAGTGAGGATTCAACTGCATTTGCTACAACTTCCTCTCTGACAAACATGGCTCTGGTAACACTTTCATTTCTAGTGATCAGTTGTTCAATGTATGGGGCATAATGTATGGGAATATTCCCCCTTGTGCACAGTCGGGGGGGTGGCGCCGCACCAATATCGTAGGAAGGGCGGCATATGAGGGCACAATATATGGGGCCACATTTCTAACCACTCTGAGTGAGATCAGATGTACAGACAGTTCTTTTGCCTGAATAAAGTCCATTTATTACATACAGTTTCAGACAAACAAAACCCTCCCCACACTTGGGCTCCAACTACTACACAAGGTGGAGAGGATTATTTCCTAGGTGAGACTTCCTTGGGGAATTACCCCACTCAGGACCACTACACGTGGGGAGATGGACCTGGGGGAAATATATCTCCCTTTAAACTTATTACCAGTTCACACCACCCAAAGCAGATCCTGCAGCACCTTGCAAACCTCCAGGCTCTAAATACATGAGTGGTTTTTCATAGACCAGAATTGGGTTGGGCTTCTTGATCAGAAGAGGGATGGCAGAGAGTAATTAGGCATGGGAAGAATCTTATATGCAGGGTTATTTCTAAATTTATGCAAGCAAGTTAAAGTCTATACTTTGGAAGCAAAGGCTGGTACAGGTATCAGACCCCTTATCCGGAAACCCATTATCCAGAATGTTCTGAATTACGGAAAGGCCATCTCCCACAGGCTCAATTTTAATCAAATCATTCAGCTTTTTAAAAATATTTTGCTTTTGCTCTGTAATAATAAAACAGTACCTGTACTTGATCCCAACTAAGATATAATTACCCCTTATTGGGGGCAGAACAGCCCTATTGGGTTTATTTAATGGTTAAATGATTCCCTTTTCTCTGTAATAATAAAACAGTACCTGTACTTGATCCCAACTAAGATATAATTACCCCTTATTGGGGCAGAACAGCCCTATTGGGTTTATTTAATGGTTAAATGATTCCCTTTTCTCTGTAATAATAAAACAGTACCTGTACTTGATCCCAACTAAGATATAATTACCCCTTATTGGGGCAGAACAGCCCTATTGGGTTTATTTCATGGTTAAATGATTCCCTTTTCTCTGTAATAATAAAACAGTACCTGTACTTGATCCCAACTAAGATATAATTAATCCTTATTGGAGCCAAAACAATCCTATTGGGTTTAATTACTGTTTAAATTATTTTTCAGTAGACTTAAGGTAGGAGATCCGAATTACAGAAAGACCTTTTATCCGGAATACCCCAGTTCCCAAACATTCTGGATAACGTGTCCTAACCTGTTTTTCCCTATATTTCCTGGGAATTCAGTTGCTGGTTGGTTACATTTTAATTCTCCTAACTTTCTCAACAACCTGCCCAGGTTTGCCTTCAGCTTTCTTTTAAATATTGCTAAATTCTCCCGATTCCTATCTACCAACATAACCGCCCCCTGGATCCACCCACTTTCTGCCCCTTGATGTAATTACCCCACGCCTGTGAAGTTACCCCACCTCCCTGCCTTAGTGGCCTACATTTTCTGATTTTCCAAGGCAGGAATACTAGGGCTATGAATGTGTATGGGCTTCTCCTGTGGCCAAGCTATGCTTATTAGTTTCTCCATGTAATCTCTTCTCCTAGAAGGCAACAGGCTATCTTCTGGAAGGGTAGCCTCCTAAAATATATATAACCTCCTACTAGATATATAGGGAACCATAGGGTAACAATCCCTATGGCCTTATCCCCTACCACTTCCTAGTTTGCTGTTACTATGCAGAATCACAGAATCACTTTTACTCTTTGCAAATGTGCATTTATTGGCCCTTAGATAGGATGACCACTTCCTGCACACTGTAATATATTGTCAGGCAGGGGGTGGGCACTTCCTGTTGTTATAACTTTATTCCTTTTGCTCTAGGAATATACAGAACCGATCGATCTGGAAACTAAGCCTGAGGCCAACACCCTGCCAAGTATTATAATGGGGTTGTTCCTGTTGGTGCTCCTGGCTGGGCTGTTACTGTACCTGTACACATGTAAGTCATACATTTGCTTGAATCTTGCACTCCCTTCCCATACAGAGCTATTTATCACTGACATGGGAACGCAAATCTTCCCTAAAACTGTCTCTTTTGTGCCCCCGGCTCTCCTACATCTGCACTGAGCACTTAATTGTTCCCATAAATCCATTTCCCTAGTCATGGGACTTTGCCTATATATGTTCATAACCATAAGCCACAGTTTATTTATTTATAACTATAATAATAAAAAAACAACAAAACACAAATACAAGAGTATTGTAGAATTGATACCTATATTGGCTAACAATAAAAATACCTTGCAAGCTTTCAGAGCTCTAAGGCCCCTTCATCAGGCAAAATACAAATGAGAACTGAAATGGCACAACATTTATACTGATAGATCAGAGAGAAGTGTTTACAAGCAATACATTAGGAAGTTACAGATAGATAGAGATAACTTGTGAAGATAGTGAAAGTAATTAAGGTTTATTAGGGTGGGTTGTAAATAGTCCAGGGGTCTGGATTCAGTCAGATCAGATAGTGTGACATGAAACCTGACCCCAAATTAAGGCCCTGTCTTAATGTGTTAAATAACTCCATACATTTGAATTCATAGATCTTCCTTTCTCGTTCAGATCCAAAGTTCCCTTTTAGAATTAACGCCTTCATGTCCTGAAGCCTGTGTATTCGGTATTATTGCAATTTGATCTTTGCACAGGATGTATTTGCAAGTCTCACATCTTTTGCTGTTGCAGGGAAATGTACCTGCTTTAGTTGTTTGGGGAAGAGCACTTCTAACAATCATTTTCCTCAGACTGGGTGGTTGTCTATAGGACAGAAGGGGTAGTTCAGGGAATATCTCCTTTAGTCTGGTATCTGTATGGAGCATGGGCTGCACTATCCTAGCTACCATGAATGTGGAGTCTCTTTATACCAACATCCCACATGAAGATGGTATTGCAGCCTGCCAGTATTTCCTTGAAAAATGTCCACAATGCCAACTCTACAACTAATCAGATTTATACTAACACACAACTACTTCTCATTTGGAGATGCCATATACCTCCAACTGATGGGAAGTGCTATGGGAAGCAAAATGGCACCTCAGTATGCAAACTTGTTTATGGCCCATTTAGAAGAAAATTTCCTGGCTTCCTGCAACACCAGACCGTTGACCTATTTACGGTATATAGATGACATACTTATAATATGGACAGCATCAGAAAAGGAACTATTGACATTCCACCAAAGATTCAACCAATTTCATCCCACGATTAACCTTACCCTCAACCACTCCTCTTCACACATCAATTTCCTGGATACCACTATCTACATCAAGAATGGAATCATACAGACATCCCTATACCAAAAACCAACAGGCCGGCCAGCATATCTTAGGAGGGACAGTTTCCATCCACATCACATTAAAAAATCAATTGTTTTTAGCCAGGCTTTTAGATACAAGCGGATTTGCTCAAATCCTGATGAAAGAAATAAACATCTCCATTCCTTACGGAAAACTTTTGTTAATCAGGACTACCATCCACAGGTTATTGATGATCAGATCCACAGAGCAACTCAAATACCCAGAGACACACTCTTGGATTACAAACAAAAAATAGAAATCAACAGGGTACCAATTGTAGTCACCTACAACCCACAGCTGAACATTATAAGAAAAATAGCCAGGGACCTGCAGCCCATGCTCCATACAGATACCAGACTAAAGGAGATATTCCCTGAACTACCCCTTCTGTCCTATAGACAACCACCCAGTCTGAGGAAAATGATTGTTAGAAGTGCTCTTCCCCAAACAACTAAAGCAGGTACATTTCCCTGCAACAGCAAAAGATGTGAGACTTGCAAATACATCCTGTGCAAAGATCAAATTGCAATACCGAATACACAAAAAGTCTACACCATTCGGGACTGCTATTCATGTGCTTCCTCCAATGTTGTGTACTTGATCATATGTACTAAGTGCCCTACAGGAGGAATGTACATTGGAGAAACAGGGCAAAAACTGCGCACAAGGATGAACCATCACAGATATAAGATCAAGCCCAAAGTGTGTGATACACCAGTGGGACAACACTTCTGCAATCAGGAGCACAGGCTTCCGGACATGAAGGTGTTAATTCTAAAAGGGAACTTTGGATCTGAACGAGAAAGGAAGATCTATGAATTCAAATGTATGGAGTTATTTAACACATTAAGACAGGGCCTTAATATGGGGTCAGGTTTCATGTCACACTATCTGATCTGACTGAATCCAGACCCCTGGACTATTTACAACCCACCCTAATAAACCTTAATTACTTTCACTATTTTCACAAGTTATCTCTATCTATCTGTAACTTCCTAATGTATTGCTTGTAAACACTTCTCTCTGATCTATCAGCATCAATGTTGTGCCATTCCAGTTCTCATTTGTATTTTGCCTGATGAAGGGGCCTTAGAGCTCCGAAAGCTTGCAATGTATTTTTATTGTTAGCCAATATAGGTATCAATTCTACAATACTCTTGTATTTGTATTTTGTTGTTTTTTTATTATTATTTTTGACACTGGCTAACACGGTACTACAGTTTGTTTTTTTTAATTTATAACACAAGACTGTTATATTCAAGCTAAATTTCCAATGTTTTTCTTAATGATGTTGTTTCAGGGAGAAACCACCCATGTAGAAGCACAAGGTAAGGCATAAAATATAAATGGTTATAAAGAACAAATCAACTTATCCCTTCTGTATTTGTCTAATAGAAATCCTCAGGGGTGAATGTAACTTTCCTTTTTCTTACAAAGCTCTATAGATGTGACCAGGTTAGATTGCACATTCAGCTTTGTTTAAATTACCATTGTTTCTTAGGCTGCCCTCCTATTGTATTATAATCTACACTACTAGGCATAGAATTAAATAGGCATGATAAGATGTCATAAGGGCAGACAAAGTCAGAACTAGCTAAAGATAATATTTGTTAGATCAACAATAAGAAGAAAAAGCATCTGAATTAATTCATAGCCTGTACAGAGAGATACCATAAAACTATGGCAGCATAGGGATTCCCCTGTACTAAGCACAATTCAGCAGGAACAGCCCCCTAAGTTTGCTCATAGCCTGTACAGAGAGATACCATAAAACTATGGCAGCATAGGGATTCCCCTGTACTAAGCACAATTCAGCAGGAACAGCCCCCTAAGTTTGCTCATAGCCTGTACAGAGAGATAGCATAAAACTATGGCAGCATAGGGATTCCCCTGTACTAATCACAATTCAGCAGGAACAGCCCCCTAAATTTGCTCATAGCCTGTACAGAGAGATACCATAAAACTATGGCAGCATAGGGATTCCCCTGTACTAAGCACAATTCAGCAGGAACAGCCCCCTAAGTTTGCTCATAGCCTGTACAGAGAGATAGCATAAAACTATGGCAGCATAGGGATTCCCCTGTACTAATCACAATTCAGCAGGAACAGCCCCCTAAGTTTGCTCATAGCCTGTACAGAGAGATACCATAAAACTATGGCAGCATAGGGATTCCCCTGTACTAAGTACAATTCAGCAGGAACAGCCCCCTAAGTTTGCTCATAGCCTGTACAGAGAGATACCATAAAACTATGGCACATAGGGATTCCCCTGTACTAAGCACAATTCAGCAGGAACAGTCCCCTAAGTTTGCTCATAGCCTGTACAGAGAGATACCATAAAACTATGGCAGCATAGGGATTCCCCTGTACTAAGTACAATTCAGCAGGAACAGCCCCCTAAGTTTGCTCATAGCCTGTACAGAGAGATACCATAAAACTATGGCACATAGGGATTCCCCTGTGGTATGGCAAGATGCCCAGAGAAACAGGACTATATCTTGGCCATTCTCACTTCCCTACCTACTGTACCTAAAGCCATTGGACCACATCCTGGCCATCAGACATGATATCCTGTTGAGCAGAACATTTGCAGAACCATGTTCCAGACATGGAAGTCTGCCAGGCATATTATGTAGGTAAAAGGTTATCTGAGCCAATCTTCTGAGCAAAACAGACTCAGGACTAAGAAGCAAAGCAAAAATCAGATCTAACACTAGTAAGGGAAATACAAACTTACCCAGGTTTCTGATACACCGACATACCCTTTACAGGTGTATATAGTACCTTTTATATAGCACCTGATGATTGATAACAAAGTGCATTATGGTCTCTTTTCAGTAACCTCGGTGACTCGAGCCTCAGTGCCCTGGAGAATGCATTGAGCCCAGCACCAGAGAATGTTTATTATATTAAATTTGAAAACCTATGAAGATTTATGTAGTAAAATGAAGTGCCCCTTGTTGGGCATCCAGTGTACTCCCCCCCTGACTGTCACCGGACTCAGCCTGGTGCTGAATATTCTCATTAGTTTTGAAACCCACACCCACGGCATGCTGGGAAAACACTAGCGGATCCTCACTGAATGAGCCCCACCCAGAAGCTCTTTTTCTACCCTCACAATGACGGAGGCGACATTTCACACTCCCAGAAAGACAGTCATTTGAGGAAAAAATGTAAAATAAAAAGTATGATATTAAACAAGAAATTAGTGTTTGTGTAAATGTTGCACGAAATATGATATAGGCAGAGAGCTGTATTTTTAGCCCAGTTGGTGCTGCTGTATTACTATTCTCATTAGGTGAGAAACATGACCAGGCTCTTTGTAATATGTGCAGTGAGTATTCCATGTAATGAATTAGCGTTAGTTACATAGTTACATAGGGTTGAAAAAAGACCAGTGTCCATCAAGTTCCACCCATCCAAGTAAACCCAGCACACCTAACCCACACCTACCAATCTATACACTCACATACATAAACTATAAATACAACCACTAGTACTAACTGTAGATATTAGTATCACAATAGCCTTGGGTACTGTGCTTGTTCAAGAACTCATCCAGGCCCCTCTTATAGGCACTAACAGAATCTGCCATTACCCCATCACTAGGAAGGGCATTCCTCAACCTCACTGCCCTCCCCGTGAGGAACCCACCAGTTTAGTTGCAGTCTCTGCACTCTCTCCAGCTCATTAATATCCTTCTTAAGGACTGGAGCCCAAAACTGCCCCCCATACTCAAGGTGAGGCCTTACCAGGGTCCTATAAAGGGGCAAAATTATGTTTCATCCCTTGAGTCAATGCTCTTTTTATACAAGACAGCACTTTATTTGCTTTAGTAGCCACAGAATGACACTGCCTGGAATTAGACAATTTGTTATCTACAAAAACCCCCAGGTCCTTCTCCATTAAGGATCCCCCCAACACACTCCCATTCAGTAGATAGTTCACGTTTATATTATTCCTACCAAAGTGCATAACTTTGCACTTATCAACATTGAACCTCATTTTCCAGTTTGCTGCCCAGTTATCTAATTTTGTCAAATCGCTCTGCAAAGCGGCACATCCTGCATGGAACTTATAGTTTTGCACAATTTAGTGTCATCAGCAAAAATAGAAACAGTACTGTCTATGCCCACCTCCAGGTCATTACTAAACAAGTTAAAAAGCAAAGGCCCAAGGACTGACCCCTGCGGTACCCACTAACCACACTGGCCCAATTAGAAAATGTTCCATTTACAACCACTCTTTGTACTCTATCCTTCAGCCAGTTCTCTATCCAATTACAAATATTATGTTCTAGGCCAATATTCCTTAATTTGATCATTAACCTTCTGTGCGGTACTGTATCAAACGCTTTAGCAAAGTCCAAGTAGATGAGATCAACTGCCATTCCAGCAATGTTAGTAACATTCTTATGGGAGTGTTGCGCTCCTCTATATCTAGTGGGTGCTGGAAGTTGTATTTTAGCAACTGAAGGGCTGCACTGATTGGGCAATACCATCAAATGTTTGCAGAGCTTTTAACCTTCCTGGATTTTCTGTAAAGCCGCGGTAGTGCTGCACAGTATTGGGTGTTCTGGAGGATTATGATTGGAGCTTGACAGGCCATGTTTGGGCCCAACTGTACCCATCTTACATAGCTACATAGGTAAGTTGGGTTGAAAAAGACTAACAAGGTTAACCCTCCCTAGTAACATAGTAAGTTAGGTTACAACTAAAGGTCCCCATACACATTCAGATTCGCTCGCTTGGGGATGTCGCCAAGCGAGCGGATCTTCTCCCGATATTCCCCACCTACTGGTGGTCGATATCGGGAGAATCTAGGCTAATTATAACAATGGGTATAGGCAAAGTCGGTTTGGGGATCGCATCAATGAGCCGATGCGGCCCCTGATTCGACTAAATTTTTTAACCTGCCCGATCGATATCTGGCCGATTTCAGGTAGAATCAGCCCGTGTATGGGCACCTTTACTTTACTTCCTATACAAATCTGTGTACAGTTTCCCTGCTTTCAATGTGATGTTTACGTCTAGGAAACACAATTCACTATCTGACCATTCATATGTGAAAGTTATTGTTGAATGGCTTACATTGGCCTTCTGCATCATTAAATGCAACAGATCTACAGGACTTTGCCAAAACAGGAGAATATCATCCACAAAAGGAAAGTACGAATGAATATATTGGCTAAACAGCCCCTTATGTAAAAAAAATCTCTTTTCCCAATTTATGGAGGAAAATATTAGCAAAAGAGGGTGCAATCGTAGCACCCATTATCGTGCCTTGTGTCTGAGCATGAAATAGTTCTTGTATAATAGCATATTTAGGCTGATAAAATTTACGGGAAGCATAATGATATCCTAGATAAGTTGCAACAGAACTGTAGCCCCTAAATTGGCTAAATTGGAAAGAGATGTAAATGATTATGCGCAGGAGCGTGTTTATACCTGGAAACAGGACGGGCAAAGGAGACGCTCTGAGGGAGGATCCGTGAGGCCGACACCACCTGGGCGATCAGGACGCCACAATGGAAGAACCTGGAGACAACAGAAGAGAACCCCAGGTGTTTTAGAAACCCTGGCTCCATTTAGAAAATGTTCCATTTACCACCACTCTTCGTAATCCTTTCTGTGTGATACTGTATCAAACGCTTTAGCCACTGCCATTCCAGCATTGAGGTTCCCATTTGCCTCCTCATAAAAGGCAATTAGTCTGGCAAGATCTGTTATAGGTAGGAGATTTCTCTACTTTTTATACTTCATTAAATATAAACAATCATATAAAGTTGCTGTGCTTGGCCACATTCTAAGCACATTAACTGTGTCTTCATGTTCTGCATTCTCCCACATTCAGGTCTGATTCTGATCTTAAAGGTTGCCAATCAAACTGATCTTTCCAAGGCCAAACGACTATATTACAATGAAGGGGATAGGAGCCCTTGGAGCATGAACCGCATAAATGAGTCAATGCAGTCCTTGATTCAATGGGAAAATCAAGCCTGCCCAATCAACAGTCAGGGCCCTATACACTGGCCGCCTAATTGGTCTGAATCGGCGGAACCGGCAGCTTTATCCATCAGGGGTCTGAGAAGGCTGCTGTTTTACTGCATGTTCCACCTAGTGGCCAAATGCAGTATCTAATTATAAGATACTCACTTTGTTACAATAAAAGGTTCAGCGTTTACTATTATAATCTCACCTCAGCCTATCAGCAGAAGTATTTACTGTTCAGCTTATTCAGAGCAAACACCTTTTTGGTTGCTATGGGTTACTGGATAAACTTTAGTGCCTGTTAGATACAGGGGTTCAAATTTTGGGTAAATGAATGGTACAGTTTATAGCACTGACATAAAAATACAATGTTAACCCTGTAAGGTTGGCCAGGGGCCTGTGGTTAAGAGTCACAGAGTGAGATATTTTGTTTTCATTCTGAAACTACCAGCTCTCTCTCTGGTCTCAATACCTGACCTCTAAAGGAAGTCTCAGAGGTTTCCTTCAGATAACGTATAAAGCTGCGAGTGGTCGGCCATTTGTGCTGAGGAACCATGAAGCTTCGCACTTGTGTTCTGCTGCTGCTGCTCCCAGGTAAGTGCCCTTCTGCCCATATGTACCCCTGAAAGCTTTGAGTATATTATATTCCCACCTCCTCCCTAAAAAACTGGCTCTAATACTAAACTGATAGGACAGATAAGAGGCCCCTACCCAGGGGTTTAACTACAGAGGAAGCAGCCCCTGGGAATGATGGGGGGCCCAGGAGCTGTAGGGGGCTCATAGGAACACTGACCAATAAGCAGCTTTATCATCATCATCATTATTCCTCAGCTGGTTTATATCCAGTATTCAGTGATGCTTCTAAATGGTTCCAGAGCTCTGCTTGCACACAGATAAATCTGGAGCCGATTCCTGTAACATTTCTGTGTCCAACTCAGCATAAAATCTTCTGGCTTCTTTGCAGCTCTGACAGTAGGAGCAGAACATGTGAGGGGATCAGTCGGGGGGACAGTGCTATTACCCTGCACTTACCCTGTTACTGGAGGTACCACCAGTATGTGCTGGGGCCGAGGCCATTGCCCAACTTCCAAATGTCTTGATCCGATCCTCAGGACTGATAGAGATGGGAAGGAAGTTATCTGGCACCAATCAGAGAGATACAGATTATTGGGGAACATAGAACAGAGGGACGTGTCTCTCACCATCTCCCAACTGACCTTCAGTGACTCCGGAACCTACTGCTGCAGGGTGGAGATCCCTGGTTGGTTCAACGACCAAAAGGGGGAGATACAAGTCAGTGTAGATGAAGGTAAGGAATCAATCTAAATCCTTCAGTTATTATTCATGTAGGTGCACCAAAAAAATTTCCTGCTCCATACTCTGAAGGTCTCAGGCCTCAGTAATCACATCATGCCCAGACTGTAAGGCACTATGGGTAACGTCAGCCAATCTGGCTATGTGGGGCCACCAATGGGTGATGGGGTTTCTATCCCATCCTGAGCTCACAAGCGCCCCTCTGACATGGTTATTGCTTCCCCCTGGATAGCTCCCATGGAGGAAGAGTATGCTGAAGATATTGTAATCCTGCCCAAGATTTTGCCCGTCTTTGCTCCAGACAGAGCAGCGCTTCAGATCCACCCAACCACGGTTACACAAGAGAATCAGGTATCATTTATTATTTCATTTGTATATTATTTTGTGGTTTAAAAAGTTATAATTTTACTTAATTCAACAGAAACCTTATTAAAAGTGCATTTTTGTTTCCCATAGTTCTCCCAAGACTAGTTACAAATGCAGGACCCTACCATAAAATCATCCCTCCCAGTGCTCCCAGCAGGCATCTTGCTGTTCCCTAACACAGGTTTGCTAATATCACACTGTGATTGGACATTAGAAGGGCGGATATCATACAAAAGCCTAATACTGTCATCTCTGGAAACCCATGTCAGGACTAGCTATTGCGGCAGTCACATTAAAGGATATGTGAAGTCTGTTTCATAGTGTTAGGCACCCCTAGTGAAATAGATCAGTAAGCTTTTCCTTGGGCCGGTGAGAAAACTGCACCACCCATGTAATGCTATGTAAGTGCTGCGCCGGCATCTCTGCGCCTTCCATCTTCTATCCTTTGTCACTTCACATGGCCTTTAATACCTGACAGAAGGTGCCCCTCCCCCATTCCACCTCAATCTTCTCTTTTTCTTCCTTATTCTTTGTTTTCAGACTTTGTTTCTCCTCTTTCGTGTGTTTCCTTTTGTTTGTTCCTTCTATCGATCCCCGCAATCCTCTGTCTGTCACCTGGTTGCCATTTTCACCTTGTTCTCCTTGAACTTTTGTCTCTACCTTATTTCTTCTCCTGTGTAAAGACCTCGACTCCTTATCCCCTCTCCTTATGCCATTCTCTTCTCACTGTACCCCATTATGTGCCGTTCTCCACCCATGTCTGCCCTCCCTACAAGTCATTATCTCTCCATCTTCCCATGTGCTATTATCTTCCACTGTTACATTTCATTCCTCACTCCCCGTGTATTATTTTCTCTCCCTTTCTCCCTCTCCCTATACGCCATTCTCCCCATCTTTCTCCCTCTTGCTCCTCTGTCACAATCTTCTTCTGGCCTTTGGCCAGCTTTCCTACACCCTTGCCTGTAACTTCCAGCTCTCCTCCAACTTTGTTCCGCCATTTTCTCCCTCTCCTTATCTCACTGCACATTTCTTACCATCTGTTTCAAGCCACCTACCCCTCTGCTTTTCTTATTGGCTTACTTAAAGAGCTTCAACTTTAAATTAACTTTAGTAAAATGTAGACAATGAAATTCTAAGGCAATTTGCAAATCGGTTTTCATTTTTTATTGCACATCCCCACAACCTTTCAACTGGGAGGAAGGGGCCAGGAGGACAGGGAGAGGGAGGGTGGCCCAGGGGGCAAATGTTTTCCTTCACAGCCTTCCACTTGTAGTCCAGGTATGGTGAGTCCCGCTAAACTTGGGTCTCCTTGCCTTTGAGCCAACCCTGAACCTCTGGCCATGAAGAACTTAAAAAAGTCTAATTGCTTCTCTATGGTTACTGGACTACACTTCCCATCATACATAAATCCTTGATAATAATGCTGAAAAAGTGCATTTCTGCAACATTTGGACATAGCAATACTACTCTGGAAGGTTTATGTCCCTTTTAACTTTTTGTTCAGCAGGACAGAAGTGTATTATTGCTTTTCAAATGTGCCCCTTATGTTGTTGCACTCCCAGCATGCTTTCTTTCCTAATGCTTTCAGTTGTGTATTTATTGAGGTATATAACTCATATCTCATGTATATCAGTATATTACTAGATTTTTCATCATCATTTATCATATTGAATTTTCCAGGAGACAAAGGAGACAGATCCACTGGATCCTGTGAGAGAGAACAAGGAAATCTCCGTGATCAACATCATTCGCATTGTCTTAATATTTTCTCTCCTTCCACTGGCCCTGATTATATTTCTGTGTACTTACAGTGTATCTATGGGTAACAAACAGTGATACTGTGCAACTCCACATACGGATCTCCATATATGTAACAATGGATAATTATTTCCATCTTGCTTTATATCCCCCTCAGGCTTCTATGAAGGTGTTACTGGCTCACCTTGCAGTTTCAGCCTTGTGTACACCTCCATGGCTTTCCTTGTTCCACTCCATATTTATCTATCACAACGTATGCAACGTAATAAAGTGTTTTATTTGGTTTAAACTGCCAGAGTTCCCTGATCTGTATCAAACACTGTTTCTTACTGGTTCTGCTGAGTCTCTGCGCCTTTGGTCTACTTGACCTTTAGCAAGGCTGTGACTGTGGGTGCCCCCACCTACATGTGGGTTACATTCAGTTTCAAGAAACTGAGCTACGTGCGTTGAAATGCACTGTATGAAGCCATATCAGTTCTATCTATATATGAATAGCACATACAATATGATCTATTGGCCACTTTATAATGGAAACCAGTGTTCTGGAGGTGAAACAAATATTAAATGTGAATCATAGCCATCCGAACTGGGAGCTCACTCCTAGTGGCACAGCATTTGCTATGGGCTAGGGGCCCAGAGAGTGGGCTATAGGAAGGTATAAAGGGCAGGGAACCTCTGTGCGCTGACTACAATGCCAGTGTGGCTAACTGAAAGCACTGGTGCTGCTGTGAAAGTGACTGTGAATGGGATTGAGTTCATCCTCCCGTGTGGCCCACTAGCCCAGTGCTGTCCAACTGGCGGCCCGTGACTGCCCCCCCTGTGTGGCCCCCCCCACCTGTCTGGCTGCTGTGACTGCTTACCTTTGTGTAAGATTTAAACGGTATCAGTACTGAGATTAACTGCCCCCCTGCATGGTTCCACCTCAGATTCAGGCTGTAACCCCCCTGTATTGTTTAAACATGTAATTCCCTGTACTGTTCACACCTTTTAAACCCTGCATTGTTCCCCCCTGCATTGTTCACACCTCAGGCTCAGACGGTAATTACCCACATTGCTCACCTCTTCACACCTCAGACTGTAGGAGCAGTGCCAGGATTTTGTCACTGTATGTACTGCCTGCCCTATGCTGCCTGTGTGTATGGCACACGCAGGCAGATAAGGGCAGGCAGAGTATGACACACACAGGCAGGGTAGGGCAGGCAGAGTATGGCGCACACACAGGCAGGGCAGGCAGAGTATGGCACACACAGGCAGCATAGGGCAGGCAGAGTATGGCACACACAGGCAGCATAGGAAAGGTAGAGTATGGCACACACAGGCAGGGTAGGGCAGGCAGAGTATGGCACATACAGGCAGCATAGGGCAGGCAGAGTGTGGCACACACAAGCAGCATAGGGCAGGCAGAGTGTGGCACACACAAGCAGCATAGGGCAGGCAGAGTATGGCACACACAGGCAGCATAGGGCAGGCAGAGTATGGCATACACAGGCAGCATAGGGCAGGCAGAATATGGCACACACAGGAAGCATAAGGCAGGCAGAGTATGGCACACAGGCAGCATAGGGCAGGCAGAGTATGGCACACACAGGCAGGGTAGGGCAGGCAGAATATGGCACACACAGGCAGCATAGGACAGGCAGAGTATGGCACACACAGGCAGGGTAGGGCAGGCAGAGTATGGCATACAGAGGCAGCATAGGGGAGGCAGAGTATGGCACAAACAGGCAGCATAGGGCAGGCAGAGTATGGCACACACTGGCAGGGTAGGGCAGGCAGAGTATGGCACACACAGGCAGCATAGGGCAGGCAGAGTATGGCACACACTGGCAGCACAGGGCAGGCAGAGTATATCTTCTTATGAAAACTATCTGGCCTTTTCTACTGAGCATGGGGCTCAAGATTCCCTTTACTACAAAGTCTCCCTTGCGATTTTTTGGTCTATATATGCAGTATGTTACTATCCTCAGCCTCGTACTGGGCCACCTTGGCACTGGGACCTAAAATAATGGGGGGAAAAAATATATATGTACAATGAACCTGCAAGTCCAACCCATACTTATTTTGGAGCAATAATTTCAAAAGCATGTGAAAGAGTAAAAGCCATCTGGATAAACCGTGCACAACTTCGTTCATTAAATCCTTTGAGCATTTCATGGTGTCTCTCTAAGGCAGTGATCCCCAACCAGTGGCTCATGAGCAACATGTTGCTCCCCAACCCCATGGATGTTGCTCTCAGTGGCCCCAAAGCAGGGACTTATTTCTGAATTTCTGGTTTGGAGACAAGTTTTGGTTGCATAAAAACCAAGTATAATGCCAAACAGAGCCTCCTGTAGGTGCCAGTCTACATAGGGGCTACCAAATAGCCAATCAGAGCCCCTATTTGCACCCCAGGAACCTTTTTCAGCTTGTGTTGCTCCCCAACACTTTTTCCATTTAAATGTGGCTCACTGGTATAAAAGATTGGGGATCCCTGCTCTAAGGGTAGTTTGTCACCACTCTGCCTGCTCCTTATGGAGGCTTATAACTTTCTCCTGTGCCACAAGGTTGGTACAGTTCTTTCAGATCACAGGATGATACCCTCCAGAGATCAAACCTTAAATACGTGAGTGTTTAATAGCATGTATTCATTCAATGCAAGGCTTAGAGACACCCCTACTCATTGGGCTATTTCCCATATTAAGGGAAGGGGAATACCAACCTTTATACCCAGTTGGGCAACGATACCCTAGTCATTACTCTGTGTGTTCCTCTGATAGTCCCCCGGCTGCTAACAAAAGGTGGGGTCATCCTTGGCAGGAGGTTCGAGTTGATGTGTAACACGGTAGGTTCCCATTCACTTGAATTCCGGTTGATGGATATGGGCTTTCTGTTCAAGCAGTACAGTAACAGGAATTGCTATACATCAGACAAAGCCATTTTATTGCCATGCAACCCCCAAACCCTCAAACTGTTTGCATTTGTGCCAGAGAAGTGCAAGACCCTAAGTTCATTTTGGTTCTGGTGCTCCCTCTGGTTGACAGATGGTATCTATTGGGTTTCTATGTCAGTTTGGTAGAGGTTCTTGTTTGAGAGAGTTGTGATCCCCAAAGCTGGTGTCCAACATGCAGTGAGGCAGCGTTTGGGTTCTTGCTGTAGTGAAGGTTTGGTGGTAACCTGGGGAATAGGGAGCCTCATCCTTCCGATCTTGCTCTTTGTGTAGGGGCAGAGGGGCATTAACTTTAAAGACCTAAAAGAGCAATGTCAAAGGTGGGACACATCTACTCTGTGTAACCACGCTATGTAACCTCGCTATATAACCGCGCTATGTAACCGCGCTATGTAACTGCGCTATGTAACTGCGCTATGTAACTGCGCTATGTAACCTCGCTATGTAACTGCGCTATGTAACCGCGCTATGTAACCGCGCTATGTAACCACGCTATGTAACCTCGCTATATAACCGCGCTATGTAACTGCGCTATGTAACTGCGCTATGTCACCGCGCTATGTAACTGCGCTATGTAACCGCGCTATGTAACCGCGCTTCTCCAACGCGTATCACAGGTCCCCCAGGCAGCATCCTCGGGGGTGTGACTTCCCTGCTGGTTTAACTTTTTAAAACTCTACATTTCTTTCTCCACCTACAGTCCAACTCACCTACAAATCCCATGACTCCTTGTGCCACAGTTGCCCAAACATAAAGGGACCAATCTCATGGCTGTACTGTACAACTGTAAATCCAGTTGTTAAAAATTAAAGGCAGACTTGCCCTACTTGCTACGTTGGCAAATGAGGCAAAGGCCATAAACTGAACCAACGGCCAAGCAAGCCAAAAACCATAACCAGGGACAGGGTCAACAGGCACTCAAGGCAAAGCCCGTAACAAGGAACAGCAGCCATGCAAGCCAAGAGACATGGCAAAAAAACGGCTAACGGGCCGAGACCAGCGGTCACACTGACCAAAGGCCATAACCAGGACAAGGACCAACAGACACGTAAGTAATGCAAAATGACGTCGCATAGCAATCAAACATTTCCCAATGTTGGCTCCTATCATGCTAGCAGGCACAGAAGTAAATGCCTGTAAACACACCAAAAAGAAAAAGGAGTTGTTGAACTACAACTCTGCTCATACCTGGAAGGAAAAAAACTGCCTTTTAAGCCAAAGACCAAAACCAGAAATAAAAAAGGCAGGAAAAAGGTACAATACTGCCGCAGCAGAAACCCCAGTTAAACCAGGTCGCCAAGCAAGCGTATCTTCTCCCTACCACCTACGGGTTTGCGATATCGGGCAAATTCAGGCTAATTCGGTCGTTGGGGCCCTGGGGCGGAAATAGACGCCGATGTGGTCTCCAATCAGACTAAATCTTTTAACCTGCCCGATTGCTCCTGTAGTGTTCTTACCTGTAAGCTCCTGCATTATTCAGATCGTAAGCCCATGCAGTTTTCTTACCTGTAAGCTCATGCAGTGTTCACACCTGTAAGCCCCTGCATTGCTCACGTCTGTAAGCCCCTGAACAGCTAAATCCTGTAAGGCTCTGCAGTGTTCACATCTTTGTCTATTTTTTTTTTATAAAACAGCTAGTAACAACATGGGTGTGTGTAGAAGTAGATGTACTATATCTAGTCTTATTTGTATAGACTGGGTTGTACTGGCTTCACCACTTCACTTCTTATGACACACGTTTGTCAGTTACGAATTATAATATATAATATACCAGTAATTGTTATTAATTAATATTCTTCTCTTCACTTAGTATGAAGATCGGTTAAAAAGAATGTGTATGCACCCGGAGGTAAGAAGGCGGTGGATTCTTTTCCATATGATCCAACCCATTTAAGAAAAACAACTACACCAGGAAAGACTGAGTGAGAGTCACTAGGAATTGAAGCAGGAAAGTGATCCTGTGTTCCCTAATGCAGCACCAAGGGCCCTTGCAGTACAGCCCGACACCCTCACGTGTCCTTACAGAAAGTTGCCTTTTTTTCTCTTTCTCAATTCTGTTTTGGGCATGTTTGTGTCCTGGGGAAAAAAGAATACCAGCCGCTCTAACTTTTCTGTTTACCCTGTTAATAATACTGGCATCAATTATCATTTGTACTGGCCTGGTCAATACAATACTGTCCAGGTGGCAAATCTAGGCACGTTACCATGGCTTAGGACTGCTTGAGACTGCCAAAAGAATTCCCTATTTTATATAAATGCCCCTAATAAATACTCAGAGTCTTATTCAAAGCATGAGAAAACCATAGCAGCCTGGAGGTAAGGAAGTGGAGGTGTAGGAGACAAGCTTCAAAGCCAACTGTGTTATTAAGTAAAACATGCCTTTGTTAGAACACAGGCAGGTGTAACTGCAAGTCCATATACACATAAATAAAGATTATTTCATGTGCCAGCAGGTGGCACCATACTTTAAGGTTAAACTGTAGGGAAATGCTCCTAAGTCTAATGTCCCAGGGAGCGAGTATAAGTGCCCATACACCTTAAGATCCGCTCGCTTGGCGATCTTCTCCCGATATCCCCACCTTCGGGTGGGCGATATCGGGAGAATCCGGGCTAAACAATCAAAATATTACGGCAGGTATAGGCAAAGTTGGTCCGGGGGTCCCCGATCCGACTAGATTTTTTAACCTGCCCGATCGAGATCTGGACGATTTCAGGTCAGATATCGGTCGGGCAGGACTGTCGGTAGTGCCCATACACGTGCCGATTAGTTGGTGAATTGGTCTAAGGGACCCATATCGACAGCTAGAATCGGCCCGTGTATGGGGACCTTTAGTTACCCGCTATAGATCTCTGCTACTGCAGGCGACTAACCTCTCCGAAACAATAGGAGTGGCTGGTGGAAAGGCCTACAAATTGCTTCGGCTTTTTTCGTTGCCGGAGACTAACTCACTCCGTGGGACATTAGTCTAAAGGAGTCTATAAAAGGAAGTGCAGGTTTTATAAATGGGCAAAAGGGGCATTTGCTCAGGGTCCACCAGGGTAGGGCGCCACTAGCACACCTTTCATATGGGATAACTTTTGGCTGAAGCATCCTTCTTTGCCTTTTTGTCCATTTGTCATTTTTATGCTCCCAGAACTGTTAGTCCGGGGCACAACACCTGGGAATCCTGTCTACTTCAGTAAGCGCAGACCATTTCTTCACTAGCTGCCTTACTGTATTGAACTTCATGTCCTTGAGGCTTTGTCTATCACAAATATTTTGTAGCAGTGGGGGCCCACCAGTGAAATTTTGCCCAGGGCCTGCAGGTGGGAAGCTATATCTTCTAGACCAAGGTGAAGGTTGGAGATTGGTGCTAGCTCTCCTCAGAGGTGAAAGGCAGCCCGGCTAGTTAGCAAGGGAAGTCCTTGGTCCTGACAAAGAGTGGGTAGGAACCTGGTTGATTGTGTGCCACTTTGGGACATGAGCCTTCAGGGTAGGTTAGTGGACATATGGGTATTTCAGAGAGTCAGTCTGTGCACTGTAAGCTGTACACAACAGAGAAGCAGGGGGAAAGAGGAGAGGAAGCCCCCTCAATGGCTAATGACACTCTGCTAGGGCATTTAGACTATAGCACTGGAGGCTTCATGAGAGGGAACGTGAGTGTGGAGTGTGTGAGAGAAGGAGAAGAGTTTATACATGTATCTTGTGTATTATGGAGAGTCGGACTTCCACTGCTCAACCTTACATCACTATGGAACACACATCTGCTTTGCGCACTAAAGCCCTGTCCAATCATTTATCTAATGAAAGTATTCCACTAGCCACGGGAGGCCCTGTTCAAACATATCAGCCATATTGTCAACTTGTTGGCAGTGGCATAGCTAGGGGGCCACAGGCTCAGGTGCAAAGACTTGTGCTCTGGCCCCCCTCAGCAGGCCCTGTTGGGGGGATGGGCCTGGGCAAAGGGATTAATACCTCTGGAGACAGGGAGTAGAAATGAACCATGATAAGAAGCAAAAAAGAATGAAATAATAGTTTGTTGGTGGACAGATGGTCATTGCATGGAGCGTGTCTTCAGAGTATAAACAATAGGCTTGCTTTCCAGTGGATCTTACAGTGTTTATTAGTAGGTTCTTTTTCTTTCATAGTTTTTTAGATAAAAGAGGTGTTTTGCTTCAAATGTGCATATCTGTGTATGTGTAAGGCCAGCCAGAACATAAATGTTTGTTTAAGGGTAACAAATATACATGTTTGTAAGCAAAAACATAGCTTAAATAAAGGGCACGCGTTATTAACACACTGATAAAGAATGTATGTGCTTTAGAGCTATAAAGGTTTCCTCTCAAGTTCTCCAGAACTTAATGTATCAATAGATTGTTCTTCAGTCTTTATCTCTAGATATCTTCATCATTTTCATCATCATCATCAGGCCTGCGTGGGAGCAGATAGAAATGCCGTTATTATCAGTTTATGACACACTAGATTTTTCTTCCAGTCGACCGTTATTAGTATTCCTACTCTTCAGAGCTTTTCAGCATCATAGGCACTTCTCAGTCTCAGCTTGTCAACTCGACTATATATATCTGTCAGCCACAGCCTGTCTAGGTGGATATCTTTATTCAAGCCATTTGCTTCAAACCAAGACCTGGCAGGACCACCATTTTTATTAAAGCCGTTTGGGCCAAACCTATGATTTGATCAATTCTAGGTTGACTCTCCAACTTCTGTTAGAATTCAAGAAACCATCAACAGATGTCCAACAGCTTCACATAAAATAACAGTACTTCATTCCTGGTTTGCTATCGGCAAGCTGAAACCATATCTGGGGAAAGCAGATCAGTAGATGCCACCTTAGACAGATATGCATCATTGTTGTGTTCTTTATGTTCTTTAGAAGACAAGACACTGCAGGGATTATCTTGCTTACTGCATTCTTGAGGCTCTTGATGATCTAGCTGTCCTGAGAAACAGGGATTTTTTTTTCTGATGTCCTTTTTTCTTTTGGCTGGGATGACTTTCTTAGGAATCTTGGGCTTGGGGCATTGGTCATTATGGTCCTTTGGCTGCCATTTATAAACTGACTTGTTTCTTCAATGGAATCCTTTCTAGAATGGGAGACTGTACTGCCAGGCCGAGGTCGATATTGAGATCTCCGGAACGCTGAATTCTTCCTGTTTCCCCACTGACACTTCAGGATCCGGATGAAGGCCCGCTTGAACTCCTTGCTGGAGCAGGGATAAATGATTGGGTTGATGCAGCTGTTGAAGTATCCAAGCCAAAAGATGATTTTCTCCAGTGTAACCGGGGGCGTCAGATGTTCAGACAGCGAACCTAGAATGGAGCAAAGAAAAACACATTGAATGAGGGGTGGGGATTGATGCAGCAGCCCAGAGTGCCAATGACACACACAAGATGGCCTAACAAGATCCAACAAGGGGAGCTTCTGGGGGCAACATTAAAGGTTGGTTAAATACATTCAGTATGATAAAAATAATCTTATTTTGTTCAAATATTTTTAAAAATTTGATTGTCCGTCCCCCCATAAGTAAAGTGATTTTCTCTAAATCAGCAGTTTGCATGCCCTTGTTCTACAAGTACTACTATACTAGTGCAAACAACCACAAGTGTATCAAATGGCATGCCAACGTTATTATGGTAGATTTACTAATTATATACAGTTTAGAATCTATAGGGCTCATGTGTGTCTGCAAGTTGCAGCCCCTGCAAGTTCCCCACAGCCAGTTGCACGTAAAACCACTTTCATGTGTCATAATGCTCCTTTCACTTCTATATAGTTGCACTCAGCACCGCACTTGCAGACTTACTAACGGCCTTATGTGTTATTAGTCTGTCTTATAGTCAAGTTTGGTTCAAGGAGTATTAACTGAAGATTCCAAATTGTATGAGACAATGTTCAGTTTGGCCAAACCCTTGAATATCCAAGCTGAAGGGTAATATTGGCCATTAAACTAATTGGGGCGCAGAGGTGAGCCAACCTGACTGGGCGCCCTTGGCACCCCAGCTGGCTACCTTACTCCAACCACCCACACCCTTGCACTTACACACCCTTCCACTTACACACCCTTGCACTTACACACCCTTGCACTTACACACACAAGCTGAAGACTAGGGGTGGCACATTTGAGGAGCAAGCAGTGATGGATCGGCCACAGGACTTGTCCGGAGTAGGGATAGGCAGAAAGAAGAGATAAGTACCTAGTGACCCTCACCATTGCTACTTGGACATTTGACATTTGCCCTGGCATAGGCCATCTTTCCCCAAATCCTGGCCAACCCTGATAACAGATTGTGGGAAAATACCCTGAGCTGGCGCTCCTCTTCTGTATCACTGCAGAGAACTGCCATCTTTTGCTTCTGGTTTTACAGGCGCCCCCTATCAGGCTTTAGTGAGCGAGTGGGCAGTACAGAACTGTTCCTGAAAGTGCCATATCACAACAAAGAACTCGTGCAGGGTGCAGAAAAAAATGGTGGTACTTTTTGAAGAAGAGAGTCAGTCTAGGGAACAAGCTGACCGGGCGCCCTAGGCAACCCAGTCGACCACCTCGCACCTGCACTGCCCCCCAGTGCGATGATAAAGAGAGCGGACTAGGGGTATGCAAGAGAGGCTCCTGTCCGGTGCCCCCCAATCATTGCGCCATAGGCAGCTGTCTCTTCTGCCTACCCCTAGGTTTAATAGTGGTAAAGTGTTGTTTGTTAAAAACGTGATGATTTTACCTTTCCTTTAAGGATGGAGGAACCCAAAGTGCTAAGGGGTTATGTAATAAAAGGCACTAAGTTTGCCCAGGTACAATAATCCATAGCAACATCTTGTGGGTTGCTGCTCTTATACAAACATAGTCCCTTTTATTACATATAGCGGTAAGGCTTATGTCACAGTGTGTTTTGCAAAAACAGCCCATACTGCAATTGACATTACTGGCAACTGCCTGTCAGTGCAAAAGGGGAGTGGGGGGGGGGGGCATTTTGTCCTGTAAGTGTATCCACCCCCCCCCTTCCCCCTGGGCACAATGATAGGCAGTTGCCATTAATGTCAGTCACAGTCTTCACTTTAATGTCCGAACTATCTAAAGTTTACTCTGATGGCAGGGCCAGAACTAAGGGGGGTTTGCCTACCCCTCCAGAGCTAAGGGGGTATGAGTCCCTCGCCCCCCTTGCAGCAGGTTAGTTTATCTCCCTCTTTGCCTGACTGATTTTTTGCCGACCCTGGGAACTGGCAAGGTTCTTACTCTAACAATTATTTCCAAATGATAAAAAACTCCAAGAACAACCCCCTGCCAGGTTCACCTCCCACAGGCAGTATAGGGCAGACAGGCAGAGCATGGCACTCAGGGAGCATAGGGTAGGCAGAGTATGGCACACACAGGCAGGGTAGGGCAGGCAGAGTATGGCACACACAGGCAGCATAGGGCAGGCAGAGTATGGCACACACAGGCAGCATAGGGCAGGCAGAGCATGGCACACACAGGCAGGGTATGGCAGGCAGAGTATGGCACACACAGGCAGGGTAGGGTAGGCAGAGTATGGCACACACAGGCAGCATAGGGTAGGCAGAGTATGGCACACACAGGCAGCATAGGGCAGGCAGAGTATGGCACACACAGGCAGGGTAGGGCAGGCAGAGTATGGCACACACAGGCAGCATAGGGTAGGCAGAGTATGGCACACACAGGCAGGGTAGGGCAGGCAGAGTATAGCACATACAGGCAGCATAGGGTAGGCAGAGTATGGCACACACAGGCAGGGTAGGGCAGGCAGAGTATGGCACACACAGGCAGGGTAGGGCAGGCAGAGTATGGCACACACAGGCAGGGTAGGGCAGGCAGAGTATGGCACACACAGGCAGCATAGGGCAGGCAGAGTATGGCACACACAGGCAGCATAGGGTAGGCAGAGTATGGCACACACAGGCAGGGTAGGGCAGGCAGAGTATGGCACACACAGGCAGGATAGAGCAGGGCATGCAGAGTATGGCCACACACAGACAGCATAGGGCAGACAGAGTATGGCACACACAGGTGGGGTAGGGTAGGCAGAGTATGGCACACAGGCAGGGTAGGGCAGGCAGAGTATGGCACACACAGGCAGGGTAGGGCAGGCAGAGTATGGCACACACAGGCAGGATAGAGCAGGGGCATGCAGAGTATGGCACACACAGACAGCATAGGGCAGGCAGAGTATGGCACACAGGCAGCATAGGGCAGGCAGAGTATGGCACACACAGGCAGCATAGGGCAGGCAGAGTATGGCACACACAGGCAGCATAGGGCAGGCAGAGTATGGCACACACAGGCAGCATAGGGCAGGCAGAGTATGGCACACAGGCAGCATAGGGCAGGCAGAGTATGGCACACAGGCAGCATAGGGCAGGCAGAGTATGGCACACACAGGCAGCATAGGGCAGGCAGAGTATGGCACACACAGGCAGCATAGGGCAGGCAGAGTATGGCACACAGGCAGCATAGGGCAGGCAGAGTATGGCACACAGGCGGGGTAGAGTAGATCAGGCAGAGTAGGGAAGGAGACAGGGAAACCTATCATGATCATCAAGCAAATAACTTATTATGACCACTCCAAGGTAAACAGTTTGTACTGCAATATGTACAGTGACACAGTTGAACAATGCAGATGCCTACAGTCTGAGTTGTGAACAATGCAGCATCTTGCAGACATGAACAATGTAGGTTTTAACAGGTGTGAACAGTGCATGCCTTAAATGTGTGAATATTGCAGGGTCTAACAAGTGTGAACAATGCAGGGGCTTACAGCCTGAATCTAATGTATGAACAAAGCAGAAGGGCCAGCTAATCTTAGTAGAGACAGCATTTAAAGCTTACACAAAGGTAAACAGCTACAGCAGCCAGACAATTGGGGGACCTTATAGGGCCAGCACTGCCCTAGGTGCAACCACCAAGACTAGAAGACACTTCCCAGCCAGTGGAAAGGGGAGCAACTGACACAGGACCCACTACGACTGTTCCAAAAGGCATTACTTAACAGTAACGGCTTAACGGCTGGCCATACACATGCCAATAATACTGTACAAAACAAAGCTGCATACAGTTATTGGCACGTGGCCACCGATCCTGACCTATATCCCTGTATAGGTTGGGATCCATATACTAGATTTTTTTAAAAAATGTTGAAAATTCCATTTGCCAATGCCCCGTGTTGAATTGTTTTTGCAATGGAGCCGCACACACAAACACATGCAGTCGGGGAGCTTAACCTATTTATTGTGACCACCTTGATCAACGTTTCAGGGGGGATACACCCTCCCTTCATCAGGATCAATGCCCCATGTTGGCCAGCACATGGTAGATTGGCAGATGAATATGTGGCCCTGCTTATATGCTCTTAGCCCAGGGGTGGGCAAACAATGGCCATCTGGCTGGCCTTTTTAATCCGGCCCCTTAAAAAAATAACGGGCCCTGATTGGCTGCACCCTGTGCACATCACGTCAGTACACACGGGGCACAACCATATAAAAGGATGCAGCAGGGAGCCAGGGTCAGAAGCAGCCAGAGCATGCAGGGAGCGAGCTGCAGGTCACTGGGGGGTGGGGGGGGTTGTGGAGATGGAGGATGCTGGGGAATGGAGCTGGAGGATGCTGGGGGAGCTGGAGGATGTTGGGGAGGATGCTGAGGAATGGAGCTGGAGGATGCTGGGGGGAGCTGGAGGATGTTGAGGAGGATGCTGGGGGGTGATTTCTGATGGCAGCCCTGGATGTAATGCTGGCCCAGCCCGTCTGTAAGTCAATGTGGCCCCTGAGCCAAAAAGTTTGCCCACCCTCTTAGCATATATAATTGAAAAAATAGTAAGGCAGCCATACATATATATTATATATATTGGCCCCTACATACACTGCCTGTTCATTTGACCTGCAGATCAATCAGCCATAGAGTGTGTTGTTTGGTCTGTACATGGCCGGCGATATTGAGTTTAGCAGTGGTTGCTGGGAGATCCACCACATTTTCCGGTAGACGTTCATCTTCCATGGCCATCAAAGATCCCTTTTAACCTGTAAATGTATGGATGCAACAATGTCCCCTTTCAGATCAGACTAACAAGGGTTTGAGCAAAGGGCCCTTTAACTACTGGAATGTGCGGGTAATATACTGTTAGAGAATTGTAGCTCGGGGAAGTCATACAACTGATTCCTTTGTGCGCGGCACACATTGTCCTATTATCTGTGGTTACAGCAGGAAACTAAGGGAGGCATTGGTGCCAGGTTAACTGTGTAGTTTATTGTATCCCTGCCCTAGAAGGGTTATTTACTGCAGTCGTCTGAGGATTAAAGCGAGCAAAGCAGCACAATGATTATAGGCAGCAAACGCCATATACACTGTAACTACAGCAGCACCAAACATATACACAGAAGCCCTCTTTCAACATAATTAAAGGGCATATAAACACTACTTTGCAAACCTAGTAATCTATGATGATAAACTACGAATGCTGGTACAGGTATGGGACCTGTAATCCAGAATGTTCAGGACCAAGGGTATTCCGGATAAGGGATCTTTCTGTAATTTGGATCTCCATACCTTAAGTCTACTAAAAATCAATAAAACATTAATTAAACCCAACAGGATTGTTCTGCCCCCAATAAGGGGTAATTACATCTTAGTTGGGATCAAGTACAGGTACTGTTTTATTATTACAGAGAAAAGGGAATCATTTACCATGAAATAAACCCAATAGGGCTGTTCTGCCCCCAATAAGGGGTAATTATATCTTAGTTGGGATCAAGTACAGGTACTGTTTTATTATTACAGAGAAAAGGGAATCATTTAACCATTAAATAAACCCAATAGGGCTGTTCTGCCCCCAATAAGGGGTAACTATATCTTAGTTGGGATCAAGTACAGGTACTGTTTTATTATTACAGAGAAAAGGGAATCATTTAACCATGAAATAAACCCAATAGGGCTGTTCTGCCCCCAATAAGGGGTAATTATATCTTAGTTGGGATCAAGTACAGGTACTGTTTTATTATTACAGAGAAAAGGGAATCATTTAACCATTAAATAAACCCAATAGGGCTGTTCTGCCCCAATAAGGGGTAATTATATCTTAGTTGGGATCAAGTACAGGTACTGTTTTATTATTACAGAGAAAAGGGAATCATTTAACCATTAAATAAACCCAATAGGGCTGTTCTGCCCCAATAAGGGGTAATTATATCTTAGTTGGGATCAAGTACAGGTACTGTTTTATTATTACAGAGAAAAGGGAATCATTTAACCATTAAATAAACCCAATAGGGCTGTTCTGCCCCAATAAGGGGTAATTATATCTTAGTTGGGATCAAGTACAGGTACTGTTTTATATCATTTAACCATGAAATAAACCCAATAGGGCTGTTCTGCCCCCAATAAGGGGTAATTATAACTTAGTTGGGATCAAGTACAGGTACTGTTTTATTATTACAGAGAAAAAGAAAATCCATTTTAATAATCTGAATTATTTGATTAAAATGGAGTCTATGTGAGACAGGCTTTCCGTAATTCAGAGATGTCTGGATAATGGGTTTTCGAATAAGGGATCCGATACCTGTATACTGTTAGATTAGAGAGAGGTGTTCATGACAGATACTGTAGATAGACTTATGCAGATAATAAAAGTAATAAAAATAATTACTGTTTATTAGGGCTCTGGACATAAAACATTTGTTTTTGTTCTCCAAGTTCTCCAAAGTAGACATCCGAATCTTAAATACAGATTCAAGAGCCCTGTTGGCACCACATAAATAATCTCGTTATTGACATTTTACTAGGTGTACACTGCAGTTTTGGTTTGCCAATATTATAGTGTATTCCGACTTCAGAAGGGCTGACATAGTTGTATTCAATGCTATGCCTTTGGCAGGGATCATAT
Organism: Xenopus tropicalis; assembly: GCF_000004195.4. Taxonomy (NCBI): domain Eukaryota; kingdom Metazoa; phylum Chordata; class Amphibia; order Anura; family Pipidae; genus Xenopus; species Xenopus tropicalis. The sequence goes on from NC_030679.2 coordinate 13,326,218, forward strand.
ATACCCAATGAAAGTCAAGTGTATACAGAGCAGGCAGGATCTTCACTAGAGGATGCTCACTGGAGTACATGAAATTGTTTAGGAAACTATCTCTAATATTACTGGACTGCAACTCCATCATGCATCTTGCAGTCCGGCAACAGTTGGGTGGAGCAACCCCCACTATTGAAGGTTTATGTTCAATTATAAAAAAGTGGTAAAAGATGTAAAGGAAATATACAGAAGAGCAATAGCCATTACACTATAACTCAGCAGACAAGTGGCCATGTGATTGATTAAACCTTAATGGATGCTAATTGTTGTAGAAAAGGGCTAATTGTGGTGTAATGGAGAACTGAAAGCATAGCTGAATTTTAATGAATGCTTATTGGGTCTCCCCATACAGCCTCCCCATACAAACACCAATACATTTCCTGCACCACACAGGACAAATATTTTAGACATGAAACTTCCATTGTATTTATCCTGCCATGTCTTATGGGATTTCATACGTATGGAATTGGCACTGTTTTTATCCTGCCATGTGTTCTGGGGTATTATACATGGAACTGGCACTGTATTTATCCTGCCATGTGTTCTGGGGTATTATACATGGAACTGGCACTGTATTTATCCTGCCATGTGTTCTGGGGAATTATACATGGAACTGGCACTGTATTTATCCTGCCATGTGTTCTGGGGTATTATACATGGAACTGGCACTGTATTTATCCTGCCATGTGTTCTGGGGTATTATACATGGAACTGGCACTGTATTTATCCTGCCATGTGTTCTGGGGTATTATACATGGAACTGGCACTGTATTTATCCTGCCATGTGTTCTGGGGAATTATACATGGAACTGGCACTGTATTTATCCTGCCATGTGTTCTGGGGTATTATACATGGAACTGGCACTGTATTTATCCTGCCGTGTGTTCTGGGGTATTATACATGGAACTGGCACTGTATTTATCCTGCCGTGTGTTCTGGGGTATTATACATGGAACTGGCACTGTATTTATCCTGCTATGTGTTCTGGGGTATTATACATGGAACTGGCACTGTCTTTATCCTGCCGTGTGTTCTGGGGTATTATACATGGAACTGGCACTGTATTTATCCTGCCGTGTGTTCTGGGGTATTATACATTGAACTGGCACTGTATTTATCCTGCCATGTGTTCTGGGGTATTATACATTGAACTGGCACTGTATTTATCCTGTATGTGTTCTGGGGTATTATACATGGAACTGGCACTGTATTTATCCTGCCATGTGTTCATTGGTATTATACATGGAACTGGCACTGTATTTATCCTGTATGTGTTCTGGGGTATTATACATGGAACTGGCACTGTATTTATCCTGCTGTGTGTTCTGGGGTATTATACATGGAACTGGCACTGTATTTATCCTGCCATGTGTTCTGGGGTATTATACATGGAACTGGCACTGTATTTATCCTGTATGTGTTCTGGGGTATTATACATGGAACTGGCACTGTATTTATCCTGCTATGTGTTCTGGGGTATTATACATGGAACTGGCACTGTATTTATCCTGCCATGTGTTCTGGGGTATTATACATGGAACTGGCACTGTCTTTATCCTGTATGTGTTCTGGGGTATTATACATGGAACTGGCACTGTCTTTATCCTGCCGTGTGTTCTGGGGTATTATACATGGAACTGGCACTGTATTTATCCTGCCATGTGTTCTGGGGTATTATACATGGAACTGGCACTGTATTTATCCTGTATGTGTTCTGGGGTATTATACATGGAACTGGCACTGTATTTATCCTGCCATGTGTTCTGGGGTATTATACATGGAACTGGCACTGTATTTATCCTGCCATGTGTTCTGGGGAATTATACATGGAACTGGCACTGTATTTATCCTGTATGTGTTCTGGGGAATTATACATGGAACTGGCACTGTATTTATCCTGCCATGTGTTCTGGGGTATTATACATGGAACTGGCACTGTATTTATCCTGCCATGTGTTCTGGGGTATTATACATGGAACTGGCACTGTATTTATCCTGCCATGTGTTCTGGGGTATTATACATGGAACTGGCACTGTATTTATCCTGCCATGTGTTCTGGGGAATTATACATGGAACTGGCACTGTATTTATCCTGCCATGTGTTCTGGGGTATTATACATGGAACTGGCACTGTATTTATCCTGCCGTGTGTTCTGGGGTATTATACATGGAACTGGCACTGTATTTATCCTGCCGTGTGTTCTGGGGTATTATACATGGAACTGGCACTGTATTTATCCTGCCGTGTGTTCTGGGGTATTATACATGGAACTGGCACTGTATTTATCCTGCTATGTGTTCTGGGGTATTATACATGGAACTGGCACTGTCTTTATCCTGCCGTGTGTTCTGGGGTATTATACATGGAACTGGCACTGTATTTATCCTGCCATGTGTTCTGGGGTATTATACATTGAACTGGCACTGTATTTATCCTGTATGTGTTCTGGGGTATTATACATGGAACTGGCACTGTATTTATCCTGCCATGTGTTCATTGGTATTATACATGGAACTGGCACTGTATTTATCCTGTATGTGTTCTGGGGTATTATACATGGAACTGGCACTGTATTTATCCTGCTGTGTGTTCTGGGGTATTATACATGGAACTGGCACTGTGTTTATCCTGCCATGTGTTCTGGGGTATTATACATGGAACTGGCACTGTATTTATCCTGTATGTGTTCTGGGGTATTATACATGGAACTGGCACTGTATTTATCCTGCTATGTGTTCTGGGATATTATACATGGAACTGGCACTGTATTTATCCTGCCATGTGTTCTGGGGTATTATACATGGAACTGGCACTGTCTTTATCCTGTATGTGTTCTGGGGTATTATACATGGAACTGGCACTGTCTTTATCCTGCTGTGTGTTCTGGGGTATTATACATGGAACTGGCACTGTATTTATCCTGCCATGTGTTCTGGGGTATTATACATGGAACTGGCACTGTATTTATCCTGTATGTGTTCTGGGGTATTATACATGGAACTGGCACTGTCTTTATCCTGCCGTGTGTTCTGGGGTATTATACATGGAACTGGCACTGTATTTATCCTGCTATGTGTTCTGGGGTATTATACATGGAACTGGCACTGTATTTATCCTGCCATGTGTTCTGGGGTATTATACATGGAACTAGCACTGTATTTATCCTGTATGTGTTCTGGGGTATTATACATGGAACTGGCACTGTATTTATCCTCCCATGTGTTCTTGGGTATTATACATGGAACTGGCACTGTATTTATCCTGCCATGTGTTCTGGGGTATTATACATGGAACTGGCACTGTATTTATCCTCCCATGTGTTCTTGGGTATTATACATGGAATTGGCACTGTATTTATCCTGCTATGTGTTCTGGGGTATTATACATGGAACTGGCACTGTATTTATCCTGCTATGTGTTCTGGGGTATTATACATGGAACTGACACTGTATTTATCCTGCCATGTGTTCTGGGGTATTATACATGGAATTGGCACTGTATTTATCCTGCCATGTTTTGTAGAGGCTGTGAGAGATGCAATAAATATGATTACTGTTTGGTGTAGTTTCCAACAGTATTAAAGGTGATAAACAATTAGTACTAGGAAAAATGCCAGATAAATGGGTCCCAGGAGTAAATAGAGGGAGACTAGGAAAGACCTTCCATTCCTTACTCTATTTAGTGTTTACAGCTGCCCAAATAAAGAGCTCTGAGAATTACTCAGCAAGGCGTTAACTCTCAGAGCAAGGCACGGGACAGGAAGGCTGCCTGACTGTGTAAGGAACTCCCAGAGGGGCTGGGGGGCTGCCTGCCACTGCAAGGAGTAGAGGGAGCCGTGACCACGTGTATGAGTGCTGGAATGTAAGCTGGTATACAAGGAGTGTGAGAGTCACCGTGGATGTGTGAAGGTCATTGGGGATGGTGAGAAGAAGTGGTGTCCCTATCTCTATGCTTACTCTGCGTACCTGCCTACCATTGCTAATTCCTCCAAAAATTACGAGTACCGGCAGATGGCATGTCATATATAATATATGTTATACATAGAACTAGCACTATATTTGTGCATTGAATTGTCCCTGGGATATGAATCTGTGTAGAAGATGTCGTTAATTAGCCTACCCAAACACCCTCTACACCTAAATGGGGAAAATAGCTGACCAACCATTTCGTGGGGTGAATAACTAGCACATTAGTCCCACTTTGTGTTCATTTTTAAAAACAAATAGAAACAGCCCAAAATCACCTCCTAATTGCATTTGCGGGTACCCAGCATCCTGATACCATTCGGAGCATTCACATGCAGTAAATTGCTGGGTACTATTCCTATTCACTAGACACTTAGACTTACTAAGAGGCAGGACTGTGAAGAATGGAAGCCAACATAAGATGAACATTCCAACCACAATTCCCAAGGTCTTTGCAGCTTTCTTCTCCCTAGAGAATTTGAGCAATTTCAAAGATAGGGCGCTGCGAGGCTGGTTATTCTGCACTTTGCTGTTGTTGGGGGAATCATCCTGCTTGTTCCTACAGTGAATTCTGAGAGTCAGCTCCTTGGAATCCATCCGTTCTTTCATCACACCTGCCTCTAGGTTCTTGGTTATCCTTTTGGCCACCACGTAGACTCTACAGTACATGACTAAGATGACTATCAAAGGGATGTAGAATGATGCCAAAGAAGAGAAGATGGCATAAAAGATTTCTGTGGTTATTTCACAGACGTATGTGTCAGGTGGAGCCGGCTCCTTCCATCCCAACAATGGCCCAATGGAGATAACGGTGGAAAACATCCAGACACCAAGGAGGGCAAGGATAGTCCTTTTCCTGGTCACTATAGTAGGATAACGAAGAGAGTGACGTACGCCGATATATCTATCAATGGAGATGGTGCACAAGCTGAAAATGGAAGCAGTGCAACACAGAACATCCATAGCTGCCCAGACATCACACAATATTCTGCCAAAAACCCAATAACCAACAATTTCTTTGGTTGCAGAAAAGGGCAATACAGTGGAGCTAAGCAATAAGTCTGCTATGGCAAGGTTGACGATCAGGTAGTTGGTGGGAATTCGTAGCTGCTTGTTGGTGACCACAGAAATAATCACCATAATGTTGCCAATGATGGCCACGGAGATGAAGGCGCCAAGGGTAAAGCCCAGCAACATGGCTCGCGTCAAATTCACCGACGGAATTGTCTTATTGGCAAATGTCTGGTTAGAATCTGATGAGTTGTCATTGTCCAGCAGCATATCATAACCTGGAGCCAATAGTGAGTGATGACCGAGTGGTACCTGCATCTTAGCACTTGTTATCCAACGGCAACCCAGAACCTAGCAAAGCAGTCCTAAATAAATCTGCAAGGAGCTCCTAACCTTAAGCACTGGAACGATGAATCTCTCAAAATGACTTTCCCATGTCCAACGTCACTGTATGGGTTCAGTTCTGGAGAGTACTAGAGGGACATCTTGGTGATATGTTCTGTAGTCTCTCTCTCTTCTCCTGTTGCCGAATGCAGACAGTCAGAAATGCAGCCGTGGAGGTGGGATGTCATGGTGCTCTGCTAAACCATTTCAGTGCTTATGAGAAACCCCACATGAATCCAGCTGTCTCTCTCCTCTCTGCATGTGACATCACAGCAAACTCTCTCCCAACGACCACTAGGGGGTGCCACCGTCTAACAGAACAGAGAGTCCTCTGTTACTCCGGATTGGCGCCATACCTAGGGGCTAGCACAGCACACACATCATGACTTATCTGTAAAAGCTGCATTTTAATTATTTTGTTCCTTGCCTGAGGGGTGCCCAAGACTTTGAGAAAAGAAACAATGTGACCACCTAGGTGATTGAGGGGTCAATTAAGTACTCCAAGACAGAGCCAAATTTCATTAATAACGCAATTAACCATGTTCCCAATGAATTATTAGCAATATTTTTTGTTTTTATAGGGCTAATCATTTTGCTTGCATAGTTTATGCCTGCCATCTTGCTGTTAACTAACATAGGGAGAGTGCGATTTTGCCTTGGTATGGCTATTACACTATAATCAGACTTTAGAAGTGCAGACATAGTGCTGTTTAGGTGTAGTGTGTATTTAATGCCTTCAGCAATGATATAATGAAAAAAGGACAAAACAGGGTGCTGGGTGTATTCAGAGCAGACTGCTTTTGGTTGGATAATCCACCACTTGTATTAACGTGAGAGCTAAGGAAAGCTAGCAAAGCTGTCCAATAACTGCTCAACCACACTTTACTCAGTTGTTGCTGAACTACAAATTCCAGAATAATGTAACATATTATCAAGGTTGAAGCATGCTGAAAGGTGTAGTCCATCAAAATCAGGGTTGTACAGGTATGGGACCTGTTATCCAGAATGCTCGGGATCTGTGGTTTTCGGGATAAGGGATTTGGATCTCCATAACTTAAGTCTACTAAAAATCATTTAAATATTGAATAAACCCAATAGGGCTGTTCTGCCCCCAATAAGGGGTAATTATATCTTAGTTGGGATCAAGTACAGGTACTGTTTTATTATTACAGAGAAAAGGGAATCATTTAACCATGAAATAAACCCAATAGGGCTGTTCTGCCCCAATAAGGGGTAATTATATCTTAGTTGGGATCAAGTACAGGTACTGTTTTATTATTACAGAGAAAAGGGAATCATTTAACCATTAAATAAACCCAATAGGGCTGTTCTGCCCCCAATAAGGGGTAATTATATCTTAGTTGGGATCAAGTACAGGTACTGTTTTATTATTACAGAGAAAAGGGAATCATTTAACCATTAAATAAACCCAATAGGACTGTTCTGCCCCCAATAAGGGGTAATTATATCTTAGTTGGGATCAAGTACAGGTACTGTTTTATTATTACAGAGAAAAAGGAAATCAGTTTTAAAAATTAGAATTATTTGCTTATAATGGAGTCTATGGGAGATGGCCCTTCTGTAATTTGGAACTGTCTGGATAATGGGTTTCTGGATCAGGAATCCCATACCTTTATTCTTAAATCAATATTGCTCACTTTAACTTTCCCCAGCTGTCCAGGTCCCACGGCTGCATAAAAATGCTAAATAACCCATCTATAATTATATAATTATATATAAGATTCTGATCAGTAGAATTCTCATTGGTGAATTGGTTTCCATGTGTAATTATGTTCCTGACCAAACAGGGTCAGACTGGGCTGCCGGGACACCGGGAAAAATCCCTGTGGGCCCCGGTGGCTCAGACCTGACCCTTGCCCGACTGTTCCTCCCCTGATGCATAAAATTTACGTGCTCAGGGGAGGACGTCGGGTGGGGGACCCTGCAGGGGGTTAGGGGGGCCCCTACGCGGGGGGGTTAGGTGGCGCGGCTACAGGCTGCACCCCCCAATCCGACCCTGTGACCAACTTCTATAGAGAACAATGGGGTGCAGTGGGACAGCTTTATGGTGAGGTTTAGTGTAGAAATAAGTGAATTTGTCCTGTTTTGATACTGCCCAGATGATGTTTGGACTACAGCTCCCAGCATGCTTTCATTCTTTATCATATTTTGAAGTATGTGCAGGCAAAATGGCAACTTAGTCAGAATCACTTCTCCAGTTAATTGCCCCGATTACTGGCAACAATATCTGAGGTTAAACAATTTCTGTTATAGAATGGCCAATTCTAAGCAACTTTTCATTATTTATATTTTGTTGTTTTTTTTTTAATTATTTGCCTTCTTCTTCTGACTCTTTCCAACTTTTAAATAGCAGCCAAAATTTATTACTCCGGGAGGCTAAAATGTTATTGTTACTTTTTATAACTTTTCTATTTAGTCCCACTTCCGTTCATATTCCAGTCTCTCATTCAAACCACTCCCAGGTTGCCAAGGTAATTTGAACCCTAGCAACCAGATAACTGCTGCAATTCCAAACTGGGGAGCTGGTGAACAAAAATATATAATAATATATAATTAATTCCCAAATAATAAAAAATGAAAACCAATTGCCTGTTGCACTCTTTACATCATTCTAATAGTTAACTCAAAGGTAACAAACCCCTTTAACGATTTTCCTGCCAAGCACGTACATGCTTGCAGAAAAAGCTCTAACTGCCAAGCACATATCACATACATGCTTTGCAGTGAAAATTCTCTCTCTGCACCGGCGGCAAAATCCGGCGGCGCAGAGAGTCCGAAGTGCCCCCAACCCCCTTGGCAACAAGCCAAGGGGACTGCCAAGTCGTTCCTGTATCGCGCTTGTCACAGGACCCGACTTCTCACAGCAGACACAGTCACAATCGTGTCTGCTGTTACAGTTTCCTCCTCCAGCCCCCCGAGCCCATCCATGCACTTCCTGCCTGCAATCCTGGGACCCTCATCGCTGGAAAGGAACCTCCTATTCACTAAAGAGTGGCCCTTTTTTTTACACATTTACACACACATTCATGCATTTACAGTCATGCACAATACACAAGTTAGCTTTTTTTTTGTTTTGCACACTTTTGCTCATATTTACACACTTTCATACACATATGCAGGTTCTAGTTGCAAAATTTGCACCAGGTCTCTATCTGTGCCAACTGAGCAAGGGACCCAGGTGAAAACATTTGCTGTGGGTCTAGTGGTGCAATAACAAGCATTTTTATTGTGTCCCAGAGGTTTCTAAGCACAAGAGAAGCAGCAGGATATTATTGGGGGCCACCACTCACGCATGCTTTCAGGTGTGCAACTTTCTAGTAATGAGGAGCACCCACAATTCACCCCTCCGCCGTCTTTTCTGGCCCCCTGTTCCCCAGAGCCCCCCCACAGTAGCGGGGCCTGCTTCCACTATATTTATGTGGCTAGCAGTCTTAAATTCTGTAATATTTAATACCAAAGAAGCATATATAAATACTCCCCCGCCATATCCTCATTTCTCACGCTGTATTGATACAAACATACCCATAAATACACATTCGTGATAGCAAGTTAGAACAAAATGTTTTTGTGTGAGTATCCCTTTAAGGGTTCTATACAGACTGAAAGCAAATCAATAATAATCAATTAAATAAGCTGGCTGAAAGCGATTATCCTTACTTCCATAATAGGATTTAGGTCTCATTCCACATTCCCCCCCAGATAATAAACAAGTTTGGTTTGATTCTGGTGCCAGCTTAGTGACGGCAGAGTCACGTTCCTGGCTGTTTGCCATTCAGGCAATTTCCTATGGCAGCCGCTGCTGCTGGGATCGTTTCTCTGGTAAGGCAAGTTTGGGTAGGTAAGGAACACATCCCTGCTAAAGGCTTCTGTGTAGCTTTACTGTTATAGCTGCTGAAAGGGATGCCACTGCACCCTAACTTTTGCTGCCACCCCCTAAAATGGCCGATAATCTGGGCAGCATCATTGGCCATTCTTTTGGGCCAGGTTTACATAGAGAGGTGCTAATGCTCATAAAAACCAATCAGATCTTTGCTTTTATAGACAGTAGACCAATTAAAACGGAGGAGCTGATTTATAAGGAGTTTTAATGAGCCGCAACGATGGTAAAAAAAAATTTAAGATTAAGATTTAACTATATATTTTCCGTGCTGGAATGTATCTGATACAGACTGCCTGAATCATTTCTCTCTTCAATCGATATGCACTAGGGAGCACGGATTTGGATTGGTGTTAGCCCTTAAAGGAGAAGGAAAGGCTAATAAAGAGTTAATCTCAAGCTGCAGGCAAAAAAACCGCTGAGCTGTGTAAAGAAAGTTCCCATAATGCCTCGCTCCTGCACAGACACCCAGACCAAGTGAACATGCTCAGTTAGTAAGACTATGAGTCAGCTTCCTGCTGATTGGCTCAGATCCACATTCCTAAGGGGGGGGGGGGAGAAGTCCCTATCACATTCCCATCAGTCCCTGCCCCAGTGGAGCTTACAATCTAAGGTCCCTATCACATTCCCATCAGTCCCTGCCCCAGTGAGCTTACAATCTAAGGTCCCTATCACATTCCCATCAGTCCCTGCCCCAGTGGAGCTTACAATCTAAGGTCCCTATCACATTCCCATCAGTCCCTGCCCCAGTGGAGCTTACAATCTAAGGTCCCTATCACATTCCCATCAGTCCCTGCCCCAGTGAGCTTACAATCTAAGGTCCCTATCACATTCCCATCAGTCCCTGCCCCAGTGAGCTTACAATCTAAGGTCCCTATCACATTCCCATCAGTCCCTGCCCCAGTGAGCTTACAATCTAAGGTCCCTATCACATTCCCATCAGTCCCTGCCCCAGTGAGCTTACAGTCTAAGGTCCCTATCACATTCCCATCAGTCCCTGCCCCAGTGGAGCTTACAATCTAAGGCCCCTATCACATTCCCATCAGTCCCTGCCCCAGTGGAGATTACAATCTTATGTCCCTATCCCATTCCCATCAGTCCCTGCCCCAGTGAGCTTACAATCTAAGGTCCCTATCACATTCCCATCAGTCCCTGCCCCAGTGGAGCTTACAATCTAAGGTCCCTATCACATTCCCATCAGTCCCTGCCCCAGTGGAGCTTACAATCTAAGGTCCCTATCACATTCCCATCAGTCCCTGCCCCAGTGAGCTTACAATCTTATGTCCCTATCACATTCCCATCAGTCCCTGCCCCAGTGAGCTTACAATCTAAGGTCCCTATCACATTCCCATCAGTCCCTGCCCCAGTGAGCTTACAATCTAAGGTCCCTATCCCATTCCCATCAGTCCCTGCCCCAGTGAGCTTACAATCTAAGGCCCCTATCACATTTCCATCAGTCCCTGCCCCAGTGGAGCTTACAATCTAAGGCCCCTATCACATTCCCATCAGTCCCTGCCCCAGTGAGCTTACAATCTAAGGTCCCTATCCCATTCCCATCAGTCCCTGCCCCAGTGAGCTTACAATCTAAGGCCCCTATCACATTTCCATCAGTCCCTGCCCCAGTGGAGCTTACAATCTAAGGCCCCTATCACATTCCCATCAGTCCCTGCCCCAGTGAGCTTACAATCTAAGGTCCCTATCCCATTCCCATCAGTCCCTGCCCCAGTGAGCTTACAATCTAAGGCCCCTATCACATTCCCATCAGTCCCTGCCCCAGTGAGCTTACAATCTAAGGTCCCTATCCCATTCCCATCAGTCCCTGCCCCAGTGAGCTTACAATCTTATGTCCCTATCACATTCCCATCAGTCCCTGCCCCAGTGGAGCTTACAATCTAAGGTCCCTATCACATTCCCATCAGTCCCTGCCCCAGTGAGCTTACAATCTAAGGGCCCTATCACATTCCCATCAGTCCCTGCCCCAGTGGAAGTACAGTGGAACTACAGCTCAGTCCGTATAAACCCTAGCGCAGTGAATTTATTCTAGATGAGAACGTGAATTACTATCTTTAAACCAAAATGATTGATTCATCATTAAATTATTTTTGTCATAAAAAAAAGGAGCAAATATGACCCAAATAGCTTTGGTGTTTTATCTCACTGTGCCTATGCTGGAGTCTAACTTGGGTAATGCAGCTGGGAAATGAGACACAGGGTTGCCATTAGTTTATCTACAGACCCATAGGTAAAGCAGAGGTGCATATGGGTCAGTGTAGCAGCTATAATGTACCTGCTGGGGCCCACCAGGATCCTCACTGGTATCCCAATGACCCCTATCCACATTTGCAGCTACAGCAATTCCTGTTTCATGGTGGTCAGTGGGTCACGAATAACGCAGTACTGGTTTGGGCCAAGTTGTCGGTAAAAAATATGGGTTGTGGGTCCATGTCGCGGGTCTGGGACATGTTTCAAAAATTGGTTCTGCACAGGGCTCTAGTTCTCTTTAGTTGTGAATATCTACATTGCACCCTGTTCTCTCGATGTTTGATTGCAGGGTGATAGGGAAGTCCCCTGTAAGAAACCATACAGATTTAATATCAGTATCCCAAAATTGTAATAGCAATTAATTAAATGAATTCTTAAAAATAATAAAGGCAAGATGGCTAAAGTAGAGCTGACAGGCTGGATTCTCATTGGGTGATTCTTTACCATTTGTGAGTTATACAAATTATACATACCGTATGCCCATAGTGGCATGGCACCCCCATACAGGCAGAAACATTCCCTAAACTTTTTTTTACTCTACTTAATTTTTGAAAAAGTATATATATAACTATATACAGTATAATTTATATATTAAAGGTATGGGATCCCTTATCAGGAGACCCAAATTCTGAATTACAGAAAGTCCCATACCCCTTATTGGGGGCAGAACAGTCCTATTGGGTTTATTTAATGGTTAAATGATTCCCTTTTCTCTGTAATAATAAAACAGTACCTGTACTTGATCCCAACTAAGATATAATTACCCCTTATTGGGGGCAGAACAGCCCTATTGGGTTTATTTAATGGTTAAATGATTCCCTTTTCTCTGTAATAATAAAACAGTACCTGTACTTGATCCCAACTAAGATATAATTACCCCTTATTGGGGCAGAACAGCCCTATTGGGTTTATTTAATGGTTAAATGATTCCCTTTTCTCTGTAATAATAAAACAGTACCTGTACTTGATCCCAACTAAGATATAATTACCCCTTATTGGGGGCAGAACAGCCCTATTGGGTTTATTTAATGGTTAAATGATTCCCTTTTCTCTGTAATAATAAAACAGTACCTGTACTTGATCCCAACTAAGATATAATTACCCCTTATTGGGGGCAGAACAGCCCTATTGGGTTTATTCAATATTTAAATGATTTTTAGCAGACTTAAGTTATGGAGATATAAATTACGGGAAGATCCCTTATCCAGAAAACCCCAGGTCCCGAGCATTCTGGATAACAGGTCCCATACCTGTATAACTATTATCATAATAATGAGGAGCAATGGGGAGGTAAGAGGTTGAAATGAAAGAAGCAATGGCATTTGCAGATCAATCCACAGACGCAGCACCAACCCCCCCTGGAGCAACTGGCAGTGCCGCCACAAGCAGGGCAGGAATCCAATGAAATCAGACATGCTCAAACACGCACTGAGAATTCCGCTGAGAATTACACTATTCCACTGGCTGGCCAAAGGGCTTAACCCTTTAACTTTAGATGCATAGTCTGCAACATAAAGCTTCCATAGCAGTTTTGTACAATTCTGCAATGTTAATGGATTTTGGGAGCCCAGCTTCTTCTGTTGACTCTTGTTTTCATTTAATTGCCACTGAACTAATTAAACAATTTGCTTTTCTAGCTTTGAAAAATCAAACATTACCCTGCCATTGGCTGCTCTCCCTTCTCAATTGAGCCTAATTATTGGGTCAGAAATATGAGTTCTCTCAACCAACCTCCCACCAGTGGTGTAACTAGATGTTTCTTGGCCCCACGGCAAATACAATTTAGGCCCCCAAATCATTGGGGTAAGTTGACTTTCACCAAGATATATTACAATTACTGGACCCCTGTGCTCCTGGGCCCCCCTGAATACACAAAGGCTGTTTCCCATGTAGTTATGCCCTACCTCCATCAGTCTTACATGCTGTTTTGCTGCTTTTAATATGACTGCCCCATGTACTGCATTGCTGTCTTGGTCCAGGGCACAATGGTCTCTGCATTACCAGTGTGTCCCTTAGCCCCAGTTAGAGGGGAAAAAATGTAAATGTACTGCAAGATGACAGTATGACAAGGTAGAATAAGTGGTAACTGATACAGAGATTAGATTATTATTACCATTGAAGGTCCATTTCTCTTTATTTTCAAGATGATGATTTTGGCCCCCAGCTTCCAGTCCAGCCTCCCATCAGACACCCACTTTTCTCAAATCTTTTTGTGGTACCAAAATTAATGTAAGCCGAATAAGAGGCAAGGTAATGTTAATGAGTAATAACCTGTTACTGGGCATTGGCGGAAGTGTGTCCTATCCATGTCCTTGCAATGACCTCCCTACCATAAAAGTTATTAGCTTGTGGCTATGCTCAGGTAGGAATATACTCCATTTATTGAAGGCTGAGTGGTGCTTACATGGGGTAAGGTTGTTGTGACCACAAGAGAGGACCAAAAGATGGATAAAATGGACCCAAATAGGATAAAAAAATTCATATGTTCAGGGTCATCCTGGGGGTTGGTGGGGGAGGGAAGGAGAGCCAATACTGGAGTTAGAGGGAGCTGAAGTAGCTACAAAGCTTTCTATGGGGTCATCATAACTGAGGGAGAGTTTGGTGAGGATATAGGAAAAGTCAGTGATCCCCAACCAGTGGCTCGAGAGCAACATTTTGCTTACTGTGCCCTTTGAAGTTGCTCCCAGTGGCATCAAAGTAGGTGCCCATTTTCAAATTTCTGCCTCGGAGGCAAGTTTGGAAGCACAGAGATGCGGTTTTACTCCTAGCAGAGCTTCCTCTAGGCTAGCAGTCCACATGGGGCCACCAAATGGCCAATCCCAGTCCTTCTTTGGAATCCTCTAGCAACTTTTTTTTTCTTGTGTGGCTCACCAAAACTTTTTACTTTTTTGGGGGTCACAAGTGAAAAAAAGGTTAGGGATCCCTAGTCTAAGTCTTAAAGGGAGCCAATTGAAAGTTCTTGAAGAGTGGTATTCTATGGGTTCTAAGTCAAATCATAAGAGGTGAAGTTAGTCCTAGTCGATCATTTTGGGTAGCTGGATTACTTTATGCAACAAAGCTTTTGGGAATCTGTACACGTGCATCTTTAAATTGTACATTTTCCCCCATGGAGTGACAGGGAGTTTGGCCCATATGGGGAAGGTATTATTTAACAGGTCTTGATTAAAAGTTACATATTTCATAGGGTTTCCAGATTTGGATCCCCAGATAGCAGAATGAGAATGAATACCCTGATATTACGGGGTAGGGGTTCAAGTGTCACAGCAGGGAAGGGGTCTCAACACAAAAACAAGGGAGGACTTGCCCTAATTAACATGGGCTCCAGAGAACCAATGCTCAGGATAATTAAATAATAGATATAATTAGTAGTGGGAAGCAAACCAGTATGAATGCAACCATATTTCCCCAACTCTATATTTCCCCAGCCCTATTTAGGAGAGGTAGGGAGTGCAATGAAAGGGTTTATGTTCCCTTAAAAAAAGCATCTTAGTAGACAAAATAATGATGAAAGCCTTCTGTTCCAAGACTTCTGTTGACTTTCTCAACTTTCAATCAGGTCTGTGTAGGACATGATCGCTTGCCCACCAACCCCAGGTACGTGTAAAAAAAACACAAACACACACATTAATTTCTACTACCAAAAAAATACACCACCTGATTTATATGCCATGAAATATGTATGCACTAACTTCCTTTTAGGGTGTCTAAATGCCAGATACTTTGGTAATCCTATGCACAATGGGCATCAAACTGTTCTTGGCTTTCATATTTAGGGTGTGTTTTCTTGGTACCTAATGCTATGTGGGAGATAAGGAGCTTGAAAGTGGAAGGTTTGATATCACCAAAACCGCCAAATTTGGGAAAGCACTGTGACTCCGTAGTTTGGAGTAGAAAGACATGGGTGCCCATATTGAATTCACCAGCATATGTACTTTTCAAAAATATATGGTTTTGGGTGGTCAACTTTTTTGTGTGTTTTAATCCCACAAAAAATGCAGTAAATGTGTTGAATTTTCAGTAGCTAAAGAGACCTCTGGGGCAATCTCTATGCACTGACGTCCTTATGGGGTCTCTAAATGCCAGATACAGTGCTGATCCTATGCACAATGGGCATCAAACTGTTCAGCGGCCCCTTGGCTTTTATATTTAGGATGTTTTTTCTTAGTAACTAATGTTATGTGGGAGATAAGGTGCTTGAAAGTGAAAGCTTTAAAGGAGAAGGAAAGGCTAAGTCACTTGGGGGTGCTAAAATGTTAGGCACCCCCAAGTGACTTTAATCGCTTACCTCGTACCCCGGGCTGGTGCCCCTGTTAGCAGAGAACAGCACCAGCCCGGGGTACCTGGAGCGCAGCGCTTCCTGCTTCATTTTGCTGCGACTATGCGGTAGGAGCATGCGCAGTAGAGTGAAAAGCCGACGTCTCTGTTAAAGTTCCACTTTTAACTCTACTGCGCATGCTCCTACCGCATAGTCGCAGCAAAATGAAGCAGGAAGCGCTGCGCTCCAGGTACCCCGGGCTGGTGCTGTTCTCTGCTAACAGGGGCACCGGCCCGGGGGAAAAGGTAAGCGGTTAAAGTCACTTGGGGGTGCCTAACATTTTGGCACCCCCAAGTGACTTTGCCTTTCCTTCTCCTTTAACAACTTGTCTCTAGAGCTCAAGGAATGGGTGGGGGACAATCAGGAGTCAAAAAATAATGTGCAGGGAAGTGTCCCCCTTAACATCTTGTCTCTAGAGTTCACGGAACTGGCAGGGGATGAGCAGAACCCCAAAACAATAGGCCGGGAAGTGTCCCCCTTAACATCTTGTCTCTAGACCTCAAGGAACTGGCAGGGGATGAGCAGAACCCCAAAACAATAGGTGGGGAAGTGTCCCCCTTAACATCTTGTCTCTAGAGTTCACGGAACTGGCAGGGGATGAGCAGAACCCCAAAACAATAGGCAGGGAAGTGTCCCCCTTAACATCTTGTCTCTAGACCTCAAGGAACTGGCAGGGGATGAGCAGAACCCCAAAACAATAGGTGGGGAAGTGTCCTCCTTAACATCTTGTCTCTAGACCTCAAGGAACTGGCAGGGGATGAGCAGAACCCCAAAACAATAGGTGGGGAAGTGTCCTCCTTAACATCTTGTCTCTAGACCTCAAGGAACTGGCAGGGGACGAGCAGAACCCCAAAACAATAGGTGGGGAAGTGTCCCCCTTAACATCTTGTCTCTAGATCTCAAGGAACTGGCAGGGGATGAGCAGAACCCCAAAACAATAGGCGTATCCCTGCAGTGGAACCCAGATAAGATTTGGGGCATATCTAGTAATTAGGGATCATGGTGGCAATGTGCTTTTTCTGTAAGCCCATAACAAGATAACTGGTAACTCAGTCCTTTATAAAACATAATAATTCTTATTATATCTGTGGCATTCTGGGTAACTGCACGGTTGAAATCCTTGACAAATGATTCCCGCTCCTCCTTGGGGTTCTCGAACATGTTTTGAATAAACGATGTTAATTGCGGTTTATAGGAACAATACGCGCAGATTCAAATAAAACTCTGCTTTGGCCATTGGCTGTTTTATTTACCGTTGCTAAAAACCTGGAACAGTTTCAGTGGGCTCCAAAGTCGCATCATTTTTGGCTTTTATGGTATTCCTTGTGGGAATATTCAAACAGATAGCACTGTTTCACTTACTGGATCCCTCCGAGCAATAGCACTGTTTCACTTACTGGATCCCTCCGAGCAATAGCACTGTTTCACTTACTGGATCCCTCCGAGCAATAGCACTGTTTCACTTACTGGATCCCTCCGAGCAATAGCACTGTTTCACTTACTGGATCCCTCCGAGCAATAGCACTGTTTCACTTACTGGATCCCTCCGAGCAATAGCACTGTTTCACTTACTGGATCCCTCCGAGCAATAGCACTGTTTCACTTACTGGATCCCGCCGAGCAATAGCACTGTTTCACTTACTGGATCCCGCCGAGCAATAGCACTGTTTCACTTACTGGATCCCGCCGAGCAATAGCACTGTTTCACTTACTGGATCCCGCCGAGCAATAGCACTGTTTCACTTACTGGATCCCGCGAGCAATAGCACTGTTTCACTTACTGGATCCCGCCGAGCAATAGCACTGTTCACTTACTGGATCCCGCCGAGCAATAGCACTGTTTCACTTACTGGATCCCGCCGAGCAATAGCACTGTTTCACTTACTGGATCCCGCCGAGCAATAGCACTGTTTCACTTACTGGATCCCGCCGAGCAATAGCACTGTTTCACTTACTGGATCCCGCGAGCAATAGCACTGTTTCACTTACTGGATCCCGCCGAGCAATAGCACTGTTTCACTTACTGGATCCCGCCGAGCAATAGCACTGTTTCACTTACTGGATCCCGCCGAGCAATAGCACTGTTTCACTTACTGGATCCCGCCGAGCAATAGCACTGTTTCACTTACTGGATCCCGCCGAGCAATAGCACTGTTTCACTTACTGGATCCCGCCGAGCAATAGCACTGTTTCACTTACTGGATCCCGCCGAGCAATAGCACTGTTTCACTTACTGGATCCCGCCGAGCAATAGCACTGTTTCACTTACTGGATCCCGCCGAGCAATAGCACTGTTTCACTTACTGGATCCCGCCGAGCAATAGCATTGTTTCACTTACTGGATCCCTCCGAGCAATAGCACTGTTTCACTTACTGGATCCCGCTGAGCAATAACATTGTTTCACTTACTGGATCCCTCCAAGCAATAGCACTGTTTCACTTACTGGATCCCGCCGAGCAATTGCACTGTTTCACTTACTGGATCCCGCCGAGCAATAGCACTGTTTCACTTACTGGATCCCTCCGAGCAATAGCACTGTTTCACTTACTGGATCCCGCCGAGCAATAGCACTGTTTCACTTACTGGATCCCTCCAAGCAATAGCACTGTTTCACTTACTGGATCCCGCTGAGCAATAACATTGTTTCACTTACTGGATCCCTCCAAGCAATAGCACTGTTTCACTTACTGGATCCCGCCGAGCAATTGCACTGTTTCACTTACTGGATCCCGCCGAGCAATAGCACTGTTTCACTTACTGGATCCCTCCGAGCAATAGCACTGTTTCACTTACTGGATCCCGCCGAGCAATAGCACTGTTTCACTTACTGGATCCCTCCAAGCAATAGCACTGTTTCACTTACTGGATCCCGCCGAGCAATAGCATTGTTTCACTTACTGGATCCCTCCGAGCAATAGCACTGTTTCACTTACTGGATCCCGCTGAGCAATAACATTGTTTCACTTACTGGATCCCTCCAAGCAATAGCACTGTTTCACTTACTGGATCCCGCCGAGCAATTGCACTGTTTCACTTACTGGATCCCGCCGAGCAATAGCACTGTTTCACTTACTGGATCCCTCCGAGCAATAGCACTGTTTCACTTACTGGATCCCGCCGAGCAATAGCACTGTTTCACTTACTGGATCCCTCCAAGCAATAGCACTGTTTCACTTACTGGATCCCTCCAAGCAATAGCACTGTTTCACTTACTGGATCCCGCCGAGCAATTGCACTGTTTCACTTACTGGATCCCGCCGAGCAATAGCACTGTTTCACTTACTGGATCCCTCCGAGCAATAGCACTGTTTCACTTACTGGATCCCGCCGAGCAATAGCACTGTTTCACTTACTGGATCCCTCCAAGCAATAGCACTGTTTCACTTACTGGATCCCGCCGAGCAATAGCATTGTTTCCCTTACTGGATCCCGCCGAGCAATAGCACTGTTTCACTTACTGGATCCCGCCGAGCAATAGCATTGTTTCACTTACTGGATCCCGCCGAGCAATAGCACTGTTTCACTTACTGGATCCCTCCGAGCAATAGCACTGTTTCACTTACTGGATCCCGCCGAGCAATAGCATTGTTTCACTTACTGGATCCCTCCGAGCAATAGCATTGTTTCACTTACTGGATCCCGCCGAGCAATAGCATTGTTTCACTTACTGGATCCCGCCGAGCAATAGCATTGTTTCACTTACTGGATCCCGCCGAGCAATAGCATTGTTTCACTTACTGGATCCCGCTGAGCAATAGCATTGTTTCACTTACTGGATCCCTCCGAGCAATAGCATTGTTTCACTTACTGGATCCCGCTGAGCAATAGCATTGTTTCACTTACTGGATCCCTCCGAGCAATAGCATTGTTTCACTTACTGGATCCCGCCGAGCAATAGCACTGTTTCACTTACTGGATCCCTCCGAGCAATAGCATTGTTTTACTTACTGGATCCCGCCGAGCAATAGCACTGTTTCACTTACTGGATCCCGCCGAGCAATAGCATTGTTTCACTTACTGGATCCCTCCGAGCAATAGCATTGTTTCACTTACTGGATCCCGCCGAGCAATAGCATTGTTTCACTTACTGAATCCCGCCGAGCAATAGCATTGTTTCACTTACTGGATCCCGCCGAGCAATAGCATTGTTTCACTTACTGGATCCCGCCGAGCAATAGCACTGTTTCACTTACTGGATCCCGCCGAGCAATAGCATTGTTTCACTTACTGGATCCCACCGAGCAATCTATGTGCAGTCATCTTTATACTGAGAAAACTCATATAAGTAATCATTTACAAAGTGCAAATTTGGGTGTAAATTGCCACTTACTTAATTTTAATTGTCTTTTCAAGGGGTACTAAACCCTGCTTGCGCTGCTCAACCAAACTTTACACATAATGAAGGGTGAAGCATGCTGGGAGCTGTAGTTCAGCAACATCAGGGGGTTGTATTCTTAAAGCAATGTTTAAAAATACAGGGCATTGAGAGATTATTTCCCTCTAACAGGGGAGGTGACATAACATCTAGGCTCCTTCATAGGGAAGCATATTGGATATTTCATTTAGACCCTCGGCAGCCAAAGGGTTCGAATTTAAAATGTAAAACTTGATGTAATGTGCTGTGTTTGACCAATAGGTGGTGCTGTTAGGCTGTTACGGGGTGAGCTCATTACACTAAGAAAGATAGCATGGGGATTATATACACTGGTGCTCATATATATATATATATATATATATACATTCCCCCTCCTGTTACTGTAAAACTGAGCCACTTAATATTATTTTTAGGATTAAAACAATATGGCACAATAAAACTTTTCCAAAATTTCTCCCAAATCTTAGGGCCAGCGGCTGCATTAAAATGCAAGAAATCCTCCAATGAGAATCCCAGCTGCTCTGTGTAAATCTGGCTCCATGTTCCCAGCACTGAATGAGTCTGTCCTTTATTCCCATGTCTGATTTGAGTGTCAAAACTGAAATCATTATGTCTATATGTAAGATAATAGGAAGATGCCGGACATAGTGCTGGGAATAAGCATTGGTCTCGTCTCTTGCACTTATAATGAGCATTCTAATCAGCACAATGCTCAGTGGTGAATTTTCTTGCTTCTATAATTATGTATATTGGCAACTTCTACAGCAAAACTAGGGGGCGCAGTGGGACAGCATTATGATTGGGTTTACAACCCCTTGAAACCTTTGATAAAGTGTTTTTTCCCTGGTGGCGGCTGCTCGCCATGGCACCTGTGCTTTGACATAAACCTGGTGCAAGTTGGGCACTTCTAGAGCACGTGTTTAAAATGGCGTTTGCATTTGGTTGACTGGGTGCATATCTGGTGTATGTTTTTTTGATGCATTGGGTACAATTTTGGGCACAACTCCCTGCATTGCTGCAATTATGCTGGAATCTCAGGGAAGAACATGGCAATTTGCATCTGACAATTGCACTTTGCACGTTGTGCTTGCATAACTAAAGGGGTTGTAAACTCAATCATAATGCTGTCCCAGTGTGCCACCTAGAGGGTAAAGTGGGCAGAGTCGAACTGGGGGGTGCAGGGCCCACCAGGGGCTCCCTTCCCAGGGGCCCTGCAGGTGCCCCCGCCGGCTGTGTCCCCCCTCTAACCCCCCGCAGGTTCCCCCACCCAACGCCCTCCCCATAGCACGTAAATTTAACACATATGGGTTGGAACAATCGGGCAGAGGGAGGGCCGGCAAGGGTCGGGTCTGGGCCCAGTCCGACTCTGGAAGTGGGGGACAGCATTATGATTGGGTTTACAACCCCTTTAAATGGCCCTTATGGTTTACAATACTGACTGGACCCAAACCCGTAAAACTATAACCAGCACTAAACCCGTCCCAAACCCACAAAATGTTGCCATTGTAGGGCCTGCATCATTCCGTTCCGCTACTTCTGTGCGCACCTCTAGTTCCAAGAATCTTCAGGAGCAGGGAGGAGTGTACTTCTAGAGTTCAACCAGCACCCAACCCGAACTGCAATTGTCACCCAAATTTCAACCTAAACCCCTAGTTCGCATCCTCTTTAATTCTGTCCAGATATTGAGGTGCACCAATTTTTCATTTTATAGACTTGGTTAACCCTCCATGCATGCATAAGAAAAAATATATATTTACAAGTTAAGGTTTTCATTTCTAATCTTTTCTTCATATAAGTAGAGATGTAGCGAACTGTTCGCCGGCGAATTAATTCGCGCGAACATCGGGTGTTCGCGAGTTTGGAAGTTCGCGAACTTTTCGCGTATGTTTGCAATTTGGGTTCGCGTGGCGTTTTTCCGCTGCGTTTTTTCTCGCCCTAAAAACGCCACACATGCCGTTTTCCAGCAAATACCGTTTCCATGGTGCTAATAGTGCGAAATAGCAAAAAACGCCACGTATTTCCACTAGGTCTGCCAGCTGCCTTTGCGGTTTTATGCAACGCTGTGTCAACAAAGTATTTTTCAGAGAAGTTTTTGCCCTTGATCCCCCTCCTGCATGCCCCTGTCCGGGTCGTAGCACCCTTTAAACAACTTTAAAATCAGTTTTCTGGCCAGAAACGGCTTTTCTAGGTTTTAAAGTTCGTCTTCCCATTGAAGTCTATGGGGTTCGCAAAGTTCGCAAATATTCGCACTTTTTGGCGTAAGTTCGCGAACGCGTTCACAAACTTTTTTTTTGAGGTTCGCTATATCCCTACATATAAGTTTTTTATTTAGCTTTAATGTCATTTTCCTACAAATATTCAATAAAATGTATTAGTTTGGGCTAAAGCAACCATGCTCATAAATGGATAAAAGTATAACAAATGATTCTCCCTTCAACCAGGTTCCCCTTCACAAATCAGAAATGGTTCTCATGAGCAAGATGGCTTCCTTTCAATTTGTGGAACCAGGTCTCGTTATGTGTGTATGTATAACTTTATTTATAAAGTGCCACAAGGGTACGCAGCGCTGTACTGTCTTACAGAATACACAATTACACACAGGGAGGACAAGTGTTATAATAAATATATATATATATAAATGCACAGGGAATAAGTGCCATGTGGTATGAGACACAGTAGGAAGGAGGTCCCTGCCCCGTAGAGCTTACAGTCTAAGTGGTTGGGTAACATACAGGCACACATTGGAAGGTAAGAGTGCACCGGGTATGGGCATTTGCCCTTAAGGGCAGAGCTGGGCAAAATAATGTTTTAGTGCTCCAGAAGGTAACAGCTGAGCTTTTTATGTAGAAGTATACATTTATATTTCTAGAAATTCAGATACATAAGTCCAGCTACATTTCTACATAAGTCCAGCTGGTTGAACTCATGTCAAAAAGGGGGGTGCCAAGGCACAGTCTAACGGCACGTGGGTATATTATCCAAACACAAGCAATATAAATCAGTACATGAAAAGCATAACAAAAGTACAAGCACTCATACATCTCCCTGCATCCCAGTAATTACCAATATAATAGCAATTTACCAATTTTTATTTTGACGCCATTTATATTAAATTGCTTCCTGCCAACTGCACCGCTTATTACTGGTCTCAGGGAAACAATGAGTCAGTTTAAGGAGTAAACCACAAACATTAATTGCTCTCCTAATTAGCAAGGCATTGCCAGCATTTTATGAATGAGTTGACATGCATTATAAAGTTGGCGGTTTAAAAACACGCACTTATCCTTCCCTCGTTTGCTGTGCATTTCCCGGTGCGTGCCAGGGAGGCTTCTCTCGCCATATAGGGAATCATTTTATTTCGTAAAATCCCAACATTGTGGAATAAAAAAAAAAAAAGATACCAACGCTGACTGCAAGTATGTGCAAAAGAGACATCTGGGAATGTATTTATGGAACATTTCAGTTTTGCGGTGAGTTTGGAAAAAGCAAAAAAAAACTGTGTTCAGGAACAAGATTGGGTTATTGATTTGATACAGGTTTCTTGTAGTAGGATGGGGGGGTCAGTTAGGTTGCAGGGATCAGTTCACAGTCTAATTTTACTTTGGAAAGACCATATTTAGTCAGAAGTACAGCCCCCCCCCCCCCCCCCCCCCCCCCCCCAGAGACCTCTCAGCCCCGTGCAAATGAATCACAGTTTAGCTGGTGGGGTCTATGCATTTACATACAGCTCCTTTCCTTACAATAAGATATTAATCATAGTGTAAAAGTAGTAGTAAATCGTACGTTATTATAGAATGTCTTATTTTTCTTACTTTTCAATTGGTCTTCATTTTTTATTTGTTATAGTTTTCAATTATCTGCCTTCCTCTGACTCTTCCCAGCTTTTAAATGTGGATCACTGACCCCAGCAGCCAAAAAACCTTTCTGTGAGGGTACAATGTTGTTATTGTTACTCTTTATTCCTTACCTTTCTATTCTGATCTCTCCTATTCATCTTTCAGTCTCTCATTCACACAATTGTCTGAGTGCTGGGGGAACTGGACCCTAGCAACCAGTGGAGTAACAACAACATGGAGGAGGTCTTGCATTTTAATGCAGCCGCTGGCCCTGAAGATTTGGCAGAAAGTTTTGGAAAAGTTTTATTGTGCAATATTGCTTTAATAATACAACCTTGATGTTGCTGGACTACAGCTCCCAGCATGCCTCAACCTTAAATTGTTCTGGGATTTGTAGTCCAGCAACAGCTGAGTAAAGTATGGTTGAGCAGTGCAGCAGGGTTTAGTTCCCCTTGAAGAGTTCCGTTTATGCTCCATTAGGGCAGAGCATTTGCTGTCACTGGAAAAGGACACACTAAGAATAAGCCACCGAACTGTCTTTATTTTGGCAACATTATCAAAAGTAGTGGTGGATGTGGCTGACAGGAAATTGGGTGGAGTTGGGAACAAATAAGGATATGGTCCCATCATTAGGCACAGGACAATTTTACCAATTTGGCACAACTGGGCTGGGTAGGGTTTGCTACTCTGCGCTGGCCCCCTCCCAAGATTTTTGAGGGGGGTAGGGGTCACAGGGTAGTTATGCCACTGGCACATAGGGTATAAAGTATTGATGCTATGATATAAGTGCTACATTTTTATGGGTTTCTGAAGTTTTGTTGATCTAGCCCTGAAAAGATTGTCTTGTTGATACTATGCACTCCTGCTTGTGATGGAGTATTATTTGATGAGGGACATACAGTGTTAACTGTCAAACCAATCTAGAGAGTCCTGGTCACTGTGCCTACTTTGGCCTTGGCCATTTTCTGCATGTCTGGGGTAAAAGCAATGCTCTGAATTTATTTTCTGCAGTGATTTATCTGGCATGTCTGGGGTCAAAGCAATGCCCTCAATCCATTTTCTGCAATGACCCTACTGGCATGTCTGGGTGATACAGTGCTTATTATGGATAAAGGTAGTGCCAAAGAAATATGTCAACGGCTGATGCCACGACATGCAGACACATTCCTTTGCCCTGAAGTTTCAAATTCCCTTTAGGCCCCAGTGTTTTTTCTTCAGTGAGATGTTATATCACTTTCTAAATGACACAGTAATGCTGCAGAGCAGTGAATCTAATCCCCAGCCAATGAGACTTTTCATTGTATTATTCAATTCAATTTGTGGGATCTGTTGTTGGAATTCCTGGGACTTGTAGTTTCTGGAGAAAGGGCATTTCTGTTATAAGGAAGGCCATTCCATTCCATGATTATGGGCATCGCCAAGAAGAGCTACTCTATCTCTTACTGTACCATCTATTTAATGAATAATTGTAAGCTCTTTTGGGCAGGGCTCTCTTCACCTCTTGTATCGGTTATTGGTTGCTTTATATGTTACTCTGTATGTCTCCTTGTAGATTGTAAGCTCTTTTGGGCAGGGCCCTCTTCACCTCTTGTATCGGTTACTGATTGCTTTATATGTTACTCTGTATGTCCAATGTATGAAACCCACTTATTGTACAGCGCTGCGGGATATGTTGGCGCTTTATAAATAAATGTTAATAATAATAATAATAACTTAGAAACAGGGAATAATTCCCCTTTCATTTACACAAGTATCTGATTGCAGGGTGGTGGAGCCAGCTAGTGGTCTCATATCTGTACTGCAGGTGATCCCTATGGTCACTTCCATGCATTCTATCAGCTTTTCCCACTGGTGCTGCTGGAATGTATCTAGGATGAATTTTTCTCAGGCTGAACTGTTTTAGGATTGAGCTTTTCGAGGGCTACATGGGTTTGTACTGATGGAATGTAAAATAAAATGTCAGAATATGGGTTACTCTTGCTATACAATTTCTCATCATAAATAAATAGGCAGACTTGTCTCTGTTCCAGTGGATATATTCTTACAAAGGGGGTTTAAGGGATCAGGGCCTGGAAAGCGCAAAAGGCTTAGATCAGCCCTGAGAAGTTAATTTTAATGGGATTCCCATAACCCTGATCTTTTTTTATTTGACTGTGCATTGGTTCCTAATGACACAGACCTTAGTGTGTGATAGGAAATGTAAGTTCCTCTGGGGCAGGGACCGGTGTGAGTGTAATATGTCAATGCTACATTAACCAAGAATAAGCGTCACTGCCTAAAGAACAAGTGTTATTTTTGGTTCCCAGATTTTATCAGTTTTTGAACTGCAAATATGCTGAATTTCAAACAACAGCAACACCTGCTTTATTTGAGCAGTCTACAAATGGCCAGGGTCAGACTGGGGGGTGCAGGGCCCACTGGGGCTGCAGCTCCAGGGGCCCCGCACCCCCCAAGGTGCCTCCTCCGACCGCGTCCCCTGCAGGGGCCCCTGCAGCGCACCCATAAACCCCCCCGCAGGGGCCCCTCTCCGACATCCACCCCTTAACGTGTATGTGAAACGCGTCAGGGGGGACATCAGAGGCCAGAGGAAGCAGCAATAGGGTCGGGTCTGGGCCTCTGGGGCCCACTGGGTATTTTCCCGGTATCCCGGCAGCCCAGTCTGACCCTGCAAATGGCTGAAAATGAATGATTTTTCCCTGGTACAAACTGCCATAGAAACAACAGATTCTGCTCTCTGATTTCATTTACTGAGCAAATTAACATCACAAGACCATCCTATTCCCAGTGAATTCATTTTCAGCCTCCCGTAATCACAAGTAGGTGGCAACGTTATTTCAGATTCATTATATAAGTTGTTTCAAAACTGCTAATAACTTGAAAACTAGAAGGTTTGTTAGAAATGCAACAATAAAAAGTTGCAGCAAAAGATTGAAACAGAATCCCAGTAAATGCTACATGCTGCTTGGTTGCTATTAGTTACTAGACCTGTTGCAGCCTTTGAGCATGTTAGAAGAAAATAGGACCCCTGGCAAAGCAGGAGATCTGAGACTCATGGAACTACTCACAAATTTGTAAGTCCTTAATAGTAACAGGGGTGGGCTTTATCAGAGTGGGTGGGCTTTATCAGAGTGGGTGGGCTTTTCAAATAAATCGAGGCATGTCGGTGCATGACTGCAATCTCAAGCACTATTATGAGGACTTGGTCACCTTATTCTCCTGCTTGGTGGAAACTCCCAGTGACCCTAATAGGCACCAATTAGTGGCATATGATGGCCACATTGTATTGCATAAAGTTGCATTTGTTATTGAGTAAAATGAGATCATGGTCGCAACTATGACTTTGCAAGTGCTGTATTATATATATATTTATATATTTATAACTCTAGCTAGAAAAATGTACACATGACAGATGACATCCCTTGATTATTTTTCCAGTTATTCACAGGAAAAAAATGTTTCTTCTTTTCTAGAAATGTCATAAGAAGACATCCTATGAATAAGTCTTAGTCATGTTACGAGAGTAGCACTACGTAGCTGAGTATTTACGAGCCAGCTAGTGCTTTGGCCCATGGGAAAGTCAGTGCCATGTCTTGGAATTTGGATTTGAGACTTGTCTGGTTTTAATCAGCACAGACGCTCACATATTCCAACTGATGAGAACCCAGTGTCGGCCAATGGATCGCCTACAGCATTTCATGTGATCATAGGGCTTCCCCTAGTGGCTCTCTCTGTTATTGCACTCCTGATAGTTATTCTTTTAAACCTAATATGGTATGCCTTAATGTAGTTGGACAGCTCTTGGCATACTCCATTATATGATCAACGGCATGCTGGGAGCTGTAGCACAGAATAATCGGCAATGGATATAAAAGAACCGTTCAATAAATGTTTTTTTTATCAAGTGGTAATTCTACCCACAAGTCATAATCCCATCTGGAGTGTTAACTATTAGCCGCAGTGCAGTTCTGCAGTGTAGGTGTAACTTAAAAACTCATAGATTTAGTTCCCCTTAAATGAACCTAGCACTAACTGATATACTAATACTGTATTATTCCTCTGTGTGTTCTGGGGTATTAGCCCCACTCTCAACACATCATCTGGACAATCTTAAAGGGCCAATGGTGCATGAAGGATCCCAGGATCCAAAGACCCTCCTGTCAATCTCCTTCCAGGAGAGAGCTTGATTTCACCCAAGGTAAATGCACCATCATCACATGACTTTTAGACCCTCTGCAACATAAGGCGGGAGAGGGCCGTGACGGGTTTGCATACTCTTTACCCAGCTGCCAATTATCCATTTCCAAAGGAAAGGAGAGACCCATATCCTGAAGGCCAACAAAGGAGGCTTCTCCAGAAGGAGGTTGCTGAAGTTGTACTTAATAAAGTTGTTCACAAAGAACAAAATTGGGTTTAGCATGTTAAGACCCTCTTCCTTCCTTTGCAGGTAGGTAACAACCCTTTTGATGAGGTTCATTTTGTTTCCCCACAAGAACAGACCACAAATCCTGCCATAGAAAGACTGAGGCAAAAGGCAGACATAGCTGATTGGGAGCAGATAAGTCTTGATCAAATCAACCCTCTGCCTTAGGGTATACATTAACCCTTTCCATCAGTTGACCAACACAGATGCCGTCTCCAACTTCTTCTCCCAATTTGGCATTATCGCTCTGGTCAAATTCGATTCCAAGGATTTGAATTTTGAATTGGGCCACAGGGACTGGGCAGGATCTCCCTTCCCCATCCAGAAAGCTTCACACTTGTTCCTGTTAATCAGTAACCTTGAGGCCTCTGAATAATCCTGCACACTCAGTGCCACCTCCCCACTGGACACAACGACCGTGACATTGTCGACATAGACAGCGACCCTCAAGGCTCTCCCAGGTGCCAGGGGAACCCCCGCAGAAGCATCACCACCAAGTCACCTTAATAAAACTTTTAGTGCTTGAAAAGTTATTTGTAAATGTTATTGCTACAGAAAGCAGCATTTGCTGAACTTCTGGTTGTTACTTTTTAAACAATGGTGCAAAGGTCAGTCTCCTCCAGCAAGACAGGTCTGTCAGTCTGCTGGCTTCTGTTACATTGTTTTAAAAGCCAGAAGAGTACAGAGACCTCTTTTCCCCTGATGTCAGTGGCATCCTCAAATTGACCTTCTATAATCTTTACAGCGAAAAGATGATGGGGGTTTTAGACACTAATGAAGAACAAACTTGTCCCTTTCTGCCAGAAACCTCTGCTTCCCTTATGTCAACTGCATCCTCCAACTGGTCAGGCACAGTCACTATTGGGGTAGTTGCCTCAAAAAGACCTGAAGGGTTATGGGAGATGTAGGCAAAAGTGGACTAGGCTTAATTTTCCCACCAAAACCAACAGTCTTTTCTCCCAGTGTTAGTGGGACCAGAGGGGATGCTGGGAGTTGTAGGCACCAGTGTATACAGGGCTGCACCCTCATATGACGGCACAGAAGGAATAACAGTACATGGAATGATGCAAGGGGTGCACATGTGACATTTCCCAGAGTTCTCAGCAGGGTAAGCTAGGTTTAGAGACCCAGTTTACAGTCTCCATCCAAAGAAATAGATGCTATGGGAGCGAAGGCAGACAGGGCACCCATATTAACTCAGGGAGCAGGCTTACCTGGAGGGGCCCCCTGAGTAGCAGGAACAGCAGGACCTGCAGGGGTCGGTAATACAGGGAAATCCTCCTCTGCAAATACAAACGATAAGGTTTCATCCACAGAGAAAACCCATTTCTGTGGCCTTAGGGTGGGTGACTCCAGGGCCTTTATTTCAGTGAGTAGCCCGGGGGAGCCAGAGGGGGCCACATGACTCTGGGAAGGAGAGGGATTGGGTCTCAGGGAGGCACTGTACCCAAAGGAGGGGGCTGCACTCTCATCACTGGATGGCACAGATATGGAGTTGTTTTTCATTTTCAGCAGGTCCTTGTCCCTCTGCCTCTTCTCTTCCCTCTCCTTAAACTTGTTGTCAAAGGCCTCCCTCACATGCCCAATCCTCTGCCCCAGGAGAGATACTTCTGCCTCCAGCTCCTCCAGAATCTCCTGGGCCTTGGGCTTTAAGGGGCTCCCTCTCTGCCTTTTTCTTCAGTAAGCCCTAATACAGGCAGCCATGTTGATCTGGAATCCCAAATCTCCAGCAACATCATCTTCTGGGCCATCAAGTTGTTTTTCCTGGCCTTCTGCTTTAAACACATATTGGCTCTTAGCAGCCAAGCCACCAGGCCTAGATCTTGATGAAGCCTGGGGCTGGCCTGACAGAGCAAGCCTAGACCGAAGCATCAGGCCTGGGCTGCAGGAGGACATTTGGTGGCTCAGTAAGGTTAATCAGGCTCCACCTACTTCCTGCCATGGAACTGTTCCTGTATTTATTTACCAAGTGTTCTGGGGTATTATACATGGAACTGGCACTGTATTTATTTACCAATTGTTCTGGGGTATTATACATGGAACTGGCAATGTTCTGGGGTATTATACAAGGAACTGGCAATGTTCTGGGGTTATTATACATGGAACTGGCACTGTATTTATCCTGCCATGTGTTCTGGGGTATTATACATGGAGCTGGCACTGTATTTATCCTGCCATGTGTTCTGGGGTATTATATATGGAACTGGCACTGTATTTATCCTGCCATGTGTTCTGGGGTATTATACATGGAACTGGCACTGTATTTATCCTGCCATGTGTTCTGGGGTATTATACATGGAACTGGCACTGTATTTATCCTGCCATGTGTTCTGGGGTATTATACATGGAACTGGCACTGTATTTATTCTGCCATGTGTTCTGGGGTATTATAAATGGAACTGGCACTGTATTTATCCTGCCATGTGTTCTGGGGTATTATACATGGAGCTGGCACTGTATTTATCCTGCCATGTGTTCTGGGGTATTATACATGCAACTGGCACTGTATTTATCCTGCCATGTGTTCTGGGGTATTATACATGGAACTGGCACTGTATTTATTTACCAAGTGTTCTGGGGTATTATACATGGAACTGGCACTGTATTTATTTACCAAGTGTTCTGGGGTATTATACATGGAACTGGCACTGTATTTATTTACCAATTGTTCTGGGGTATTATACATGGAACTGGCACTGTATTTATTTACCAATTGTTCTGGGGTATTATACATGGAACTGGCAATGTTCTGGGGTATTATACATGGAACTGGCAATGTTCTGGGGTTATTATACATGGAACTGGCAATGTTCTGGGGTATTATACATGGAACTGGCACTGTATTTATCCTGCCATGTGTTCTGGGGTATTATACATGGAGCCGGCACTGTATTTATCCTGCCATGTGTTCTGGGGTATTATACATGGAACTGGCACTGTATTTATCCTGCCATGTGTTCTGGGGTATTATACATGGAACTGGCACTATATTTATCCTGCTGTGTGTTCTGGGGTATTATACATGAAATTGGCACTGTATTTATCCTGCCGTGTGTTCTGGGGTATTATACATGGAACTGGCACTGTATTTATACTGCCATGTGTTCTGGGGGTATTATACATGGAGCTGGCACTGTATTTATCCTGCCATGTGTTCTGGGGTATTATACATGGAACTGGCACTGTATTTATCCTGCCATGTGTTCTGGGGTTTTATACATGGAACTGGCACTGTATTTATCCTGCCATGTGTTCTGGGGTATTATACATGGAACAGGCACTGTATTTATCCTGCCACGTGTTCCGGGGTATTATACATGGAACTGGCACTGTATTTATTCTGCCATGTGTTCTGGGGTATTATAAATGGAACTGGCACTGTATTTATCCTGCCATGTGTTCTGGGGTATTATACATGGAGCTGGCACTGTATTTATCCTGCCATGTGTTCTGGGGTATTATACATGCAACTGGCACTGTATTTATCCTGCCATGTGTTCTGGGGTATTATACATGGAACTGGCACTGTATTTATCCTGCCATGTGTTCTGGGGAATTATACATGGAACTGGCACTGTATTTATCCTGTATGTGTTCTGGGGAATTATACATGGAACTGGCACTGTATTTATCCTGCCATGTGTTCTGGGGTATTATACATGGAACTGGCACTGTATTTATTTACCAATTGTTCTGGGGTATTATACATGGAACTGGCAATGTTCTGGGGTATTATACATGGAACTGGCAATGTTCTGGGGTTATTATACATGGAACTGGCAATGTTCTGGGGTATTATACATGGAACTGGCACTGTATTTATCCTGCCATGTGTTCTGGGGTATTATACATGGAACTGGCACTGTATTTATCCTGCCATGTGTTCTGGGGTATTATACATGGAACTGGCACTGTATTTATCCTGCTGTGTGTTCTGGGGTATTATACATGAAATTGGCACTGTATTTATCCTGCCGTGTGTTCTGGGGTATTATACATGGAACTGGCACTGTATTTATACTGCCATGTGTTCTGGGGGTATTATACATGGAGCTGGCACTGTATTTATCCTGCCATGTGTTCTGGGGTATTATACATGGAACTGGCACTGTATTTATCCTGCCATGTGTTCTGGGGTTTTATACATGGAACTGGCACTGTATTTATCCTGCCATGTGTTCTGGGGTATTATACATGGAACAGGCACTGTATTTATCCTGCCACGTGTTCCGGGGTATTATACATGGAACTGGCACTGTATTTATCCTGCCATGTGTTCTGGGGTATTATACATGGAACTGGCACTGTATTTATCCTGCCACGTGTTCTGGGGCATTATACATGGAACTGGCACTGTATTTATCCTGTCATGTGTTCCGGGGTATTATACATAGAACTGGCACTGTATTTATCCTGCCATGTGTTCTGGGGTATTATACATGGAACTGGCACTGTATTTATCCTGCCATGTGTTCTGGGGTATTATACATGGAACTGGCACTGTATTTATCCTGCCGTGTGTTCTGGGGTATTATACATGGAACTGGCACTGTATTTATCCTGCCGTGTGTTCTGGGGTATTATACATGGAACTGGCACTGTATTTATCCTGCCATGTGTTCTGGGGTATTATACATGGAACTGGCACTGTATTTATCCTGCCATGTGTTCTGGGGTATTATACATGGAACTGGCACTGTATTTATCCTGCCATGTGTTCTGGGGTATTATACATGGAACTGGCACTGTATTTATCCTGCCATGTGTTCTGGGGTATTATACATGGAACTGGCACTGTATTTATTCTGCCATGTGTTCTGGGGTATTATACATGGAACTGGCACTGTATTTATCCTGCCATGTGTTCTGGGGTATTATACATGGAACTGGCACTGTATTTATTCTGCCATGTGTTCTGGGGTATTATACATGGAACTGGCAATGTTCTGAGGTATTATACATGGAATTGATAATGGCAGTTGCCCTGCTATGTGTTCTATGTGTTGGCTTGGGTAAAGCAGTTAAGTCATCATAGTCTGAAAGACAAATACATAGAGAGCCTCAGCCTACCTGGACTTTGCTCCCCCTCAAAGCACAATAGGGCTGATTCACTAAAGTGCGATAAATTTTATCGCACGCTTTTTGCGTTAAATTAGACGCGATAATTAGCGCGTGATTCACCATAGTATTATCGTGTGCATTAAGTCGCCATATCGCATGCGTTATTTTTCGCGCGACTGCATGCGGTAGTTTTAACGCTTCCGTTAATTAGCGCACAGAAAAGAATACTAACGCATAATTCACAATCACTTAGACACGCTAAATATCGCATTAGGCTATGCGAAAATTAACACCTACTACAGGCAGGCGATAATTATAGAAAAGTACAGTAAATTAGTTTTTGCCAATAAAATATGGGCTTACAGTGTTATTTATTCAGTATGTGTTTCCCCCAGAGTGACGCAGCCGCCAGTTTGCAGGGAAATGGTCATTTTTAATACAGTAATTTTCCGCAAGTATTGGCGTGTATGGCTAACATGGCGTGCGTTCATTTGCGCGACTATTTATATTTGGCTACAAGTGATGAAATGTTTCGCCAGGCATGGATTCGCAGTAAATTTTTGAACGTGCGGCGAATTTTTCCGAGGCAAATTTTTTCATGCGTTTCACAAAACAATCCACCAATGGTAAAATGGATGAAAAAATTCGCCACGCAAAAATTCAACGCACATCCAAAAATTTATACAAGTGTCAAAAAATAATAGTCAAGGGCAACAATTTTTTTGCCCGCACAACATTTTTGCCGTTTCGTGGATCTTTCGAAAGATTTGCTAATTTTTCACTAAAGAAACCAGAACACATTTGCTCATCACTAGTGGCTACTATTTATAAGCATCTACTGTTTATATGCTACCATTTATATGTGGCTAATATTTATATGTGGCTACCATTTATATGTGGCTAATATTTATATGCTACCATTTATATGTGGCTAATATTTATATGCTACCATTTATATGTGGCTAATATTTATATCTGGCTACCATTTATATGTGGCTAATATTTATATGTGGCTAATATTTATATGTGGCTACCATTTATATGTGGCTAATATTTATATGCTACCATTTATATGTGGCTAATATTTATATGTGGCTACCATTTATATGTGGCTAATATTTATATGCTACCATTTATATGTGGCTAATATTTATATGTGGCTACCATTTATATGTGGCTAATATTTATATGTGGCTAATATTTATATGTGGCTACCATTTATATGTGGCTAATATTTATATGTGGCTACCATTTATATGTGGCTAATATTTATATGTGGCTACCATTTATATGTGGCTAATATTTATATACATCATTTATATGCGGCGACAATTTATATACACTATTTATAAGCTACTATTTATATCCGGCGAATATACGTGTGCGTTATTTAGTGCATGTACCGTCAAATACCGCATGAAAATAGTCTTCGCGATTTAAATAACGCATGCAATATCGCGCGTAAAATAGCGAAGTGAATCGTGTGAAAAGTTGCGAAAATTAAGACGCGATAAAATTTTTAGCGCACACTATAAATAGCGCACGTTTTATCACACTTTAGTGAATCAGCCCTAATGTCTTCTAGACTGTGTAACCTAAAGCTGTGTACCTGGCATTGGTCAGTAATGGGGGGAGTAAATAGAAGGAGATTAGGGCAGGGTGGGTTATTAAAGGCAAAATGACACATTTACACACATAAAGTATGGAATCTGTCACTGTCCCCTTAACCCCTCCCTGCCATTTCCAGCACCAGGAAGTAATAACAAATATAGGTTTAGGTTTCCTTTAGTGCTAACATGAGAGCATTTGCAGGTGATAAAGTCCTGTTTGTTTAAGTATATTTTTTCTACACTTCCCTCTTCAGATCATTGGTTTCAGAACAATGAATTCAGCCGGTCTGAAGGTGGAATTTCTCATGCAGAAAGTCCCATCAGTAAAAGTTCCCTGCCCTTTGCCCGCCCAGGTACATAGAAACATACAACTGTCAGGATTTCCCTGAGGGCATCAATGTCAGCTGCCTGCAAACAATGGGCTACCTGCGCAGCCAGTTATATTCACAGATTCTTTTCATGCAATAGCCTCATCGGGGACACAGACATTCCATTTCACTATTGCTCAACCATGCATTGCTGAACTACAATTGCTAGACTACTCCAATGTATTAGTAAGGGTTAACCCTTTAACTGCCAGTCGATTTGGTCACTTGTACTGCAAGAACATTTTGTGCTCTTTCACTTTAGGGGCCTTTCCTAGAGAGTACGTAGTTTACCTGGGAAAATGATATATTGTTTTTTTTGGCACAACCTAAACTTTCAGAATATGCTAGAATATGTTTAATTCCACTTCTGTAACAAGATATAGGCTTCTAAATGTCTAAAATATGAAGAAAAATAATATTTTCCATAATACAGTGGCTTGCAAAAGTATTCGGCCCCCTTGAACTTTTCCACATTTTGTCACATTACAGCCACAAACATGAATCAATTTTATTGGAATTCCACGTGAAAGACCAATACAAAGTGGTGTACACGTGAGAATCATACATGATTCCAAACATTTTTTACAAATAAATAACTGCAAAGTGGGGTGTGCGTAATTATTCAGCCCCCTTTGGTCTGAGTGCAGTCAGTTGCCCATAGACATTGCCTGATGAGTGCTAATGACTAAATAGAGTGCACCTGTGTGTAATCTAATGTCAGTACAAATACAGCTGCTCTGTGACGGCCTTAGAGGTTGTCTAAGAGAATATTGGGAGCAACAACACCATGAAGTCCAAAGAACACACCAGACAGGTCAGGGATAAAGTTATTGAGAAATTTTAAGCAGGCTTAGGCTACAAAAAGATTTCCAAAGCCTTGAACATCCCAAGGAGCACTGTTCCACCGATCATTCAGAAATGGAAGGAGTATGGAACAACTGTAAACCTACTAAGACAAGGCCGTCCACCTAAACTCACAGGCCGAACAAGGAGAGCGCTGATCAGAAATGCAGCCAAGAGGCCCATGGTGACTCTGGGGGAGCTGCAGAGATCTACAGCTCAGGTGGGGGAATCTGTCCATAGGACAACTATTAGTCGTGCACTGCACAAAGTTGGCCTTTATGGAAGAGTGGCAAGAAGAAAGCCATTGTTAACAGAAAACCATAAGAAGTCCCGTTTGCAGTTTGCCACAAGCCATGTGGGGGACACAGCAAACATGTGGAAGAAGGTGCTCTGGTCAGATGAGACCAAAATGGAACTTTTTGGCCAAAATGCAAAACGCTATGTGTGGCGGAAAACTAACACTGCACATCACTCTGAACACACCATCCCCACTGTCACATATGGGGGGGCAGCATCATGCTCTGGGGGGGCTTCTCTTCAGCAGGGACAGGGAAGCTGCTCAGAGTTGATGGGAAGATGGATGGAGCCAAATACAGGGCAATCTTGGAAGAAAACCTCTTGGAGTCTGCAAAAGACTTGAGACTGGGGCGGAGGTTCACCTTCCAGCAGGACAATGACCCTAAACATAAAGCCAGGGCAACAATGGAATGGTTTAAAACAAAACATATCCATGTGTTAGAATGGCCCAGTCACAGTCCAGATCTAAATCCAATCGAGAATCTGTGGCAAGATCTGAAAACTGCTGTTCCCAAACGCTGTCCATCTAATCTGACTGAGCTGGAGCTGTTTTGCAAAGAAGAATGGGCAAGGATTTCAGTCTCTAGATGTGCAAAGCTGGTAGAGACATACCCTAAAAGACTGGCAGCTGTAATTGCAGCAAAAGGGGGTTCTACAAAGTATTGGCTCAGGGGGCTGAATAATTACGCACACCCCACTTTGCAGTTATTTATTTGTAAAAAATGTTTGGAATCATGTATGATTTTCGTTCCACTTCTCACGTGTACACCACTTTATATTGGTCTTTCACGTGGAATTCCAATAAAATTGATTCATGTTTGTGGCTGTAATGTGACAAAATGTGGAAAAGTTCAAGGGGGCCGAATACTTTTGCAAGCCACTGTATAAACACATATATCAGAAACATTTATTATTTTATGAACGTGCCAATACCAAATATATATAGTTTTATGGAGATTTCTCACTTGTATAGGTCACAAACTCCCAGCAGTACATTACCAAATTCCCAAAGCACTGCTCCAGAAAGCGGCATACCTTAGATTTCAAGGCCAAAAATTCCACTTAGAGTAGGTTTACCCTAGAAAACTATACATTTTTGGAAAGAACAGATTCTGATGAATCCAGAATAGGCGTGTGAAATTGTTTCCGAGCTTCTACTCTACAGCTTTTTATCTCCCATATACAGTATCATTAGGTACCAAGATAAAACACCCTAAATATGAACGCCAGGGGTCCCCTGAACAGTTTGATGCCCAATATGTATAGGTTTACCTAAGTATGTGGCATGTAGGGGCCCCAAAATAAAAATACCCCCATATGATCTATCATTTCTGTTATTTCACTTACTGCAAAATCAACACATTTACTGCATTTTATTGGGGGGGGGGGGTGGTTAAAGCCACAAAAAAATAAGTTTACCCTAGAAAACCATACACACACATTCCCCCGAATCTAAAATAGGTACCTGTGTCTTTCTACCCCAAAGTACCAAGCCACACAGCTTTTTGATTTTGAGGAGATTTCTGAAAATCACCTCAAAGCTTTCACTTTGTGGCATCTCTTCTCCCACATACTATTAGGTACCAAGATAAAACACCCTAAATATGAACGTCAGGGATCCACTGAACAGTTTGATGCCCAATATGTATAGGTTTACATGTGTAGGGGCCCCAAGGTGATCATTTCAGTAATTGCAAAATCAACACATTTTATGTGGGATAACGCTATAAAAAAGTACATTAACCCAAGAAATCCATATATTTTTGGAAAGTACACATTCCCCCGAATCTATAATGGGTACCCATGTCTTTCTACTCCAAAGTAATAAACTACAAAGCTTGGTAATTTTGATGACATTTACGAAAATCACCTCAAAGCTTTTACTTTGCAGCATCTTTTCTCTCAACCATATAACCAAATAAAACACCCTAAATATGAACCCCAGAGGCCTTCCGGACAGTTTGATATACAATATACATTGGGTTATCAAAGTACATGGCACTTACAGACCTCAAAATATACATTGTGCACACTAATTTCATTGCTTACATTTACCTTATTCATAAACACACGGCAGTTTTATGTGGGGTAAAAGAGGCAAAAATGTAGGGTGATCCCTGAAAAACATATATTTTTTGGAAAGTACACATTCTGACAAATCCAACATGGGTTAAGAGTCCTTTCTACACCAAAGTACCAATCTGCAAAGCTTTCCTAAAGTTATAGTCATTTCTAAAAGTCACCTAGAAACGTTGCAATTTGCTGTATTTATCTCACACAATTTTTTAAATACAATGGCAGATCACCCCAAATAGGAACACCAGAGGCCTACTGAACAGTGTGATGCCCAATATGCATAGATATACCAACGTATACGGTATGTACGGATCCCAAATGAAAATAGTGCATATGAATTTTCCCGTCAGCCAACTCTGCAAAACCCCTTTTTGCATATTATGTAACTATACAGAAACCCCTGAAAACCATATATTTTTGGAAAGTACACATTCTGAAAAACCTAACATGGGTAAAGACACCTTTCTACACCAAAGTACCAATCTGCAAAGCGTCCTTAACATTAGCATTTTTTATGACATTTAAGAAAATCACCTAAAAATGTTGCAATTTGCCACATTTTTCTTGCTCGATTTCTTACATACAAATGTAAATCACCCCAAATATGAATGCCAAAGGTCTACTGTAGTGTTTGATGCCCTATATGCATAGATTTACCTGAGTATATGGTTATGTACTGACTCCAAATAAAAGTAGTGCAGATGATTTTACCTGCCAACTCAGCTTCTGCAAACAGAGTCCCCCGACTGCATATTATGTGCCGTAACCCCCCTAACTATACTGAGACCCCCAGAAAACCATATTTTTAGTACACATTCTGACAAATCTGAAACAGGTAAAGACATCTTTCTGCACCAAACTACCAAACGGCAAAGCTACGCTAAAAGAAATGCAACAAACAACTATGCAAGTGTACTGCAATAAAAGAAAAATGAAATACAATTAGGGAACTCAATGAAAGAACCAAATTAATTATTTTACAGTGTGGTTAGTGGTCAGAATTTTTTAGGGGAAAAACAAAAGACAAAATGATAAAATAAGAA
Source organism: Xenopus tropicalis (assembly GCF_000004195.4). NCBI lineage: Eukaryota > Metazoa > Chordata > Amphibia > Anura > Pipidae > Xenopus > Xenopus tropicalis. The sequence continues at coordinate 13,366,019 of NC_030679.2, forward strand.
ACTAAAAAAAGAAGCCTAAAAAAAGTATATGTGTGTCTGTTCTCTAAAAAGTGTGTATACAGTCATATAATAAAGTTTGGGAACCCCTCCCATCCTGCATAGTAATTTACTCCATGTTCAACAAAAACGATAACAGTGGTATGTCTTTCATTTCCCAGGCACATCTGAGTACTGGGGTGTTTTCTGAACAAAGATTTTTAGTCCAGCCGTATTTAGTGGTATGAAATTAAATCAAATGTGAAAAACTGGTTGTGCAAAAATTTGGGTACCCTTGTAATTTTGCTAATTTGACTGCATGTAACCGCTCAATACTGATTACTGGCAACACCAAATTGGTTGGATGAGCTTGTTAAGCCTTGAACTTCATAGGTAGGTGTGTCCACTCATGAGAAAGGGTATTTAAGGTGGCTCAGTGGGGCTGCAAGGGGAACCTTAACAGCAAACACAAGTGTGATCCTGTCTGCTGTTAGAAGTCGGGTCCTGTGACAATCGCATCACAGGGCCGACTTGCCAGCCCCCTTGGCTCGTTGGGACTCTCTGCAAGAAACCCTTTTCTGCCAAGAACATAAGTACTACATGCTTGGCAGATAAAGCCTTTACTAAAATAACATAGTACCTACATGCTTGGCAGAGAAAGGGTTAAAGCATTCTGGGATCTAAGACCCACCACCATCAGGGATGAATTCTTAAAGCAACATAAGGGATAATGTACCCCCTACTGTAAATGATAAGGATAATAGAAGTCACTGAGGGGTTCTGTGCCCATATAAAGGCACAAGGCTGCAGGCTGAGTTATACAGGGAACTCTGAGTATCACTCATGTATTATAAGGGATAATGTACCCCCTACTGTAAATGATAAGGATAATAGAAGTCACTGAGGGGTTCTGTGCCCATATAAAGGCACAAGGCTGCAGGCTGAGTTATACAGGGAACTCTGAGTATCACTCATGTATTATAAGGGATAATGTACCCCCTACTGTAAATGATAAGGATATTAGCAGTCACTGAGGGATTCTGTGACCATATAAAGGCACAAGGCTGCAGGCTGAGTTATACAGGGAACTCTGAGTATCACTCATGTATTATAAGGGATAATGTACCCCCTACTGTAAATGATAAGGATATTAGCAGACACTGAGGGGTTCTGTGCCCATATAAAGGCACAAGGCTGCAGGCTGAGTTATACAGGGAACTCTGAGTATCACTCATGTATTATAAGGGATAATGTACCCCCTACCGTAAATGATAAGGATATTAGCAGTCACTGAGGGGTTATGTGACCAAATAAAGGCACAAGGCACAAGGCTGAGTTATTGTAAGGAGCAACAGAAGACTGGCACAGGTTCCTACCTCTAGGCACGATGGTCCCAGACTCTCCTCCTTTGGCAAGCGTCGGCATGCATTCTGTTGCGTCATATACGCATGCATGCACAGTGACACTGGTGCCTGCATTGCTTCTATAATACAGTCCAGATTAGTTTGGGAGTCTCAGACTGTGTATAGACTAAAGTGGTCTCTGTCAAATCACAGTCAAGAAGTCAGTTCCACAATGTCTTAATAAAATAATCTTTATGCTAAATTGGAGAAATGTGTGTTCAATAAGTCAAAGATTCTCTTCCTAGGATACATAATTTCTTCTTTCTGCTTTAAGATGGTTCCTGCCAAAGTCTCTGCAGTTACCGAGTGGCCTACACCTGTAGGTCTGAAGGCCATACAATGTTTCCTTGGCTTTGCTAACTTTTACAGAAGATTCATTAAAGGATTTTCTCAAATCGTGGCTCCCATCACAGCTCTCACCCGTAACAACTCTAAGTCTCTCTAGTCGCTTGATGCCAAAAAGGCTTTCGAATCTCTAAAGTCAGTCTTTGCTTCCGCTCCAGTCCTTATCCACCCTAATACGTCTTATGCATTTACTTTAGAAGTTGACAGGGGTAGGAACTATTTTATCCAAACAAATTGATTTGCATGGTCCCCTTCACCCCTGTGCCTTTTTCTACCAAAATGTATCACCTGCCAAGAGAAATTATAATATTGCCAATTGGGAGTTACTTGCCATAAAGTTGGTGGAATGGCGTCATCTACTAGAGGGAGCTTTGGAGCAGTGTTCTATTCTTACTGACCATAAGAACGTAGAATACATTTCCTCTGCTAAGAGGCTGAATCCTCAACAGGCCAGATGGGCATTATACTTCTCCAGGTTTAATTTCATCATCTCCAATTGACCTGGGTCCAAAAACGTCAAGGCTGATGCCCTATCCAGACCCTTGACTTTAGAAAAAACTTTTGCAGTCCCTCCCTGCCCAATTATTCCCCCTGAAAGGGTGGTGGCTCCTGTGTCCTTTCGTCCCTCAGGCTAAGGTCTCTCAGATCCTCTCGTGAGGTCATTCCTCTAAAATTGCAGGCCATCTGGGGGTTAAGAAGTCACTCAATGTCATTTCCAGATATTTCTGATGGTCTTCTCTTGTCCAGGATGTAACCCATTATGTTGCTGCATGTTATGTCTGTGCCCAGCAGAAGATTCCTTGCTGTCTCCCCTGTGGTCTCCTTCATCCTCTGCTTGTTCCAAGTCAACCCTGGTCTGAAATATCCACAGACTTTATTGTAGATCTACCAAAGTCAGTAGGTTTTTACTATGATTGGTGGTTGTAGACTGATTTTCCAAGATGGCCCACTTCATTCCTCTATAGAAGCTCCCTTCTGCAGCTCTTTTAGCAAATATCTTTATTAAAGAGATTTCCCGCCTCTATGGTTTTCCCTCTTTCATTGTATCTGACCGAGGGGTCCAATTTGTCTTCCGCTTTTGGCATGCTTTCTGTAAATTGTTGGGAATTGGTCTAAATTTTTCTTCAGCATATCATCTACAAAGTAATGGCCAAACAGAGAGAGCCAATCAAGTCCTGAAACAGTTTATTTGCTGTTTTATCTCTCAAAATCATGACAACTGGTCAGACCTTCTCCCTTGGGCTGAATTTGCTTATAATAAACTCAGACATGTGTGGACGGAATCCCCTTTCATTATCCTTCTTCTGTACTCAAGGAGCCTACGATGTCTGTCCGCTGCCTTCTTTTGATGGGTATAAGCCTTCTCCAGACCCTGACGAGCAGTAGACCAAATGAACTTAAAGTCATGAACAAGGTAATGAAAGGGGATTCTGTCCACAAACAAATGAGGAAAAACCCATTTGCGGTTGGAGATTCCGTATGGTTATCTTCTAAGAATATCAAGCTTCGTGTTCCTTCCTCTAAGTTGGCTCTTTGTTACATTCACCATTCAAACAGGCTGCTTAACCCCCTTTTCTCAGTATATGACATTGCCATCACATCACTAAAACAGCTAATTGTGGTTGCCACTGACATGCCTACGAATATCCTACATTTTTGCAATGCTAATCCAGCTGTAATGGTTGACCTCAAACCTCTTCCTCTATTAGTCATTTATAATCATTCAGTTTAGTTCCTCTCTAACACTGATGTTATTAATATGAATGAGAGCTGCCATACTGAGCTACTGATGTTTGGCTTCACTGAACAATAACATTTGGACAACACCTTTCCCGTATGGAGGAACTTTTCAGGGACCATAGTTACAGAAGGCGCTGAGAACCAGGGGTGGAAAAAATGTTGATATGGGCCTATCTTCCCCAGTCGGAAACCAAGTCTGTACCATGGATTTACTTAGCTATAAAAAGAGCCATACACAATTACAGTTAATTAGCATCCTATATATGATGATTTAAAGGAGACAGAGACCCCCCCCCCCAAATGATGTTTGGGACCTTCTATCCTCATTCCTTGTACCAATACATACATGACAAGATTCTATGAGACTTTTCAGCAGCAATCTGACCTTGAGCTCTTTTGCCAACATATAATCCTAAAAGTCATAAGTGGGTGGGTCTGAAAGCCACAGGACTCATGGGTTGGGCAAGTTTGGGCAGACCAGGCACAGGTCACGAGTCAAACTTGTAGTAGGGCTCATCAATGAATGTAATGACACCCACCCATACCTTTCCCTCTCCTGTGAAATAACTCCCATACCGCACCCAACCCAGCTGCCATCAGAGGGGGACAAGTTGGATGCAGGTTTTTTAAAAAAGCTGACAGGTTTGGCTATGGGCTGGGAAGGGGTGGGCTAGGGTTTTTCTAATTTAACAAACAGGGTCGGACTGGGCCGTTGGGACACCGGGAAAAATCCCCGTGGGCCCTGGCTGTGGTGGGCCTCAGCGGCCTAGACTCAACCCTTGCCCGCGTCCCCCCTGCCTGACCGCTCCTGCCCCGACATGTTAAATTTACGTGCTCAGGGGAGGACGTTGGCTGGGGGGGCCCTGCGAGGGGGGTTGGGGGGACCCTCCGGGGGGGGCACAGGCACCTGCAGGGCCCCTGGGGCGGGAGGGCCGGTGGGCCCTTCACCCCTCAGTCTGACCCTGTATACAAATAATTGAAATTATTATTAGAATGGTGAAGTGGGGAATTTCAGAGGGAGCCCAGATCACCTGACATGGGGAGTCATTGTTCAGCTAATAATTTCACACTTTGGGCTGATGCTCTAGCCGGTTGGGCTGCAATACAGTCTAGTGAATGAAACCGAGAGGTAGTGAGAGAGGCGTTACAATTCCCCTTTCTCTCTTATTGAGGTGCTTATTGTGGTTACGCACATGTCACATGTCACTTTTGGATTTTTCCTGCAGAACAAAATGATATTTGTGGTTCTGGCCACCAGGTAAAACACACCAGAACCCAAAAAAATATTCTAGTGAAAACTAGGAACCAGTAGAAACACTTTCATTACCAGTCGAGTAACTCATAGCAACCAATTGCCAGCCTTTTCTGACTCCCTAGCTCTACCAAGCAGATTTGTTAAAGGGGGCATAATCCTTTATTGATAAATTATATATGGAAGAAAATTCTTCAGTGACAAACACCCCTATTAGCTTTACTCCAACCAACCAACAGTTTTGCAACATATTGAGATCAGTGGGTACATTTTGCTTTCAAGTATTACACTTCATGTGTTCAGAACTAGAAATAAATGGCACTGGCAATGAGCACATAAAACCAAGTGTCAGGTGCAAGCAGGTGTATTGGGCCACTGGTCCTGATAGATTTGCAAAGAACATTATTGTGCACTGCTGCTTTAAGAATCCTTAGATGCTTGCTTGGAGTATGCTTTGCCAGGCTAATTCTGGGAACTGTAGTCCATGAACATTGGTATAGCAGGTTTATGTCCCCTTTAAAACCTTTTAAAGATGAGCATATTTGAGAAAGGGGGGCTGATGCTTTAAAAGAGGCTGCTGCCTCCAATCAGAAGCCTCCTGCACCACTGTCCGTTGACTGTGCTGGACTCTAAAGGGCGAGAATAAGCCCAGTCCCCTCGGTCTGTACCATGTCTCAGTTAGCGATCTCATATGTGGCATTGTAGTCCTCCAACAATTTGGTGGAGAAACCATTATGTGTCAAAGAAAGGGATCCTGCCCTCTCTTCAGTGTTGGACTGGCGCACCAGGATACCAGGAAAACTCCCGGTGGGCCCAGGTGTCAGGGGGCCCTCCTGCTCCTGACCATTTGGCCTGTTTCATGCTCATTCCCTATTTCTGAATGGGAATAAGAGGAGAAACAGACAGGAAGAATAGATGCTAGCATGTAAATAAAAGAGACTAGGAGAATAAACAGGTTGGGTGAGGAAAGGGGGAAAATAGTTTGGAAAGTGGGCCTAGGGTCCAAGGTTTTCTCGTGGGCCCCTGGGGTCCCAGTCTGACACTGCCTCTCTTCATACACACATTGCCCTGTTCTTCTGTTGGGCCATGTCCATTAGAGAGAAAGGAAAATACATTACCATATTCTTCCCTTGGGCTATGTCCATTACAGAGCAAGGGAAAGACATAGCAGAGATTTATGGAAATGTTGAGGTCCGTTTAACTATCTGCCATGGTGATGCAAATAAAACCATTTGTTCCTACAGAGTTTTAGCAACAAAAGAAGCTACTTCTTCAGAACCATGCCCCACAGATGTTCCACATCCATATAGAGTCCCTTGGGGGAAACCTTAATATTTGGGGTGGCCATACATGGTCACCAAGCAAGCGGATCATCTACTGATATCCCCACCTACGGGTGGTTGATATTGGGCTAATTTGGTTGTTAATTTGGCCCTGGGGCCAAATGATGAATTAAAATGGCGGGCATAGGCGCAGTCAGTTTTGGGGCTGCATCAACAAGCCGATGCATTCCCCGATCTGACGGAAAAATCAAACCTGCCTGGTGAAGATCTGGCCGATTTCAGGCTAGATATCGGTCGGGCAGGCTCGTCATTTGTGCCCATACGTGGGCAGATAAGTTGCCGAATTGGTCTAAAGGACCAATATCGGCAGCTAGAATCGGCTTGTATTTGGCCACCTTTACTTGTCTGTAGCCATTATTTTATTGAATCAGTCTTGGACAAGATGATGATTCTGGCTGCAGACGCAGACAGTGAGTTATTAAAATGCACAAAAGAGTGTTCAGTCAGCAATGGCTATTTCCCTATATACGTTTCTATATGTCAAGCTGACCACAGGTTAAGGGATTTGACGTGGTAATTAAGAAGAACTGAGCTGTAAATATCCAGGTTCTTATGTGCAGCAAAATTGCCTGCCAAAAACACCAACTTGCACTACTGAGAGGCAGATGTGTTCCTACCAATCCCAAAGGCAATAATAACCAGGGCTTCTCACCCTCCTCTCATAGAGACATTCTCACAACAGGCCACTCATTGGCAATAGCAGTTATACTGCCTGCCCTCCATCATTAGGCGCATCACTGAACGCTGACCATAGACAGATACATGCACTGGTTTACTTGGGTCATCATAATAAGCAGGTACTTTGGCATCTCAGGTCAACTATCAAATAACATATGGAGCCCCCAGTGTTGTTGTCTGTAGACAGCATACTCAGCCCTGTGTGGTCCTTGGCCAAAGGAATTTTACAATCATTATCTGAATGAACCCCAAGCAGATGAGTAGGCATTCCTTTTTACAATCAATGTACTAGGTGGTGAGGTTCAGGGTTAGACTGGCCAACCGGCATAAATCCAAGTGGACCCTGCCACCCAAGGATCTTCTGTCTAGCTGCCAGACAGCTTCCTGCACCACTGACCCTGTCATCCCCAATTCAGCTAATGTTGAGGTTGCATCCACAACCAATTATCTTTGTTCCCAGTCTCCCACAAAGTCAGTGTTGCTGGCAAAATCTGCCCATGTCTAGATTAGGGTGGGGGAGTTATTGCTTATGTGGGCCCTTGAGGTGACGTTCCCTGGTGACAGCAGACAGGCCTGGACTGGCACTCAGTGGATTCTGGCAAATGCCAGAGGGATGTAAGATGCCATAGACAGTTACTATATAGTGGGCTGGTGGAGGGTTGTTTGGGTCTTTGTGTACTGGAAATGCCTATTTTGAATCCCAGTCCAGGCCACTGGGAGGACTTTTCAATAAGGTTTTATTTTCCTCCTTTCCATCCCTTTTCTCTGATTTCTCAGCACAGTTGTGAGTTGTGAACTGTGACATAGCTTGTATGGTCCTGGGGAGCCAGGTTGAGTTGTTTTTGCTATGGAGAACATCCAACAAAGAGGTTATGGGAATGGTGGCAAGCCTGCACAATTCCCAACTTTAAATCTTATGTGAAAATCTTCCCAGGGTGTGCATGGATAGGGGGGCTCAGCCTGATCTATAGGTGGAGAGCGCATTACATTTGTTGGTTTACTCCTCGGACTTGGCAAGGTTCTCTTTGCCACAAATTTGTCTCAGTTCTTTCAGTTGGTTTTATAAGTTAAACAGGAGGCATTGAAGAGCTCAACATGGCACAGAATGAGCAGAATTAGTCTGCAGAGAGCTCTAACCTCAACATAATAAATGGGGGATGAACTGGTACTGAGCATCAGTGTACCAACCTGAGAGCTGGGAGTAGCTCTCTTTTATATATATCATTAATATATGATATCAACTTACAGAAGAAATTCAATGTAGATAAAACGCTAGTGGAATTTCTGTTGTACTCCTGAGGCTTTTTTTGGCTTTAACCAAATCATTATATTAAATGCTATTGCAGATTATTTCACACAGTTCTATTTACATTCATCAGAATCCACCTGCCACCTTACTGCCAGCACAGCCACCAGCATTTAATATGAGAATATAAAGGGGAACTGTTAGTTTCACCTTCATTCCTAAAGGGAATTGCTTCACCCTATCTAATGTCTCATTGCCCGATAAGAGCCCTGTCTGTTGTGTATACAGCCTAGTCCCTGGCTGTTGAAGCCATGAATCACGTTATCATCACCTCCAAAGAGGAAACAAGAAGAAGCAGTTCTGTTTAGAGGCTTCGCAGTTTAAAGGGACCGCGGCCTTGGGCAGCTTCCTATAAGCAATGAGCTACTGAGGGAATTTAGCAGGAAAACTGAAGCAATAACTGCATATTTACATGGTGTTATAGGGATACGAGCATTTAACAACAAATGCTGCTTCAGTTTCAAGTGTAAATAGATGGGCTGCATCTTGAGACACTACAGGTCCCCCCACGGCTGTCAGAAGGGGCCTACAAGTAGGGATGTAGCGAACCCGCGCAAAAATGTTCGCGAACCCGTTCGCGGACTTTCGCCAAAACTCGCGAATATTCGCGAACTTTGCGAACCCCATAGACTTCAATGGGAAGGCGAACTTTAAAACCTAGAAAAGCCATTTCTGGCCAGAAAACTGATTTTAAAGTAGTTTAAAGGATGCCACCACCTGGACAGTGGCATGCAGAAGGGCAAAAACTTCTCTGAAAAATACTTGTAAAAAAAGCGCAAAAAAAAAAAAACGCCAAAAAAAACCCCGCAAGCTATTCCTATGTATATGCATAGGCGATAAAACGAAGCGAAAAAACGCGGCGGAAAAACCAAGGTGAAAAAACGCGGCGCCAAAAAAAAAACCGCGGCGAACCCAAAGTACGAATTAGTTCGCCGGTGAACAGTTCGCTACATCTCTACCTACAAGACTGGACCACTGGGTGACATTGGGACACCTTGATAACTGTATGGTTGATTTTACTCACGCTCTAGTAGAAATCCTGTAGTAAAGGGGATATATGTCACTCTGGGACCACTGCCCATCACCCAAAAACCCACCACTTTAGCCACACCCAGGGCCGGAACTAGGGGTAGGCAGAAGAGGCAGCTGCCTAGGGCGCAACAATTGAGGGGCACCAGGCAGGAGCCTCTCCTGCCTACCCGTAGTGCTACTTTGTCATTGCCTCCGCCGCTTGTCATTAGCGGCGTAGGCAATGACCGATCTAATCACCCTGCCCCCCCCTGCACCGCCTCTTGTGCTTTGGCGCGCATTCGCCGTTCGGGAGGTGGGCGGAGTTGGCCAACCGGGTTGCCTAGGGTGCCTGGTCGGCTTGGCCCGCCCCTGGCCACACCTCACCGCTTTGCTGTCCCGCCACTTATCTCTCACTGCCACTGCAAACTGATCCCACCAACTAACATCCCGGATAACTGGCACAGCATTTGGGTCACAAAACGTAAAGGCATTTTAATGAAGGTTGCTATTAGTATCATGGAACTGCTGTGGCATATCAAGGGGAAGTGGTATAGGGAAGGCATAACCGAGTGGGTTACAAGAGTGTACTGGTATTGCATAATAGGGACAAGGGCAACATCTTTTTTTGCTTGGGAAGATTTGAGATTTTCAGGGGAATTCAGCAAAAAATGGAAAGTTTGATTAGTGTATACATTCTTTGGGCTGTCTTTAACCTTTCCTAAACTGGCTTCTTCAGCTGTTAAACCCTGCTGCACTGCTCAACCCAGGGTCGGACTGGGGGGCCCTACAGGTGCCTCCGCTGGCCACGTCCCCTAACCCCCTATAGGACCCCCCACCTGACGTCCTCCCCTGAGCTTGCGTAAATTTAACTCGTCAGGGGAGGAACAGTTGGGCAGGGGGAGCGCCGGAAAGGGTCGGGTCTGGCCCGCCGGGGCCCACCAGGATTTTTTCCCAGCCCGACCCTGGCTCAGCCACATTTTATTGAATTGTTGTTGGACTACAAATCTCAGAATACTCCCTATTTTAGATAATAGTAACATAGCTAACCGTACTGGTTGATAGGAATATCACTGAAGCTGTCTGTTTTAGGTGTTTTGGGTTGCTATAGGAAAGTCACATAAAATGGTTATTCACACATTTTAAACCAATAAAAACAGTCAGTGTAAACTTTAAAAGTACTCTAAATAGTTAAAAAAAAAAAAACAGAATGAAATCACTTTTAACTTCCCCTTTAAATGCTTTATGTACATGTTTCATGCTCGTGATAAAGCTGGCGTGACCTATAAGGACAACTGAACCACAAGGAAGTATGTGAAGGGTTGATTTATTTTATTATAGTGAAAAACAGAAACAAAAATGGAGGTAATTTTAGATCGAATCAGACATGATTATGGGCCGCTAGGAAGGCCCATAAATCAGAATCTGCTCATTTGGTAGTGTCCCCAATGTCATCCAAAAAGCAGTCCCACTGCGCCCCTAGTTCTCTATAGGAGCAGAAGAAAAACGGAATTACGTTCTAACAGCGGATGTGACAGAAATGACCAATGAGAATGTCGATTCCCAGCACTATGTCAGCCATCTTACATACAGAGATTTTGTGCCATTTTGGGGTCATTATATTACACTGGAATAAAACACAGGGAGAAAGGACAGACTGGGAAGACAGTGCTGGGAAACTGGGCTTGTTGCTTCAACAAAAAATATGAAGTCAGATTTACACAGATCAGCTGGGATTCTCATTGGAGCATTATTTTGCATTTGAATGCCCTGCAGAGCTGAGGAAAAGTTTAACTGAGCAATATTGCTTTAGGAATACAGAACTACAGTTCCCAGCATGCCTTGATAATATATTAATTAATATCAGCAAACTAAAATGAAATGGCTCTCTCCCTATGTTATATAAGAGCAAGATGGCCAACACAAAGCAAGCATGTTTACTTCATAAATGATAATGATTTTGTTTCAAAAATAGCGTTTGCATCACTGAAACTCCTCCTTGCGTGGCAGCCACACTGGAATTGCCACGGGCTATAGACGCTGTCACACTTGGGGGGTTTTTTTGGCAGCGTCACATTCATAGATAGAATTTTTGTTTATTTTTGAGGTGAGCCAAGTCTCTGTATCAGCTCAGCCTGGGTCTGAATACCTACACGCATCACAGAGGGAAACATTCTACTCAGTAGCAGAAAAAGGAACAGGAAATAATATGCAACTTCCACAGCAAAGACCAAAACCTGAATTGAAATGCAGGAGCTTCCTCATTGCCCTGAGCTCACTGATATGTACAGAAAACTTCCCATATCGGTCCTGTGATTGAATGAAAAAGCCAAATACCCCAGGTCCTGTGATGTCACTGCTCCGTATATAACTGATTCTATCTGCTCCGTATATAACTGCAGCCTCACTAATGCTCTGCAGATTCTAATCCAGCTCTGTTGAGTTCTAGGCTCTCACAGTTGGGAATACCAACCTCAGGTTACTCACTCACAGGTAAGGCATCATTCTTTTACCCAACTGCAGCAATTATACTTTATAATGAAGACTTAGGGGGTTTAGTCTCCAACAACGGCAATACATTTCTCTACAACAAACAGGGTGGGGGTACAGGTATGTGATCCCTTATCCGGAAACCCTTTACCTGGAAAGGTTAGAATTACGGAGGCCCTCTTTAATAAATCTTAATTTTAATCGATAAATTCAAAATTTTAAAAAATGATTTCCTTTTCATCTGTAATAATAAAACAATACCTGTACTTGATCCCAACTAAGATATAATTGCCCCTTATTGGGGGCAGAACAGCCCTATTGGGTTTATTTAATGGTTAAATGATTCCCTTTTCTCTGTAATAATAAAACAGTACCTGTACTTGATCCCAACTAAGATATAATTGCCCCTTATTGGGGGCAGAACAGTCCTATTGGGTTTATTTTATGGTTAAATGATTCCCTTTTCTCTGTAGTAATAAAACAGTACCTGTAATTGATCCCAACTAAGATATAATTGCCCCTTATTGGGGGCAGAACAGTCCTATTGGGTTTATTTAATGGTTAAATGATTCCCTTTTCTCTGTAATAATAAAACAGTACCTGTACTTGATCCCAACTAAGATATAATTACCCCTTATTGGGGGCAGAACAGCCCTATTGGGTTTATTTAATGGTTAAATGATTCCCTTTTCTCTGTAATAATACTGTAAACACAGTACAGCTTTAGGACCTGTTTTGCTTGGGATCTGGGGTTTTCTGGATAAGGGGGGTCTTTCTGTCATTTAGATCTCCAAATTTGAAGTCTACTATAAATCATTTAAACATTAAATACATTCAGTAGAATTGTTTTGCTTCTAATAAGGATGATTATATTGTAGTTTGGATCAAGTACAGGTACTGTTTTATTATTACAGAGAAAAGGGAATCATTTAACCATTAAATAAACCCAATAGGGCTGTTCTGCCCCCAATAAGGGGTAATTATATCTTAGTTGGGATCAAGTACAGGTACTGTTTTATTATTACAGAGAAAAGGGAATCATTTAACCATTAAATAAACCCAATAGGGCTGTTCTGCCCCCAATAAGGGCTAATTATATCTTAGTTGGGATCAAGTACAGGTACTGTTTTATTATTACAGAGAAAAGGGAATCATTTAACCATTAAATAAACCCAATAGGGCTGTTCTGCCCCCAATAAGGGGTAATTATATCTTAGTTCGGATCAAGTACAGGTACTGTTTTATTATTACAGAGAAAAGGGAATCATTTAACCATTAAATAAACCCAATAGGGCTGTTCTGCCCCCAATAAGGGGTAATTATATCTTAGTTGGGATCAAGTACAGGTACTGTTTTATTATTACAGAGAAAAAGGAAATCCGTTGTAAAATTCAGAATTTTTTTATTAAAATGGAGTCTATGGGAGACGGGCTTTCCGTAATTCGGAGCTTTCTAGATAACGGGTTTCCAGATAAGGGATCCCATACCTGTACTGTTTTGTTATTACAGAGAAAAGGAAATATGTTTGAAAATTTTGTATTATTTGATATAAATGGTGTCTATGGGAGATGGCCTTCCCTTAATTTGGAGCTTTGTGGATAACAGGTTTCCGAATAATGGATCCCCCCATATCTGTACCTTGTACTTGATCCCAACTAAGATATAATCAATCTTTCTTGAAGTCAAAACAATCTTATTGGGTTTAATTAATGTTTAAATGGTTATTTGGCAGAATTAAGGAATGGTGATTACAGAAAATTACAGAAAAACCTAGGTCCCAAGCATTCTGGATAACAGGTCCCATACCTGTATTATACATTAAGGTGGCACTGTATTCATCTTGCCATGTGTTCTGGGGTATTATACATGGAACTGGCACTGTATTCATCTTGCCATGTGTTCTGGGGTATTATACATGGAACTGGCACTATATTTATCCTGCCATGTGTTCAGGGGTATTATACATGGAATTGGCACTGTATTTATCCTGCCGTGTGTTCCGGGGTATTATACCTGGAACTGGCACTGTATTTATCCTGCCATGTGTTCCGGGGTATTATACATGGAACTGGCACTGTATTTATCCTGCCATGTGTTCTGGGGTATTATACATGGAACTGGCACTGTATTCATCTTGCCATGTGTTCTGGGGTATTATACATGGAACTGGCACTATATTTATCCTGCCATGTGTTCAGGGGTATTATACATGGAATTGGCACTGTATTTATCCTGCCGTGTGTTCCGGGGTATTATACCTGGAACTGGCACTGTATTTATCCTGCCGTGTGTTCCGTTGTATTATACATAGAACTGGCACTGTATTTATCCTGCCGTGTGTTCCGGGGTATTATATATGGAACTGGCACTGTATTTATCCTGCCATGTGTTTTCCGGGGTATTATACATGGAACTGGCACTGTATTTATCCTGCCATGTGTTCTGGGGTATTATACATGGAACTGGCACTGTATTTATCCTGCCATGTGTTCTGGGGTATTATACATGGAACTGGCACTGTATTTATCCTGCTGTGGGTTCTGGGGTATTATACATGGAACTGGCACTGTATTTATCCTGCCATGTGTTCCGGGGTATTATACATGGAACTGGCACTGTATTTATCCTGCCATGTGTTCCGGGGTATTATACATGGATCTGGCACTGTATTTATCCTGCCTTGTGTTCTGGGGTATTATACATGGAACTGGCACTGTATTTATCCTGCTGTGGGTTCTGGGGTATTATACATGGAACTGGCACTGTATTTATCCTGCCGTGTGTTCCGGGGTATTATACATGGAACTGGCATTGTATTTATCCTGCCATGTGTTCCGGGGTATTATACATGGAACTGGCACTGTATTTATCCTGCCATGTGTTCCGGGGTATTATACATGGAACTGGCACTGTATTTATCCTGCCATGTGTTCCGGGGTATTATACATGGAACTGGCACTGTATTCATCTTGCCATGTGTTCTGGGGTATTATACATGGAACTGGCACTATATTTATCCTGCCATGTGTTCAGGGGTATTATACATGGAATTGGCACTGTATTTATCCTGCCGTGTGTTCTGGGGTATTATACATGGAACTGGCACCGTATTTATCCTGCTGTGGGTTCTGGGGTATTATACATGGAACTGGCACCGTATTTATCTTGCTGTGGGTTCTGGGGTATTATACATGGAATTGGCACTGTATTTATCCTGCCGTGTGTTCTGGGGTATTATACATGGAACTGGCACTGTATTTATCCTGCTGTGGGTTCTGGGGTATTATACATGGAACTGGCACCGTATTTATCTTGCTGTGGGTTCTGGGGTATTATACATGGAACTGGCACTGTATTTATCCTGCCATGTGTTCCGGGGTATTATACATGGAACTGGCATTGTATTTATCCTGCCATGTGTTCTGGGGTATTATACATGGAACTGGCACTGTATTTATCCTGCCATGTGTTCCGGGGTATTATACATGGAACTGGCACTGTATTTATCCTGCCATGTGTTCCGGGGTATTATACATGGAACTGGCACTGTATTCATCTTGCCATGTTTTCTGGGGTATTATACATGGAACTGGCACTATATTTATCCTGCCATGTGTTCAGGGGTATTATACATGGAATTGGCACTGTATTTATCCTGCCGTGTGTTCCGGGATATTATACCTGGAACTGGCACTGTATTTATCCTGCCATGTGTTCCGGGGTATTATACATGGAACTGGCACTGTATTTATCCTGCCATGTGTTCTGGGGTATTATACATGGAACTGGCACTGTATTCATCTTGCCATCTTGGGTTTTGAACCTCAATAAGTTTCTGACTGCACAGCGAGTTTGGGAGCTGCTAGCGAGTTTTGCATGTAATCTAAAGTGTTGCATGTAAATTTAAGTGTATAGCAGGCGTTTAAAACAAAAAAGGCGTTTGGGGTTTACTGTGCATGCTGGGAGTGCTGGTTGAAAGGAGAAAGTAAGTGCAATTAACTAACTGCTGTGTGACTTGTAAGTGCTACCTGGCTGATTGAGCATACTAATTAAGGGGGTGGAGTAAATCTGGTAAATTCTCAACAGACATTTGGCTGTTTGGTTTGAACCTCAATAAGTTTCTGACTGCACAGCGAGTTTGGGAGCTGCTAGCGAGTTTTGCATGTAATCTAAAGTGTTGCATGTAAATTTAAGTGTATAGCAGGCGTTTAAAACAAAAAAGGCGTTTGGGGTTTACTGTGCATGCTGGGAGTGCTGGTTGAAAGGAGAAAGTAAGTGCAATTAACTAACTGCTGTGTGACTTGTAAGTGCTACCTGGCTGATTGAGCATACTAATTAAGGGGGTGGAGTAAATCTGGTAAATTCTCAACAGACATTTGGCTGTTTGGTTTGAACCTCAATAAGTTTCTGACTGCACAGCGAGTTTGGGAGCTGCTAGCGAGTTTTGCATGTAATCTAAAGTGTTGCATGTAAATTTAAGTGTATAGCAGGCGTTTAAAACAAAAAAGGCGTTTGGGGTTTACTGTGCATGCTGGGAGTGCTGGTTGAAAGGAGAAAGTAAGTGCAATTAACTAACTGCTGTGTGACTTGTAAGTGCTACCTGGCTGATTGAGCATACTAATTAAGGGGGTGGAGTAAATCTGGTAAATTCTCAACAGACATTTGGCTGTTTGGTTTGAACCTCAATAAGTTTCTGACTGCACAGCGAGTTTGGGAGCTGCTAGCGAGTTTTGCATGTAATCTAAAGTGTTTGCATGTAAATTTAAGTGTATAGCAGGCGTTTAAAACAAAAAAAGGCGTTTGGGGTTTACTGTGCATGCTGGGAGTGCTGGTTGAAAGGAGAAAGTAAGTGCAATTAACTAACTGCTGTGTGACTTGTAAGTGCTACCTGGCTGATTGAGCATACTAATTAAGGGGGTGGAGTAAATCTGGTAAATTCTCAACAGACATTTGGCTGTTTGGTTTGAACCTCAATAAGTTTCTGACTGCACAGCGAGTTTGGGAGCTGCTAGCGAGTTTTGCATGTAATCTAAAGTGTTGCATGTAAATTTAAGTGTATAGCAGGCGTTTAAAACAAAAAAGGCGTTTGGGGTTTACTGTGCATGCTGGGAGTGCTGGTTGAAAGGAGAAAGTAAGTGCAATTAACTAACTGCTGTGTGACTTGTAAGTGCTACCTGGCTGATTGAGCATACTAATTAAGGGGGTGGAGTAAATCTGGTAAATTCTCAACAGACATTTGGCTGTTTGGTTTGAACCTCAATAAGTTTCTGACTGCACAGCGAGTTTGGGAGCTGCTAGCGAGTTTTGCATGTAATCTAAAGTGTTGCATGTAAATTTAAGTGTATAGCAGGCGTTTAAAACAAAAAAGGCGTTTGGGGTTTACTGTGCATGCTGGGAGTGCTGGTTGAAAGGAGAAAGTAAGTGCAATTAACTAACTGCTGTGTGACTTGTAAGTGCTACCTGGCTGATTGAGCATACTAATTAAGGGGGTGGAGTAAATCTGGTAAATTCTCAACAGACATTTGGCTGTTTGGTTTGAACCTCAATAAGTTTCTGACTGCACAGCGAGTTTGGGAGCTGCTAGCGAGTTTTGCATGTAATCTAAAGTGTTGCATGTAAATTTAAGTGTATAGCAGGCGTTTAAAACAAAAAAGGCGTTTGGGGTTTACTGTGCATGCTGGGAGTGCTGGTTGAAAGGAGAAAGTAAGTGCAATTAACTAACTGCTGTGTGACTTGTAAGTGCTACCTGGCTGATTGAGCATACTAATTAAGGGGGTGGAGTAAATCTGGTAAATTCTCAACAGACATTTGGCTGTTTGGTTTGAACCTCAATAAGTTTCTGACTGCACAGCGAGTTTGGGAGCTGCTAGCGAGTTTTGCATGTAATCTAAAGTGTTGCATGTAAATTTAAGTGTATAGCAGGCGTTTAAAACAAAAAAGGCGTTTGAAACTTAAAAGGCACTATACAAGGGATTGCACTCGGGAGACTGTAAGTACCCAGTTGCAATATGAGTTGCAGTATGATTGCTGGTGTTACTCAGTGTGCATCTTGTCGCATGTATGTGGTCCTGGAGCAGCAGTTCCATGCAGCATTTACTTGTGAGAGATGCAGGTGGGTTTTCCTCTTGGAATCTGAGGTGCAGAATCTAAGGGGGGAACTGGCAGCACTGAGGGCAGCTGCAAACATGGGGAGAACAGGAGGCTCACTGAGCAACCACTGGCAGGGGCCGGTGTAGTGGGGGGGGGAGAAGGGACAGTGGAGGTTAATGAGGGAGACAAATTTGTAACAGTTAAGAGGGGCAGTAGGGGACACAAGGGTAGGGGGGCTGGTTCAAAGCTTGTACAAACCAACAGATTTGCCGCGTTAGGTGAAGATGCTGGGGAAGGCAGCTCTGAGCTGGCGTGTATGGAGCAGGCTGACTCTCAGAGCACCCTGGGAGCCGGCACCTCTAATACAGGTGGGGGGAGTAGTGCTAGGAAGGGAAGGCAGGTTATAGTTGTAGGGGATTCAATTATTAGAAAGGTGGATAGGGTAATTTGTCGCAAAGACCCTACATGCCGAACTGTGTGTTGCTTGCCTGGTGCTAGGGTTCGGCATGTGGTGGAACGAGTGGACAGATTGTTGGGAGGGGCTGGGGAAGACCCGGCGGTCTTGGTACACATAGGTACCAATGACAAAGTTAGAGGAGGGGGGGAAGTCCTCAAGAACGATTTTAAAAAGCTAGGTGCGAAGTTGAGGGCGAGGACTTCCAAGGTAATTTTCTCAGAGATATTACCTGTGCCACGAGCAACATTAAGAAGGCAGCGGGAGCTCAGGGAGATTAATGCGTGGCTGAGAGATTGGTGCAGGGAGGAGGGCTTTGGGTTTCTCCAGAACTGGGCTGATTTCTCAATCGGCTACAGGCTCTTTGCCAGGGATGGGCTGCACCTCAATGATGATGGGGCAGCTGCTTTGGGGGAAAAGATGGCTAGAGGGTTGGAGGAGATTTTAAACTAGGAGTGGGGGGGGAGGGTGCAGCGGGAAATTCTGTGGTAGACAGGATAGATGAGGTAGTGGGCATAGTAAGGAAAATTGGGGAGGAGACTTGCTTCGGGATACTGATAATGGCAGGGAGGCCCATAAGTTGTTTACGCGTCATTCTCACGCCGGAACCAGTATTAAATGTATGTTTACCAATGCAAGGAGTCTGACTGGTAAAATGGGAGAGCTGGAGGTACTGGCGTTGGAGCGAAAATATGATGTGATTGGTGTTGCTGAAACTTGGTTGAATGAGTCTCATGACTGGGCTGTTAATATTGGGGGGTATACATTGTTTCGGAGGGACAGGGGCAATAGAAAAGGAGGAGGAGTGTGTCTGTTCATTAAGCACGACTTAAAAGCAAATATTAAGGAGGAAGTGATGGGGGTAACAGAGGGAGCTGAATCCTTATGGGTTGAGCTTCTCACAGATAGTAAAGAATCTACCAAGCTAATTGTAGGGGTATGCTATAGACCCCCTAATGTAAGCGAAGAGGAGGAGGCCCAGCTCCTGTTGCAAATAGAAAAGGCTGCTAGTTTGGGGCAAGTGATAATAATGGGGGATTTTAATTACCCTGATATTGACTGGGGCAATAGTACTGCCAGGACAGTAAATGGGAACAAGTTTATAAACTTGCTGCACGACAACTTTATGTCACAGGTTGTTGAGGAGCCAACCAGGAACAATGCTATACTAGATCTAGTGATCTCTAATGACCCAGAACGTATAGCAAATGTGCAAGTGGTTGAACCCCTGGGTAATAGTGACCATAATGTTATTTCATTTGATGTTTGGTGCAGGAAACAAATTTACACGGGGCAACAAAGACACTGAATTTTAGGAAGGCAAATTTTAGCTCCTTAAGGGCAGCGCTTCAGGGCATAGATTGGGGCATTATGTTTTCTGATAAAAATACAGAGCAGAAATGGTTGTCATTTAAAATGATATTAAATCATTACTGTTCTCATTCATTCCATTAATAAGAAAAAGTAGAAGTGTTAAGAATCACCCTATGTGGCTTAACTCTGAGGTAAAGAAGTTAATAGGGAAAAAAAGGAAAGCTTTTAAGAAATATAAGTCAGAGGGGACAGTAGCTGCGTTTAATGATTATAAACACTATAACAAGTGTTGTAAAACAGCAATCCGGAAGGCAAAGATAGAAAATGAGGAGCGCATCGCGGCCGAGGCCAAGACTAACCCCAAAAAGTTTTTTAAGTATATTAATAGTAAAAAGATGCAGGTTGAGGGTGTGGCCCCATTGAGTTATAATAACAATATGGTTACAGCGGATACAGAAAAAGGCAGATGTGCTTAACCAGTTCTTTTCTTCTGTGTATACAGTAGAGGAGCCAGTGGGCCAAGTCTCACCCAATAGCTTCACTGTTGCCTCAGCTCCAACTACACAGTGGTTGGCACAGGATATGGTGCTTAAAGGGTTACACACGATAAATGTAAACAAGGCACCTGGGCCAGATGGAATACACCCTCGGGTACTGAGAGAGCTAGGGGCAGAATTGCAGTGGCCCTTGTTTCTGATATTCTCAGACTCTCTTTCATCAGGTATGGTACCTAGTGATTGGAAGAAGGCGAATGTCACTCCCATATTTAAAAAGGGAATAAGATCTCAGCCTGGCAATTATAGGCCTGTAAGTTTGACATCCGTGGTGGGCAAGTTATTTGAAGGCTTGTTAAGGGATCACATTCAAAATTATGTAGTGGAGAATGGCATTATGAGCAGTAATCAGCATGGCTTTATGAAGGACAGGTCATGTCAGACCAATTTAATTGCTTTTTATGATGAGGTAAGTAAGAAGCTGGACAGTGGGGATGCAGTAGATATAATCTATTTGGATTTTGCCAAAGCATTTGATACCGTTCCCCACAAACGACTGCTTTCTAAGCTAAGGTCTATTGGTCTTAGTGAAGTCGTTTGCACATGGATAGAAAACTGGCTACAGGATCGGGTACAGAGGGTGGTTGTTAATGGCACATTCTCTACTTGGAGTAAGGTTCTCAGTGGGGTCCCTCAGGGTTCTGTACTGGGTCCACTTTTGTTTAATTTGTTCATAAATGACTTAGGGGAGGGTATTATGAGTAATGTATCAGTGTTTGCAGATGACACAAAACTCTGCAGACCAGTCAATTCTATCCAGGATGTGACATCCCTGCAGCAGGATCTTGACCAACTGGCAATCTGGGCAGCTAAGTGGCAGATGAGATTTAATGTGGATAAATGTAAGGTCATGCACCTGGGATGTAAAAATATGCAAGCCCCGTATAACCTTAATGGGACTGCACTAGGCAAATCCATAATGGAGAAGGATCTTGGAGTCCTTGTAGATAATAAACTTGGCTGTAGCAAGCAATGCCAGGCAGCAGCTGCAAGGGCAAACAAGGTTCTGAGCTGTATTAAAAGGGGTATAGATTCACGGGAGGAGGGGGTTATTCTTCCCCTTTACAGAGCACTGGTAAGGCCCCATCTAGAATATGCTGTTCAGTTTTGGTCTCCAGTGCTCAAACGGGACATTATTGAGCTAGAGAGGGTCCAGAGAAGGGCAACTAAGCTGGTAAAGGGTATGGAAAGTCTCGGTTATGAAGAAAGACTGGCCAAGTTGGGTCTGTTTACACTGGAGAAGAGGCGCTTAAGAGGTGACATGATAACTATGTATAAATATATAAGGGGATCATATAATAACCTCTCTAATGTTTTATTTACCAGTAGGTCCTTCCAACGGACACGAGGGCACCCACTCCGTTTAGAAGAAGGGAGGTTCCATTTAAATATTCGGAAAGGATTTTTTACAGTGAGAGCTGTGAAGTTGTGGAATTCCCTCCCCGAATCAGTCGTACTGGCTGATACATTATATAGCTTTAAGAAGGGGCTGGATGGATTCTTAGCAAGTGAGGGAATACACGGTTATGGGAGATAGCTCTTAGTACAAGTTGATACAGGGACTGGTCCGATTGCCATCTTGGAGTCAGGAAGGAATTTTTTCCCCTCTGAGGCAAATTAGAGAGGCTTCAGATGGGGTTTTTTGCCTTCCTCTGGATCAACTTGTAGTTAGGCAGGTTAGGTATAGGCATTATGGTTGAACTTGATGGACGTATGTCTTTTTTCAACCCAACTTACTATGTTACTATGTTACTATGTGTTCTGGGGTATTATACATGGAACTGGCACTATATTTATCCTGCCATGTGTTCAGGGGTATTATACATGGAATTGGCACTGTATTTATCCTGCCGTGTGTTCCGGGGTATTATACCTGGAACTGGCACTGTATTTATCCTGCCGTGTGTTCCGTTGTATTATACATAGAACTGGCACTGTATTTATCCTGCCGTGTGTTCCGGGGTATTATACATGGAACTGGCACTGTATTTATCCTGCCATGTGTTTTCCGGGGTATTATACATGGAACTGGCACTGTATTTATCCTGCCATGTGTTCTGGGGTATTATACATGGAACTGGCACTATATTTATCCTGCCATGTGTTCAGGGGTATTATACATGGAATTGGCACTGTATTTATCCTGCCGTGTGTTCCGGGGTATTATACATGGAACTGGCACTATATTTATCCTGCCATGTGTTCAGGGGTATTATACATGGAATTGGCACTGTATTTATCCTGCCGTGTGTTCCGGGGTATTATACATGGAACTGGCACTGTATTTATCCTGCCATGTGTTTTCCGGGGTATTATACATGGAACTGGCACTGTATTTATCCTGCCATGTGTTCTGGGGTATTATACATGGAACTGGCACTATATCTATCCTGCCATGTGTTCAGGGGTATTATACATGGAATTGGCACTGTATTTATCCTGCCGTGTGTTCCGGGGTATTATACCTGGAACTGGCACTGTATTTATCCTGCCATGTGTTTTCCGGGGTATTATACATGGAACTGGCACTGTATTTATCCTGCCGTGTGTTCTGGGGTATTATACATGGAACTGGCACTGTATTTATCCTGCCGTGTGTTCTGGGGTATTATACATGGAACTGGCACCGTATTTATCCTGCTGTGGGTTCTGGGGTATTATACATGGAACTGGCACTGTATTTATCCTGCCATGTGTTCCGGGGTATTATACATGGAACTGGCACTGTATTTATCCTGCCATGTGTTCCGGGGTATTATACATGGATCTGGCACTGTATTTATCCTGCCTTGTGTTCTGGGGTATTATACATGGAACTGGCACTGTATTTATCCTGCTGTGGGTTCTGGGGTATTATACATGGAACTGGCACCGTATTTATCTTGCTGTGGGTTCTGGGGTATTATACATGGAACTGGCACTGTATTTATCCTGCCATGTGTTCCGGGGTATTATACATGGAACTGGCATTGTATTTATCCTGCCATGTGTTCTGGGGTATTATACATGGAACTGGCACTGTATTTATCCTGCCATGTGTTCCGGGGTATTATACATGGAACTGGCACTGTATTTATCCTGCCATGTGTTCCGGGGTATTATACATGGAACTGGCACTGTATTTATCCTGCCATGTGTTCTGGGGTATAATACATGGAACTGGCACTGTATTTATCCTGCCATGTGTTCCGGGGTATTATACATGTAACTGGCACTGTATTTATCCTGCCATGTGTTCTGGGGTATAATACATGGAATTTGCACTGTATTTATCCTGCCATGTGTTCCGGGGTATTATATATAGAACTGGCACTGTATTTATCCTGCCATGTGTTCCGGGGTATTATACATGGAACTGGCACTGTATTTATCCTGCCATGTGTTCCGGGGTATTATACATGGAACTGGCACTGTATTTATCCTGCCATGTGTTCCGGGGTATTATACATGGAACTGGCACTGTATTTATCCTGCCGTGTGTTCTGGGGTATTATACATGGAACTGGCACCGTATTTATCCTGCTGTGGGTTCTGGGGTATTATACATGGAACTGGCACTGTATTTATCCTGCCGTGTGTTCTGGGGTATTATACATGGAACTGGCACCGTATTTATCCTGCTGTGGGTTCTGGGGTATTATACATGGAACTGGCACTGTATTTATCCTGCCATGTGTTCTGGGGTATTATACATGGAACTGGCATTGTATTTATCCTGCCATGTGTTCTGGGGTATTATATATGGAACTGGCACTGTATTTATCCTGCCATGTGTTCCGGGGTATTATACATGGATCTGGCACTGTATTTATCCTGCCATGTGTTCTGGGGTATTATACATGGAACTGGCACTGTATTTATCCTGCCATGTGTTCTGGGGTATTATACATGGAACTGGCATTGTATTTATCCTGCCATGTGTTCTGGGGTATAATACATGGAATTTGCACTGTATTTATCCTGCCATGTGTTCTGGGGAATTATACATGGAACTGGCATTGTATTTATCCTGCCATGTGTTCTGGGGTATTATACATGGAACTGGCACTGTATTTATCCTGCCATGTGTTCCGGGGTATTATACATGGAACTGGCACTGTATTTATCCTGCCATGTGTTCTGGGGTATTATACATGGAACTGGCACTGTATTTATCCTGCCATGTGTTCTGGGGTATAATACATGGAACTGGCACTGTATTTATCCTGCCATGTGTTCCGGGGTATTATACATGGAACTGGCACTGTATTTATCCTGCCATGTGTTCTGGGGTATAATACATGGAATTTGCACTGTATTTATCCTGCCATGTGTTCCGGGGTATAATACATGGAGTTTGCACTATATTTATCCTGTTGTGTGTTCTTGGGGCATTACAAATGGAATTGCCACTGAATTCATCCTAACGTATTTTGGGGGCATTATACACTTGAAAAAAGAGCTTTGCTTAAAACATGTTGTATTCATTACAACACTGAAAGTTGAAGTTTAGCATTGCAGTGTGACCATTTTTCCACCTATGTTCTTTTAGTCTAATTAAGCTTTAACTGGATGGAAGTGGTGAATAATGTCATTTAGCATTCCACTACATAGACTGAGCCAGGTACCAAAGTGGTTGTTTGATACACATTACATTATATGTATATTAGTAGTATGAGGCCATGTTGGATGGCAGCCCTGCCAAGGAGTAGGTTCTTATATGGTTGTGAGTAGAGGATAAAATAAAGTAATTTGCTTTCTAGCATAGGGGTGGCCAGTGGATATGATGAGATAAAATGATCTGTTAAAACCAGGCATTAGCCAATGGCAGAATATTACAGGGCGGAGCTGGTGATGCTGCACGGTACCAGCTAGAGCAGTGATGCAAGAGGAATAGGAAAGAATGAGAGAATGGCAGGATGTAGCAGGGAGTTACTGGTGGCACAGTACATGTGTGGGCAGAGAGGGAAGGCAGGGAATTTGATACTGGGAGCATTTTTTGTGTTGCTGAGTTGTGTCATAGTGCATGAATAGGACGTGGGTGCAAGGAGACAGTACTGAAGGGCCATTAGGGGAAGTATTTCTAATGACAATAAGAGCTAGGGAACTTGTGCCATGTAGCCAGAAATGCAGCAGAGACTACTCTGTAGTCAGTATGGCACAATCATCAATTCTTTTTCTGCTTAATTTTGTTTAATTTATAGGACAGGCCCGGACGGGCAATCTGTGGATTCTGGCAAATGCCAGAGGGGCTGCTGTAAGATGCCATAGGCAGCCACTATTATTTTGAGACTACAGCTTCTGGTTTTGCCCTAGGAATCCAAACTTGCCTGCCCCATCTTCTACCCAGTTGGTGCATGTGAATAGCCTGTATTATAGTTAGGAGAGGGGCACTCCCCTGGTCCGGTGGGACACCAGTAAAAAACCCGATCCCCGATCTGATCCTCCCTGCTTTCCCCCGTTGCTCCCCTGATGACCTCCCTCCCCCAATCACAGCAAAAGTAAGTATACGGTGCATGCGTGGGAAGGGGGTGGCAGTGGGTGAGCAGGCATGCGGTGGGGGCCCCAGAGGGGGGTTCAAGGGGCCCCTTGGGGCGGGAGACCCGGTGGGCCCTGCACCCCCCAGTCTGCAGCGCACGTTTAAACTCCCATATGGAGCAGTGGGGAGAGGTCCCCATTGCTCAGTATGGGAGCAAAATGTAAAAATTTTGCTGCAGTGGGGCAGCATGCCGTCCTAGGCCCGGGCCTTTGTCATATCTGGGACTGCCAGTCTGACCCTGGCAACCAGACAGCTACTGAAGTACCAAAATGGACAGATAAAATACCCAAAAAATAGACACCCACACACCAACGGCAAAATTTCTCCGAAAACGGTCAAATGAATTCACTATAAAAGCAAAACTAAAGCAGCATGTACAATAGCAAAGCAAAAGCATTTAAGCAGGTGCTGGTTGGTAAGAAGCTGTATGTATC
Organism: Xenopus tropicalis; assembly: GCF_000004195.4. Taxonomy (NCBI): domain Eukaryota; kingdom Metazoa; phylum Chordata; class Amphibia; order Anura; family Pipidae; genus Xenopus; species Xenopus tropicalis. The sequence continues at coordinate 13,391,924 of NC_030679.2, forward strand.
ATTATCAGCATGCACTTCCCATAATTACAATATGCAGGTTACAAAAAAAAAAAAAATTCCACTGCATAATTCTGTTACTTCCTGAGTCAACTGCTGCCTGTGGGGATACGGCCGTCACATAGGCACTGACTGCTCACAGAGTGGAAGCACCCATGTGAAGAGAGGTAAGGGAGTCACTTGGGCCTGAGAAATAGGGTGGGGGTTGCTGAAGTTCTAGCCTGTTATACTGGAATGCCTCCCTGAATTCTAAACCAGCAGGTTAAGGAATACTTGTTTGGCATCCTTCACCTGAACAGGGGATAGGGACCTTTGTGCAATGTAACTAATAGGGATAGGATATTGGAGCATCTAACTGGAGCCCGAGCCAAAGGTAGCCCAGTTCTGTTCAAACAGATATTACATTCCATACATTTTTTTTTAACTTTTTAAAGTTTACTCATATATCAGTAGAGCCTAGCATTAATTATACATGCCTATCCACCCCACAATGATTTTGAAGGTTTCACAGGTACAGGGTCTCCGGTGGTTTACTTTGTCTAATTTGTTTTCACTTAAATTGACCCCAACACTAGAACTACGTTTTTTGCATGTCAAATATATACCTATGGGACCTGTTATCCAGAATGCTCAGGACCTGGGGTCTTCCGGATAAGGGATCTTTCCTTAATTTTTATCTCTATACTTTAAGTCTACAAAAAAACAATTTAAGAATAATTAAACCCAATAGGACTGTTCTGCCCCCAATAAGGGGCAATTATATCTTAGTTGGGATCAAGTACAGGTACTGTTTTATTATTACAGAGAAAAGGGAATCATTTAACCATTAAATAAACCCAATAGGGCTGTTCTGCCCCCAATAAGGGGTAATTATATCTTAGTTGGGATCAAGTACAGGTACTGTTTTATTATTACAGAGAAAAAGGGAATCATTTAAACCATTAAATAAACCCAATAGGGCTGTTCTGCCCCCAATAAGGGGTAATTATATCTTAGTTGGGATCAAGTACAGGTACTGTTTTATTATTACAGAGAAAAGGGAATCATTTAACCATTAAATAAACCCAATAGGGCTGTTCTGCCCCCAATAAGGGGTAATTATATCTTAGTTGGGATCAAGTACAGGTACTGTTTTATTATTACAGAGAAAAGGGAATCATTTAACCATTAAATAAACCCAATAGGGCTGTTCTGCCCCCAATGAGGATTATTTATATCTTAGTTGGGATCAAGTACAGGTACTGTTTTATTATTACAGAGAAAAGGGAATCATTTAACCATTAAATAAACCCAATAGGGCTGTTCTGCCCCCAATAAGGGGTAATTATATCTTAGTTGGGATCAAGTACAGGTACTGTTTTATTAATACAGAGAAAAGGAAATCAATTTTAAAAAAAATTGAGTTATTTAATTAAAATGGAGTCTATAGGAGATGGCCTTCCCGTAATTCAGAGCTTTCTGGATAATGGGTTTCCGGATAAGGAATCCCATACCTGTACCTCTTCAATAACTTTATTTCCACCATAAGCCTGTTTAAGACTATAACATTTGGCACTGTCTCCTTATTGTTGTGAAATGAGGTCAGATTCCCAGGAGGCCCAGTCTGGAACTGACGGGAACACAGGAGTTTTGGGGTCATATACGGCACCATCCTGCATACTTGCTACCCTTTCTAGTCAACCAGTTACAGAATGGGACTGTACCTGCAATGGGTGGGGTCTGGGGAGATTCAGGGATGGCTAAAGTAGATCAAAGAAAGGCTCAAAAGTCCCAGAATCTTGGCAGCTGTTTCATTCATTCTTGGCAGGCATGCCTGAATAGCCTTTGTTGTAAGGACTTCCCAGAATTAATTACAATTATGCCAATTAATTATGAAGACTTGCTTTGCACTGCAATAACAACGGTGCCCCATTGAGTCTCTATTGGAACTACCAGCTGCAGAGGAGGTCAACCCCCCCCCTTCATTTCTGGGTTTACATCCATTACTGGTTATTTACCTTCATAACCACTAGCAAATATTCCTACTCACCTACAACTTCCCAGCCTAAAAGTATGTCACCTAGGGCCAGATGTGTAAGGTTTAAAGGGGATGTAAACCTTTTTATTACACTGTTGCCCAATGGTATATTTATGGACTATGCAAGTAGAAACAGGCCCGGATTTGTGGCGAGGCCACAAAGGCCCAGGCCTAGGGTGGCACAAGCATAGGGGCGGCATGCCGCCCCGCCGCAGGCAAATTTTAACATTTTACTCCCATACGGAGCAATGGGGAACTCTCCCCACTGCTCCGTATGGGAGATTCAACTTTGGCGCTTGCGCATGCGCGTTCGCTCGGCAGGCGGGGGAAGGGGGGGTTCACGCATGCGTATTGGCGCGGCGGGGGGGATAGGGGACGCCAAATGGGGGCGGCCTCGGGGCGTCCCCACTACAAATCCGGCGCTGAGTAGAAACATTGCAATACTGGTATCATTCGGCACAGGTTTACCTATAAATAATTGGGACAACTGTGAACTGGGAACACTGTAAATGGAATGGCGGGTCACAGATTGTATGCTGTGGTGAGTCAGGCCATGACCATCTTATTACTTTGCTAAATGAGGTATTTGGCCTCCTTTGTGACCAATTCTTAACAGGGTTGTTCACCTTTAATGGCCTAAATGGAAAGCTAGATAATTAAAATGTAACAGTAAAAAAATGAAGACCAATTAAAGTTGCTTAGAATTAGAGTTCTAAAACATACTAAAAATTAATTTAAAGGTGAACAACTCCTTTGGGCATGGCTGCCCAACTGGAAGCCTTCCTGGCAGAAGTGGCCTTGGATTGTCAATCTCTGGATTCTGGCAAATGCCAGAGGGGCTGCTGTAAGATGCCATAGAAAGTCACTATTTATTGGGCTGGGGGGGCTGTTTGTGCCTCTGGGTACTGGGAATGCCAGGGGGGCTGTAAGGTGCCACAGACAGTCACTATTTATTGGGCTGGGGGGGCTGTTTGTGCCTCTGGGTACTTGGAATGCCAGGGGGGGCTGTAAGGTGCCACAGACAGTCACTATTTATTGGGCTGGGGGGGCTGTTTGTGCCTCTGGGTACTGGGAATGCCAGGGGGGCTGTAAGGTGCCATAGAAAGTCACTATTTATTGGGCTGGGGGGCTGTTTGTACCTCTGGGTACTGGGAATGCCAGGGGGGCTGTAAGATGCCATAGAAAGTCACTATTTATTGGGCTGGGGGGGCTGTTTGTGCCTCTGGGTACTGGGAATGCCAGGGGGGCTGTAAGGTGCCATAGAAAGTCACTATTTATTGGGCTGGGGGGCTGTTTGTGCCTCTGGGTACTGGGAATGCCAGGGGGGCTGTAAGGTGCCACAGACAGTCACTATTTATTGGGCTGGGGGGGGGGCTGTTTGTACCTCTGGGTACTGTGAATGCCAGGGGGGCTGTAAGATGCCATAGAAAGTCACTATTTATTGGGCTGGGGGGGGCTGTTTGGGTGTCTGTGTACTTGGAATGCCAGGACCCAGGCCCAGACTGGCTATAATCTGTGGGATCAGGCAAATGCCAGAGGGGCTGCTGTAAGATGCCATAAACAGTCACTATTTATTGGGCTGGGGGGGGGGGGGGGGGGGCTGTTAGGGCCTCTGTGTACTTAAATTGCCAGGGCCTATTTTGAATCACAAAAATATGGACCCCAGGTACTGCAGCTTCTCTTGAAATCCTCATTATTTGATGTACCATGCACTGGCTGACAAAGGCAGATGACAATATCAAATCTGCCCCATTCCCAAACTGACCAATATCCATAGTACATAGATATCAGTAGGGATAAGCGGCCACCATACGTGCACCAGTAATAATTCATTCCGATATTATTTGTATATGCGTGGCCAGCTTTACTCCCCCCACATATATACAATAAGTACTTGGAATTGACTACTTCAATAGGCTTCTTAAGGCCAATATTTGACCTGCGGCAGTCTGTGGCCAGAGACTGCAGATAAGAGCCACTGTATTTACAGACTGGGCAACCCCAATCACCCTAAGAGGGATTGTAATAGTGTCCTTCTAGTCCTATGTGTCTGAGACAATTGTATTTTTATTTAATAGAGAGTGTTTTTATTGTTTTTTTGTTCCAATTTCTTGCTGACAGATGGAATACCTGAAGTTTGGTCTCCTTCTCTTGATGGTGCGTGTGAATACCCTATATGGACTCTGGGACCTGAGTGTCTTGAAAAACAGTAAGTGGCAGCAATATAACAAGGGCAATGGGCAGTATTTAATCCCTGCCCCAATCTAAGGTCCCTATCACATTCCCATCAGCCCCTGCCCCAGTGAGCTTACAATCTAAGGTCCCTATCACATTCCCATCAGTCCCTGCCCCAGTGGAGCTTACAATCTAAGGTCCCTATCACATTCACATCAGCTCCTGCCCCAGTGGAGCTTACAATCTAAGGTCCCTATCACATTCCCATCAGTCCCTGCCCCAGTGAGCTTACAATCTAAGGTCCCTATCACATTCCCATCAGCCCCTGCCCCAGTGAGCTTACAATCTAAAGGTCCCTATCACATTCCCATCAGCCCCTGCCCCAGTGAGCTTACAATCTAAGGTCCCTATCACATTCCCATCAGTCCCTGCCCCAGTGAGCTTACAATCTAAGGTCCCTATCACATTCCCATCAGTCCCTGCCCCAGTGGAGCTTACAATCTAAGGTCCCTATCACATTCCCATCAGCCCCTGCCCCAGTGAGCTTACAATCTAAGGTCCCTATCACATTCCCATCAGTCCCTGCCCCAGTGAGCTTACAATCTAAGGTCCCTATCACATTCCCATCAGTCCTGCCCCAGTGGAGCTTACAATCTAAGGTCCCTATCACATTCCCATCAGTCCCTGCCCCAGTGAGCTTACAATCTAAGGTCCCTATCACATTACCATCAGTCCCTGCCCCAGTGGAGCTTACAATCTAAGGTCCCTATCACATTCCCATCAGTCCCTGCCCCAGTGGAGCTTACAATCTAAGGTCCCTATCACATTCCCATCAGTCCCTGCCCCAGTGGAGCTTACAATCTAAGGTCCCTATCACATTCCATCAGTCCTTGTCCCAATGGAGCTTACAATCTAAGGTCTCTATCACATTCCCATCAGTCCCTGCCCCAGTGGAGCTTACAATCTAAGGTCCCTATCACATTCCCATCAGTCCCTGCCCCAGTGAGCTTACAATCTAAGGTCCCTATCACATTCCCATCAGTCCTTGTCCCAATGGAGCTTACAATCTAAGGTCCCTATCACATTCCCATCAGTCCCTGCCCCAGTGGAGCTTACAATCTAAGGTCCCTATCACATTCCCATCAGTCCCTGCCCCAGTGAGCTTACAATCTAAGGTCCCTATCACATTCCCATCAGTCCCTGCCCCAGTGGAGCTTACAATCTAAGGTCCCTATCACATTCCCATCAGTCCTTGTCCCAGTGGAGCTTACAATCTAAGGTCCCTATCACATTCCCATCAGCCCCTGCCCCAGTGAGATTACAATCTAAGGTCCCTATCACATTCCCATCAGTCCCTGCCCCAGTGGAGCTTACAATCTAAGGTCCCTATCACATTCCCATCAGTCCCTGCCCCAGTGGAGCTTACAATCTAAGGTCCCTATCACATACCCATCAGTCCCTGCCCCAGTGGAGCTTACAATCTAAGGTCCCTATCACATTTCCATCAGTCCCTGCCCCAGTGGAGCTTACAATCTAAGGTCCCTATCACATTCCCATCAGCCCCTGCCCCAGTGAGCTTACAATCTAAGGTCCCTATCCCATTCCCATCAGTCCCTGTCCCAGTGGAGCTTACAATCTAAGGTCCCTATCACATTTCCATCAGCCCCTGCTCCAGTGAACCTTACAATCTTATAACATTCCTGTCTATGGATGAAGCCATCTGTGGGAACCCTTGGAATTACACCATGTTCAAGGTGGTGGTAGCACCTAGATACTACAGCATCAATAGGGACCCTTGCTCGTGATTTGAAGAAGAGGCAGGACTGATGCAATGGTGCTTCCTGTAACTAAACAGATGTATTGGGAAGCAAGCGCCTTTAATGAATGGCATCAATAAGTACAACATTTGTGCCCATTTTAGTGTGACTGCACTTGTGGCTGTGTTCATAAATGATGCCTCTTAACCCTATAAAGATGTGAAAGCCTTTGGGTCAAAATGTGAAGCTGACAGCTCAGTAGATTGGATGGTAAGCTCCTCTGGTGCAGGGAATTCTGTGAGACTATACACAACTTGAGGGCAGCATAGGGGGTTTATTGTTTTAGCTCAATGTGAAGCATCGTCCCTGCCTCATCACTACTATTGTATCCCTACTCACAGCCTATGTCGTTGATATCTCAGAGAGTGGAGAAGGGGAGAATGTTATATTTGAATGCCCAGTCGTGGAAGAGACGAAAGTCTATTGGTTAATAAAAGGTAACCAAAGACCTGGCAGAATTCTAAGGACCCATGTGATGGAGGACATTGACGCTGGGAATTTCACATGCCACCGTCTAACTGGGGAGCTGATTGATTATAAAGTGGTGCTGCTGAATACTTTATCCCATTTGAACCAGAGACTCCTGCCAGGTATGCATGTGTCCATTCTCTGCCTGATATGTATACATTCGCCTGGGACTTCTACTTCTAACTTTCATGTTATTTTTGTACAGTTATTCCTCTTCTGCCTTTTTCCAGCTTCCAAAAAGAGGTGATTTTTCAGTCTTTTATTTTATCCACTGTCTGTTTGCTAGGATAAACCGCACCCTAGCAACCACACAGCAAACCGGAAAGTTGCTGAACAAAAACCTAAATAATTTAAAAAAACCACAACAAAAATTATAGACCTACTGTAAATTGTCTTGGTAAATCAGTCTATATCGCACTGAAAGTTACTATTAAGGTTACTACCCCTTTCAATAATCTGAGATTACCAGGAAGCTGCCATGACAGAACATTTCTCCTTACAGGGAAGCAGCCAATTCAATGCGAGGCACAGAACTACAGTGGCCACTTTAAATGCACTTGGAAAAGAATAAAGAAACACGTACAGTATATTTTTGAAGCCCAAAGAGGGTAAGTCGAAATACAAACTAAAATGTAAATCCCCTTTCTGTTGTTTCAATACAAGCTTATGCCCAGATGAGTTTGTTTAGATTTTGCAGAACAATTTCCCAATTCCCTTCATACTCGCATATAATTTCAAGGGTTAATGCACTTTGAAAGATGTTGTCCAGCATTCCACCTGTGTACCAGGGCCAGCAGGGTCGGAAAACTCCCGGTGGGCCCCAGCCCTAGTGGGCCCCAGCGGGCCAGACCGACCCTTGCTGGCGCTCCCTCTGCCCGACCGTTCCTCCTCTGACGCGTTGAATTTACACGCGCTCAGGAGAGGACGTTGGGGTGGGTTAGGAGACCCCCGGTGGGCCGACCCTGGGGCCAGAACTAGGGGTAGGCAGAAGAGGCCCATGCCTAGGGCGCAGCGGTGGGGGAGCATTAGGCAGGTACCCCCAATGTTTGCCTACCCCTAGTTCTGGGTATGGGTGGTCTTCCAATGCCATAATTTTTTGCAATGATGAGCAGGGGCTATGGTTTTCATCACCCCAATTCCTAACTCGCCACTTCCCAACTATCCTGTCCCAGGGCTATTGGTGGCTTGCTTTGGGCACTCTCCAATTCTGGCCCGCACTGCTGTGTTGAGTAATCACAGGCCCCATACTACTAAATTAGCAATGCCCTCCTCCCAGGGGGGCCCAATTATTATCCCACTAGTCACCTGGGCCCCTTGGGTGGTGGGTCCTGCCACCAAATGGCAAGAAATTTTCCATGCGCCCATTGACATGCCCCTGAACAGCACAAACATGTTACTTTAAACCCGCCCAGAATCCACCTACTTTCTTACAATTTCCATGCACTTCATGGCGTGCAAACATCTTTATGTCCCTCCTCTGCTATAGGGGCCCCTGACTGGATTACCCCTGTGCCCCCTGATGGCAGTCCTGTTCAAGTGATTGCCACAGGAGCTATTATGTAATGTTACATAACAGCAGTGACCAATGTATTGTTGGCAGACTGGACCCTCCATGAAGGAATTGGAGCGAGGGTAGACTGCTTCTTTAACCTGTATCCTATCAACATCCTATCCTTATGCTTTCAGCAATTACACAATTACCTGTGAAAAGCCGTCTGAGAACAACAGGAAGTATGAGGTGAATTGCCATGACAATGAATCCTGCCAATATGGGGAAGAAAGTCACAACATTAACATTCTCCTGCACATATTGGACGAAAAACGATATGAAAATCACAGCTTGACCTTTATGCTGAGAGATATCAGTAAGTGCATTGGGTCACTGCCGCAACATTTTAGTATAACATGGCAACATCATACTGGAGAGCTGATGAAGTCTGTTACACCAGCAACGTCGATTCAGCAAATTATTAAAATATTAATCAAGTCTTAAGGCTTTTACATTCTACTGATTTTGAAAGTTTATTGATGGTAAAACAATCCACGAAAGTTTTGCTGCAGCAATCAGAATGCAAACATGTATAGGTATATGTATCATGCTGTGTAAAAAGTGGAGAGAAGCATTAGTGGTGATGTTGCTCAGGGCAACGAATAAGCAATTAGATTTCAACAGCTAGAAAACCAAATCAAAGCATCTGATTGGCTGCTATGAGCAACATCACTGGGGATGTTTTACTCCACTTTTTACACAGCATGATAAATATACCCTTAATGTGTCATATCAGAGATACCCTCTTACTGTATTTGCTGAAATAGTGACAGAGGAAGGGGATTTATGTGGTACAATAACGTAGGGTAGGGGTGAAATACAGGGGCAAAGTGAGGGCAGGAGGAAGCAATAGAGGAGTTTATAAAGAGTTACTGCCTGCTCTACTTTAATATCAAGTACATAAATAGGGATTGTTAGATACACCATTGAGTATGGTGATTGGTAGAGTATTGGTAGAATATAGGAACGTATAGAGTATTGGTAGAGTGTAGGGATTGGTAGAATATTGGTAGGATAAAGGCATTGGTAGAGTATTGGTAGAGTATAGGGATTGGTAGAGTATAGGGATTGGTAGAGTATTGGTAGAGTATAGGGATTGGTAGAGTATAGGGATTGGTAGAGTATTGGTAGAGTATAGGGATTCGTAGAGTATAGGGATTGGTAGAGCATTGGTAGAGTATAGGGATTCGTAGAATATTGGTAGGATAAAGGCATTGGTAGAGTATTGGTAGAGTATAGGGATTGGTAGAGTATTGGTAGAGTATAGGGATTGGTAGAGTATTGGTAGAGTATAGGGATTGGTAGAGTAAAGGGATTGGTAGAGTATTGGTAGAGTATAGGGATTGGTAGAGTATAGGGATTGGTAGAGTATAGGGATTGGTAGAGTATAGGGATTGGTAGAGTATAGGGATTGGTAGAGTATAGGGATTGGTAGAGTATAGGGATTGGTAGAGTATAGGGATTGGTAGAGTATAGGGATTGGTAGAGTATTGGTAGAGTATAGGGATTGGTAGAGTATTGGTAGAGTATAGGGATTTGGTAGAGTATAGGGATTGGTAGAGTATTGGTAGAGTATAGGGATTGGTAGAGTATTGGTAGAGTATAGGGATTGGTAGAGTATAGGGATTGGTAGAGTATAGGGATTGGTAGAGTATAGGGATTGGTAGAGTATAGGGATTGGTAGAGTATTGGTAGAGTATAGGGATTGGTAGAGTATTGGTAGAGTATAGGGATTGGTAGAGTATAGGGATTGGTAGAGTATAGGGATTGGTAGAGTATAGGGATTGGTAGAGTATAGGGATTGGTAGAGTATAGGGATTGGTAGAGTATAGGGATTGGTAGAGTATAGGGATTGGTAGAGTATAGGGATTGGTAGAGTATAGGGATTGGTAGAGTATAGGGATTGGTAGAGTATAGGGATTGGTAGAGTATAGGGATTGGTAGAGTATAGGGATTGGTAGAGTATAAGGATTGGTAGAGTATTGGTAGAGTATAGGGATTGGTAGAGTATAGGGATTGGTAGAGTATAGGGATTGGTAGAGTATAGGGATTGGTAGAGTATTGGTAGAGTATAGGGATTGGTAGAGTATAGGGATTGGTAGAGTATAGGGATTGGTAGAGTATAGGGATTGGTAGAGTATAGGGATTGGTAGAGTATAGGGATTGGTAGAGTATAGGGATTGGTAGAGTATAGGGATTGGTAGAGTATAGGTAGAGTATAGGGATTGGTAGAGTATAGGGATTGGTAGAGTATAGGGATTGGTAGAGTATAGGGATTGGTAGAGTATAGGGATTGGTAGAGTATAGGATTGGTAGAGTATAGGGATTGGTAGAGTATAGGGATTGGAGAGTATAGGGATTGGTAGAGTATAGGGATTGGTAGAGTATAGGGATTGGTAGAGTATAGGGATTGGTAGAGTATAGGGATTGGTAGAGTATAGGGATTGGTAGAGTATAGGGATTGGTAGAGTATAGGGATTGGTAGAGTATAGGGATTGGTAGAGTATAGGGATTGGTAGAGTATAGGGATTGGTAGAGTATAGGGATTGGTAGAGTATAGGGATTGGTAGAGTATAGGGATTGGTAGAGTATAGGGATTGGTAGAGTATAGGGATTGGTAGAGTATAGGGATTGGTAGAGTATAGGGATTGGTAGAGTATAGGGATTGGTAGAGTATAGGGATTGGTAGAGTATAGGGATTGGTAGAGTATAGGGATTGGTAGAGTATAGGGATTGGTAGAGTATACGGGATTGTAGAGTAAGGGATGGTAGAGTATAGGGATTGGTAGAGTATAGGGATTGGTAGAGTATAGGGATTGGTAGAGTATAGGGATTGGTAGAGTATAGGGATTGGTAGAGTATAGGGATTGGTAGAGTATAGGGATTGGTAGAGTATAGGGATTGGTAGAGTATAGGGATTGGTAGAGTATAGGGATTGGTAGAGTATAGGGATTGGTAGAGTATAGGGATTGGTAGAGTATAGGGATTGGTAGAGTATAGGGATTGGTAGAGTATAGGGATTGGTAGAGTATAGGGATTGGTAGAGTATAGGGATTGGTAGAGTATAGGGATTGGGTAGAGTAATTGGTAGAGTATGGGTTGGTAGAGTATAGGGATTGGTAGAGTATAGGGATTGGTAGAGTATAGGGATTGGTAGAGTATAGGGATTGGTAGAGTATAGGGATTGGTAGAGTATAGGGATTGGTAGAGTATAGGGATTGGTAGAGTATAGGGATTGGTAGAGTATGGGATTGGTAGAGTAAAGGGATGGTGAAGGGATTGGTAGAGTATAGGGATTGGTAGAGTATAGGGATTGGTAGAGTATAGGGATTGGTAGAGTATAGGGATTGGTAGAGTATTGGTAGAGTATAGGGATTGGTAGAGTATAGGGATTGGTAGAGTATAGGGATTGGTAGAGTATTGGTAGAGTATAGGGATTGGTAGAGTATAGGGATTGGTAGAGTATAGGGATTGGTAGAGTATTGGTAGAGTATAGGGATTGGTAGAGTATAGGGATTGGTAGAGTATTGGTAGAGTATAGGGATTGGTAGAGTATAGGGATTGGTAGAGTATTGGTAGAGTATAGGGATTGGTAGAGTATAGGGATTGGTAGAGTATAGGGATTGGTAGAGTATTGGTAGAGTATAGGGATTGGTAGAGTATAGGGATTGGTAGAGTATAGGGATTGGTAGAGTATAGGGATTGGTAGAGTATAGGGATTGGTAGAGTATAGGGATTGGTAGAGTATAGGGATTGGTAGAGTATAGGGATTGGTAGAGTATAGGGATTGGTAGAGTATAGGGATTGGTAGAGTATTGGTAGAGTATAGGGATTGGTAGAGTATAGGGATTGGTAGAGTATTGGTAGAGTATAGGGATTGGTAGAGTATAGGGATTGGTAGAGTATTGGTAGAGTATAGGGATTGGTAGAGTATAGGGATTGGTAGAGTATTGGTAGAGTATAGGGATTGGTAGAGTATTGGTAGAGTAATTGGTAGAGTATAGGGATGGTAGAGTATAGGTAGAGTATAGGGATTGGTAGAGTATAGGGATTGGTAGAGTATAGGGATTGGTAGAGTATAGGGATTGGTAGAGTATAGGGATTGGTAGAGTATAGGGATTGGTAGAGTATAGGGATTGGTAGAGTATAGGGATTGGTAGAGTATAGGGATTGGTAGAGTATAGGGATTGGTAGAGTATAGGGATTGGTAGAGTATAGGGATTGGTAGAGTATAGGGATTGGTAGAGTAAGGGATTGGTAGAGTATAGGGATTGGTAGAGTATAGGGATTGGTAGAGTATAGGGATTGGTAGAGTATAGGGATTGGTAGAGTATAGGGATTGGTAGAGTATAGGGATTGGTAGAGTATAGGGATTGGTAGAGTATAGGGATTGGTAGAGTATAGGGATTGGTAGAGTATAGGGATTGGTAGAGTATAGGGATTGGTAGAGTATAGGGATTGGTAGAGTATAGGGATTGGTAGAGTATAGGGATTGGTAGAGTATAGGGATTGGTAGAGTATAGGGATTGGTAGAGTATTGGTAGAGTATAGGGATTGGTAGAGTATAGGTAGAGTATAGGGATTGGTAGAGTATAGGGATTGGTAGAGTATAGGGATTGGTAGAGTATAGGGATTGGTAGAGTATAGGGATTGGTAGAGTATAGGGATTGGTAGAGTATAGGGATTGGTAGAGTATAGGGATTGGTAGAGTATAGGGATTGGTAGAGTATAGGGATTGGTAGAGTATAGGGATTGGTAGAGTATAGGGATTGGTAGAGTATTGGTAGAGTATAGGGATTGTAGAGTATAGGGATTGGTAGAGTATAGGGATTGGTAGAGTATAGGGATTGGTAGAGTATAGGGATTGGTAGAGTATAGGGATTGGTAGAGTATAGGGATTGGTAGAGTATTGGTAGAGTATAGGGATTGGTAGAGTATAGGGATTGGTAGAGTATTGGTAGAGTATAGGGATTGGTAGAGTATTGGTAGAGTATAGGGATTGGTAGAGTATTGGTAGAGTATAGGGATTGGTAGAGTATTGGTAGAGTATAGGGATTGGTAGAGTATTGGTAGAGTATAGGGATTGGTAGAGTATTGGTAGAGTATAGGGATTGGTAGAGTATAGGGATTGGTAGAGTATAGGGATTGGTAGAGTATAGGGATTGGTAGAGTATAGGGATTGGTAGAGTATAGGGATTGGTAGAGTATAGGGATTGGTAGAGTATTGGTAGAGTATAGGGATTGGTAGAGTATAGGGATTGGTAGAGTATTGGTAGAGTATAGGGATTGGTAGAGTATTGGTAGAGTATAGGAATTGGTAGAGTATTGGTAGAGTATAGGGATTGGTAGAGTGTAGGGATTGGTAGAGTATTGGTAGAGTATAGGGATTGGTAGAGTATTGGTAGAGTATAGGGATTGGTAGAGTGTAGGGATTGGTAGAGTATTGGTAGAGTATAGGGATTGGTAGAGTATAGGGATTGGTAGAGTATTGGTAGAGTATAGGGATTGGTAGGGTATAGGGATTGGTAGAGTATTGGTAGAGTATAGGGATTGGTAGAGTATAGGGATTGGTAGAGTATTGGTAGAGTATAGGGATTGGTAGAGTATTGGTAGAGTATAGGGATTGGTAGAGTATTGGTAGAGTATAGGGATTGGTAGAGTATAGGGATTGGTAGAGTATAGGGATTTGTAGAGTATAGGGATTGGTAGAGTATTGGTAGAGTATAGGGATTGGTAGAGTATTGGTAGAGTATAGGGATTGGTAGAGTATTGGTAGAGTATAGGGATTGGTAGAGTATTGGTAGAGTATAGGGATTGGTAGAGTATAGGGATTGGTAGAGTATAGGGATTGGTAGAGTATTGGTAGAGTATAGGGATTGGTAGAGTATAGGGATTGGTAGAGTATTGGTAGAGTATAGGGATTGGTAGAGTATTGGTAGAGTATAGGGATTGGTAGAGTATAGGGATTGGTAGAGTATTGGTAGAGTATAGGGATTTGGTAGAGTATTGGTAGAGTATAGGGATTGGTAGAGTATTGGTAGAGTATAGGGATTGGTAGAGTATAGGGATTGGTAGAGTATAGGGATTGGTAGAGTATTGGTAGAGTATAGGGATTGGTAGAGTATTGGTAGAGTATAGGGATTGGTAGAGTATAGGGATTGGTAGAGTATTGGTAGAGTATAGGGATTGGTAGAGTATTGGTAGAGTATAGGGATTTGTAGAGTATAGGGATTGGTAGAGTATTGGTAGAGTATAGGGATTGGTAGAGTATTGGTAGAGTATAGGGATTTGTAGAGTATAGGGATTGGTAGAGTATTGGTAGAGTATAGGGATTTGTAGAGTATAGGGATTGGTAGAGTATTGGTAGAGTATAGGGATTGGTAGAGTATTGGTAGAGTATAGGGATTGGCAGAGTATTGGTAGAGTATAGGGATTGGCAGAGTATTGGTAGAGTATAGGGATTGGCAGAGTATTGGTAGAGTATAGGATGGCAGAGTATTGGGTAGAGTATAGGGATTGGTAGAGTATAGGGATTGGTAGAGTATAGGGATTGGTAGAGTATTGGTAAGTATAGGGATTGGTAGAGTATTGGTAGAGTATAGGGATTGGTAGAGTATTGGTAGAGTATAGGGATTTGTAGAGTATAGGGATTGGTAGAGTATTGGTAGAGTATAGGGATTTGTAGAGTATAGGGATTGGTAGAGTATTGGTAGAGTATAGGGATTGGTAGAGTATTGGTAGAGTATAGGGATTGGCAGAGTATTGGTAGAGTATAGGGATTGGCAGAGTATTGGTAGAGTATAGGGATTTGTAGAGTATAGGGATTGGTAGAGTATTGGTAGAGTATAGGGATTTGTAGAGTATAGGATTGGTAGAGTATTGGTAGAGTATAGGGATTTGTAGAGTATAGGGATTGGTAGAGTATTGGTAGAGTATAGGGATGGTAGAGTATTGGTAGAGTATAGGGATTGGTAGAGTATTGGTAGAGTATAGGGATTGGCAGAGTATTGGTAGAGTATAGGGATTTGTAGAGTATAGGGATTGGTAGAGTATTGGTAGAGTATAGGGATTTGTAGAGTATAGGGATTGGTAGAGTATTGGTAGAGTATAGGGATTTGTAGAGTATAGGGATTGGTAGAGTATTGGTAGAGTATAGGGATTGGTAGAGTATTGGTAGAGTATAGGGATTGGCAGAGTATTGGTAGAGTATAGGGATTGGCAGAGTATTGGTAGAGTATAGGGATTTGTAGAGTATAGGGATTGGTAGAGTATTGGTAGAGTATAGGGATTTGTAGAGTATAGGGATTGGTAGAGTATTGGTAGAGTATAGGGATTTGTAGAGTATAGGGATTGGTAGAGTATTGGTAGAGTATAGGGATTGGTAGAGTATTGGTAGAGTATAGGGATTGGCAGAGTATTGGTAGAGTATAGGGATTGGCAGAGTATTGGTAGAGTATAGGGATTGGCAGAGTATTGGTAGAGTATAGGATGAGATTGGTAGAGTATAGGGATTGGTAGAGTATTGGTAGAGTATAGGGATTTGTAGAGTATAGGGATTGGTAGAGTATTGGTAGAGTATAGGGATTGGTAGAGTATTGGTAGAGTATAGGGATTGGTAGAGTATTGGTAGAGTATAGGGATTTGTAGAGTATAGGGATTGGTAGAGTATTGGTAGAGTATAGGGATTTGTAGAGTATAGGGATTGGTAGAGTATTGGTAGAGTATAGGGATTGGTAGAGTATTGGTAGAGTATAGGGATTGGCAGAGTATTGGTAGAGTATAGGGATTGGCAGAGTATTGGTAGAGTATAGGGATTGGCAGAGTATTGGTAGGGTATAGGGGTTGGTAGAGTTTTAGTATATATATATATATATCTTTATTTATTTATTTTTGTTTGCGGAGAATTAATTATAAAGGGTTTTCTAGCAACACAAAATAACACAACATTTTGAGAAATAGGAATTTTTACCTAATTAAAAGTTTAAATTCCTTAAAGGAATGGGGTGAAACTAAAATACAAGCGGTTTGCTCCTCTCTGCTATTTAGGCAGAAAACATATTTTTTTCTGAAACGCAAATTTTAAGCGTACCTTTAATTAAAGACACACGCTCCCTTTCCTGATAGCTGTCAATTGATCCATACGTTCTTATTTCCCTCCCTAGCCAAGCCTGACCCACCGGCTGAACTCAAGATCTCCAGTACTTCCCTGACGTGGAGTTACCCAAAGACCTGGTGCAATGTGCACTCGTTTTTCCCTCTTATATTCAACGTCAACATAACAAAGGGAAACAAAAGTCCTGAGGTAAGAACAAAACATGAGAGAGCTGACATTTAAATAAACAACCGTAACTCCCCACCCACTCACAAAAACATCAATTACTAAATCCGGAATATTTCTTTGTGTTACCTGCTTTGTTCTTCCTAATACACTACTTTCACTTTCTCCTTCCCTGAGAATAAAAAAAGGCAGTGGGTAACTAGCAGTGGTAACTAGCAATACATCAGGCACTTTGGGAAACTGGTCAAAAAGATAGATATCAATATGTGCATTGACACAACCAAGAAGGCCTCAATTTTGGTATCCAAGAAACAGTTTAACAGAAAAAAGATATCTCTTAACATGTATAACTCAGCCTGCAGCCTTGTGCCTTTATATGGGCACAGAACCCCTCAGTGACTGCTAATATCCTTATCATTTACAGTAGGGGGTACATTATCCCTTATAATACATGAGTGATACTCAGAGTTCCCTGTATAACTCAGCCTGCAGCCTTGTGCCTTTATATGGGCACAGAACCCCTCAGTGACTGCTAATATCCTTATCATTTACAGTAGGGGGTACATTATCCCTTATAATACATGAGTGATACTCAGAGTTCCCTGTATAACTCAGACTGCAGCCTTGTGCCTTTATATGGGCACAGAACCCCTCAGTGACTGCTAATATCCTTATCATTTACAGCAGGGGGTACATTATCCCTTATATGACAGCACATGTGTGTTGCAGAAAGTCACATTTCTTCTTACACTCTTCTTCCTTGTTAAGAAAGTACCAGTTTGCAACATAGAGGAGAAATAAATAAAAGATGATTTGGCGTGTTGCAATTCAGTCACACTGTCTGCCCACAGCATTCCTCTACTGTACAAATTCATAACTAGGAGGAAATTCCATAGTGCGAGATGTCTGCATCAGCACTGCAGCTGTTTGGCACTCCAGCAATTTCCTAGCATCCCCAGCTAGATAATTCCACATAATTCCATACATGCATGCACAGGCATACCACCCAACATTAACGAGAGGTAGCAAGAGGTTCCTGTGGATACAGGGAAGTGATTAACCCCTGCACCACTGAGCAGAGTAGCAAAAAGAGGGACCTGGCATGAAAAGCCATTTTCCTACAGATGGGGAATGTTCTTGGGAGACACATCAATGGCACCCAAGCTCATTTAATTCAGTCACTTAAGTGAATCACATGTTCTTGAGACAATTAGGATTACTCTATAAAACCTGGTCCCATTTGCACTACTAATTTAAACTTCTGCCTCCAATTTCTTACCTGTTGTTAGAGCTCTGTTTCTCCCTATGCTGCTCTCTTTCCCATGGCCAGTCCGTGGGTGCAATCTGGCCCTGACTGAGAGGCCAGAGGCTTTACACATTGCCTTGATTTCTTCGGGAAATGATGGAACTTTGGTTTTTAAGGGAAATGTTTTGTCTGCCGAGTTGCCTTATGCTTTGCCCTACTATGCTGCCCACAGAGATAAAGTCAATGGAATATTCCCTATTGGGAGAACCATGACTGTTACATGACCAAGGAGAAAAGAGCAGCCCAGCAGCAGGAAACATAAACATATAAAGTAATGAGAGTGGAGAATAGATGCAGCTATTACAGGGGAGGATGAAATAGCTGACGGGGATCTGGTTTTACCCTAGTTGAACCAGACCTTGAATTTATGGGCATATTGTACTTATGATGTCTTTGTTACCCCAGAAATGTCACAGGCCCCAGGAATCTCCCCAGAACCCCATTCTCCACACAGCTGGGGATTCACAGATTGCCTATGCATAAGTTAGTAAGAACTACCAGCAATTACAGTTCTCTGGAATGCAGCACTGCCAAACGATAATTAGTTATGTATCCAGAGTCGGAACCAGCTGTGACTGTAATGCTGTTTGCCACAGGGAAAGTCTTGCAGTGCAGCAACAAGACTTTCAGGTTAACATTGATATAAAATAAATCACTGATCCACTTAGCTGATTGCTTAATTACATGTCAGCAGAGCAATGAATAGGAATGTGCCACTGTTGGTATGTGTATGTGTCCCATTATAAGTGCCATGGTTAATAATAAGGCAAAGCGTTATTATCCTATTTATATAGTGATTATAGTAACATAGTAAATTAGGTTGAAAAAACGACAAGGACTCCAAGGTCCTTCTCCATTATGGATTTGCCTAGTGCAGTCCCATTAAGGGTATACGGGGCTTGCATATTTTTACATCCCAGGTGCATGACCTTACATTTATCCACATTAAATCTCATCTGCCACTTAGCTGCCCAGATTGCCAGTTGGTCAAGATCCTGCTGCAGGGATGTCACATCCTGGATAGAATTGACTGGTCTGCAGAGTTTTGTGTCATCTGCAAACACTGATACATTACTCATAATACCCTCCCCTAAGAAGAACAAGTTAAACAAAAGTGGACCCAGTACAGAACCCTGAGGGACCCCACTGAGAACCTTATTCCAAGTAGAGAATGTACCATTAACAACCACCCTCTGTACCCGATCCTGTAGCCAGTTTTCTATCCATGTGCAAACGGCTTCACTAAGACCAATAGACCTTAGCTTAGAAAGCAGTCGTTTGTGGGGAACGGTATCAAATGCTTTGGCAAAATCCAAATAGATGATATCTACTGCATCCCCACTGTCCAGCTTCTTACTTACCTCATCATAAAAAGCAATTAAATTGGTCTGACATGACCTGTCCTTCATAAAGCCATGCTGATTACTGCTCATAAAGGCATTCTCCACTACATAATTTTGTATGTGATCCCTTAACAAGCCTTCAAATAACTTGCCCATCATGGATGTCAAACTTACAGGCCTATAATTGCCAGGCTGAGATCTTACTCCCTTTTTAAATATGGGAATGACATTCGCCTTCTTCCAATCCCTAGGTACCATACCTGATGAAAGAGAGTCTGAGAAACAGCCCATTGTAAAACTGAAGGTAGCTCTCTCAGTACCCAAGGGTGTATTACAGTGATCCCCAACCAGTGGCTCAGGGCAACATGTTGCTCCCCAACCCTTTGGGTGTTGCTCTCAGTGCCCCCAAACCAGGGAGTTATTTTTGAATTCCTGACTTGGGGGCAAGATTTGGTTGAATAAAAACAAGATTTCCTACCAAATAAAGCCCCTGTAAGCTGATAGGGTGCATAGAGGCTGCCTAATAGCCAATCACAGCCCTTATTTGGCTCCTCCATGAACTTTCATGGTGCTTGTTTTTACTTTTAACTGTGACTCACGAATAAGAAAGGTTGGGGACCCCTGGTGTATTTCATCTGGCCCTGGTGCCTTGTTCACATTAATGAGCCAACAGTGCGGCTATTGGTTGGGACTTGGAAAAGAACTGGTTAAGCACATCTGCCTTTTCTGTATCCGCTGTAACCATATTGTTACAATAACTCAATGGGGCCACACTTTCAAGCTGCACCTTTTTACTGTTAATATACTTTTTGGGGTTAGTCTTGGCCTCGGCCGCGATGCGCTCCTCATTTTCTATCTTTGCCTTCCGGATTGCTGTTTTACAACACTTGTTATAGTGTTTATAATCATTAAACGCAGCTACTGTCCCCTCTGACTTATATTTCTTAAAAGCTTTCCTTTTTCTCCCTATTAACTTCTTTACCTCAGAGTTAAGCCACATAGGGTGATTCTTAACACTTCTACATTTACTTCTTAATGGGAATTGATAACAGTAATGATTTAATATAATCTTAAATGACAACCATTTCTGCTCTGTGTTTTTATCAGAAAACATAATGCCCCAAACTATGCCCTGAAGCGCTGCCCTTAAGGAGCTAAAATTTGCTTTTCTAAAATTCAGTGTCTTTGTTTCCCAGTGTAAATTTGTTTCCTGCACCAAACATCAAATGAAATAACATTATGGTCACTATTACCCAGGGGTTCAACCACTTGCACATTTGCTATACGTTCTGGGTCATTAGAGATCACTAGATCCAGTATAGCAGGTTCCTGGTTGGCTCCTCAACAACCTGTGACATAAAGTTGTCATGCAGCAAGTTTATAAACTTGTTCCCATTTACTGTCCTGGCAGTACTATTGCCCCAGTCAATATCAGGGTAATTAAAATCCCCCATTATTATCACTTGCCCCAACGTAGCAGCCATGAATTTGGTGGACAATATCAGTCGCTGCCCCAGAGGAAGCTTACAATCCAAGGTCTAATAGTGTCCGGGCTGGAATAATACCTAGGACCCCAGGCAGCAATGCTAAAAGCTTGGGAGCAGAAGACTTTCATAAAATATGGCAATGTACAATTTGAAGAGACTGAATCCACAAACTTACATTATGTCACCTCGTTATTATACAACTAGGAAAAGCACAAATGGAAAATATCCCCCAGCAGGTGGCGCTCAAACAACAGTATTGGAAAATAAAAATCACGTAACCCTTTCACTGCCACATGTTTTGGTGCTTCTGTAACTTTTACAGGTATGGGATCCCGTTATCCAGAAAGCTCTGAATTACGTAAACCCGTCTCCCATAGACTCCATTTTAATCAAATAATTTTAAAACTGATTTCCTTTTTCTTTGTAATAATAAAACAGTACCTGTACTTGATCCCAACAAAGATATAATTACCCCTTATTGGGGCAGAACAGCCCTATTGGGTTTATTTAATGGTTAAATGATTCCCTTTTCTCTGTAATAATAAAACAGTACCTGTACTTGATCCCAACTAAGATATAATTACCCCTTATTGGGGGCAGAACAGCCCTATTGGGTTTATTTCATGGTTAAATGATTCCCTTTTCTCTGTAATAATAAAACAGTACCTGTACTTGATCCCAACTAAGATATAATTACCCCTCATTGGAGGCAAAACAAGCCTATTGTTTATTGTTTATTCAATATTTAAATGATTTTTAGCAGACTTAAGTTATGGAGATCCAAATTACGGAAAGACCCCTTATACAGAAAACCCCAGGTCCCGAGCATTCTGGATAACAGGTCCCATACTTGTACTTGATCCCAACTAAGATATAATTACCCCTTATTGAAGGCAAAACAATCCTATTGGGTTTATTCAATGTTTAAATGATTTTTTGCAGACTTAAGGTACGAGATCCAAATTACAGAAAGACCCCTTATTCGGAAAATGCCAGCTCCCGAGCATTCTGGATAACAGGTCTCATACCTGTACTCCAAACTACCAACCGGCAAAGCTTTCCTAAACTTAGCAGTTTTAATGTCATTTTTGAAAATCACCTAAAAATGTTGAAATTTGCCTCATTTAAACAAACAATTTCTTACATACAAACGCACATCAACCCAAATATGATTGGCAGAGAGCCAATATGCATAGGTATGTGATATGTACCAACCCCATATGAAACTGCATTTGGATTTTTCTCTCCTGCCAAATCAGTTTCTGCAAAAAGGGAACGTGGGCAACAGGGATATATTTTCGGGTACCAAGGTCCCTTTTTAGGCAGCATAGGGATTCCCCTGTACTAAGCACAATTCAGTAGGAACAGCCCCCTAAGTTTGCTCATAGCCTGTACAGAGAGATACCATAAAACTATGGCACATAGGGATTCCCTTCCCCTGTACTAAGCACAATTCAGCAGGAACAGCCTCCTAAGTTTGCTCATAGCCTGTACAGAGGGATACCATAAAACTATGGCAGCATAGGGATTCCCCTGTACTAAGCACAATTCAGCAGGAACCGCCCACTAGTGCTCACCTGACCGTGTGTGCTGCTGGGTGCTGATCGCAGGTTGTGTGGTGCTCGTTGAGCTCAATCATGAGCAATTGTAGCCCTGGAGGGTGTGGTGCGCCCAGGGATGCTGATCCAGGAAAGCCCCAGGCCTCATCTGAGTCACCTAGGCCTCGGGGTGCTTCTGCAGAAGGAGGAGTTTCTGAGGGGCCCCAAGCGGAGTCCCCAGTGCAAGTTGCGGGGTTTAACCCTGATATGCTGCCGCATGAACCGGGATTCCAGGAAAATCTGGCCAAGGGAATTCAGAAGTTTAAGGAGAAAAGGGCTGAGCTTGCGGCTCTGAAATCTCTAATAAAGACCAAGAGGTACGAGTGCGCTAAGGCCTACAGCCTGGCCCGGCCCCGCAAGAAGGTAGAGATTGCTGCCCTGTGCGACAAACAGCGCACTCTGGAGCGGGAGCTGGACTTCCTTGGCAAGGGAATCGGTGCGGTAAAAGAATCGTTTGATAATGCCGAGCGGTTCCGGGAGATGGAGCAGAGGCGCCAGGAGGAAAAATACAGGGCATCGCTGAGAAGCAGAGCCATTACTGAGGTGTCCAGCGATGAGGAGCCTGAAAGCTCTGGGGCCCTCCAGCCAAACCAGCCAGTTCCAAAGAGCCCTGGGACCCCCACTGGCACTCCTACTGGTACCCCCACTGGTACCCCCTCAGGTACACCGGGCCTCCTAAGGGAGATCAGGCAGGTGGAGTCTCCTTGCTCCCTGAGGCCGCAAAAAATGGTCTTTTCTTTGGAAGAAATTGATGATATTGACCCCAAGGAAAAGGTGAAAGCAAAGGAAAAGAAACAGCAGCTGGAAGTAAGTAGCTTTGTCTACACAGAATCTGATTTCCCTGTCCTGCCCTCACCCCAAAATCAGCCTATGTCTATGGGTGTCTCCCAGGCTGCCCCTCAGTCAGCTGAGGATGTTGGGGTGCAGTCAGCCCCTGCTGCGTTGGCCAGTTGGGCACAAAAAGCAAATGCCAATGTGGCTGCAGCAGGGAACAGTGAGAATCTGCCATCTGGGAGGAATGCAGGGCAGCCGGCGCAGAAAATGGCTGAAAGGGAGTCAGTTTGCCACACTGCTGCAAACATCGGTGCAGAACAACAAGCGGGCCCTGAGGGTGACATCTCACAGCAGCCAGAGGCCATTACATCCACTACTGTGTCTCTCCCAGACCAGGAAAAAGCCAGTTGTGATGGGAACAACTCGGAGCGGAACCATAAAGGCAAAGCTGCAGTCGCTGAGCAGCAGGAGGAACAGCGAAAGGGAAACAAGAAGAAGGAGACCAAGCCTGCTCCTAAATCTGGCAGGAAGAAGGCTGCTGCAAAGGACTCTGCAGCGGACTCTTGTAGTTCAGCAATTCCAACTGCTGCCATTTCCAATGGTGCAAGTGTGCGTGGGCGTGACTGCAGTGAGGGGATCGGTGAGCGACTGCCTGAGGCTGGTGAGTGCACTGGGAATGTGAATTCTGTGGGTGTAAATGTGTGTGGGGGGAAAGTGTTGGGGGGCTCGGGTCCAACTGTGCAAGGGTCAAATGCTGTTGTGCAAGAGGTGAATGTGGGTGCAAATACAAGTGCTGTGGGTGCAGGTACGAGTGCTGTGGGTGCAGGTACGAGTGCTGTGGGTGCAGGTACAAGTGCTGTGGGTGCAGGTACGAGTGCTGTGGGTGCAGGTACGAGTGCTGTGGGTGCAGGTACGAGTGCTGTGGGTGCAGGTACAAGTGCTGTGGGTGCAGGTACAAGAGCTGTGGGTGCAGGGGTGAATGACCCAACTGGTGCAGTTAATGCCACAGCGGCGGGTGTGAGTGCAGTGAATGAGGTGGCGGGAGTGAGTGGCCAAAGCTTTGCTAATATTGTCCGTGGCAAGGCTAAAGGGCCTGGCAGTGTGAATGTGGCGAAGGTGGCAGTGAGTGGGGCGCGTGTGGGTGACAAACCTGCAGTGGGGAATTACCCCCGACGTGGGAGGATCTACCCCGCAGACTCGGGGAGGCGCAGGAATGTGGTGCGGTTGCAGTGGGAGGGGGAGGGTCCCTTGCCTGAAGGAAATATTGTCGTTGATAAGATCTGTGATATGGGCTTCACTGCAAATGATATTTATTGTTTTGTGCATAACAAAGTGTTCAAAGATTATACCATCAGCTTCATGAGGCCCCAGGAGCTAGACGAGTTCTGGGAAAAGTTTAGGGATGCCACAGAGATGTGGGAGGGGTTTCGGGCAGTGCCCGTGTCTAGGCCTGGGGTCTGCAAGGTCACCATTCTCATAGAGAACGAGTCCATCCCCCCCGCAGACCTAAAGATCTGGCTGAGGAGGTATGGGGATGTGATAGGGGAGCTGGAGAGGGACTTTGGGTACAGGGGGATATGGACGGGGGGCTGGCAGGCTAAGGTGCGCCTACGCACAGTAGGCAATGTCACCCAGCACATCCCCAGCTCCGCATACATTGGCCGGGATTTAGTCTGCTGCTTTTATCCCGGGCAGCCCAGGGAATGTTGGAAGTGCGGCTCCACCAGGCATTTCAGTATTAGTTGCGATGTACTGAAATGCGCCATGTGCCTTGGGGTAGGTCATGTGGCAAAGCACTGTCCCAAAAGTATCCGGTGCAACTTGTGCGGAGAGCTCGGCCATGCGTATGGTTCCTGTCCTATGTCGTGGCAAAGCATTGAGGAGGAATACCGCAAGGAAATGGGGGTGCTGGAGTCCGAGGCCACACAGGGTCAGGTGGTTGGGGAAACTCAGCCTGTGCCTGATCCTGACCCGTTCATCCCCCATAATTCATCTCAGCCTCCCCAGGGCCCCCAGCCTCCCCAGGGCCCCCAGCCTTCCCGGGCCCCGCAGTCTTCCCAGGCCCCACAGTCTTCCCGGGCCCTGCAGTCTTCCCAGGCCCCGCAGTCCTTCACATCCGTTAGGGCAACACGGGGAAGGGGCAGAGGGAGAGGGCTACCTAGTGGACGGTCACTAATGTCCCAAAGGGTAGTTCAGGAGACCCCCCCTTCTGAGCGGCCTAGTGTGGCTAACAACACATTGGGGGATTGGGTTAAAGTAGGCGAACCCCAGAAAGCCACCTTGGCCAAACAAAAGGCTACCAACTCGAGTGGGGGGAATCACAGGAAGAAAGAGGAAAGGGCAGAGGGTGCCCATGCTGATCCCTTTCCTTTATCTGTAAACAGATTTGCTCCTTTATCTTGGGGGAGAGGGCAGAGTTGGAGGAGGAGGAGGAGCTAAACAGGGAGCTGGCACGGTCTGATAACGCCAACTCTTCCTCTTCGGAATTTGAGGACATAAGTCCGGCTGAAGCTGAAAAGCTTCCATCTGGTCTCTCTGCAAAGAGGGAATGCTCTGACGATGATAGGAAGGTAAAAAGGAGGGTGGAAACCTCCTCATCTTAATCACCCTGTAAATGGCTGTTCCCCCTCCGATACGCGTCGTGACCATTAATGTCGCGAGCGTTAAGTCTGTAGGTGCAAGAGACATGGCCTTCTTTTTTCTCTCCCGAGTTGAGGCAGACATTTTATTTTTGCAAGAGACCAAATTATGCAATCTTCAGGTGCTCCATAGGGCCAAGAAGGAATGGGTGCACGGTCCTTCTTACTGGTCTCTTGCGGCCGAGATGTACAGCGGAGTGGTGGTCCTTTTTAAGACCAGTAAGGTAACAGTCAAACGGGTGATTGAGGTAGAGATGGGCAGATGTATGGTCTTAGACGTCCTGCTGAATGGGCAGAATCTTCGCCTTATTAATGTGTACGGTCCTCAGACCCTAAAGGCGAGGAGGGACCTGTTTAGCAGGATTAAGCCCTTTCTTTTTACAGCCCGGCCGATAATTTTTGGCGGTGACTTTAACACCGTGACTAGGCCTATGGATAGGGGAGGTGCCGCAGGTCGGCTGGGCTATGATAGCATTTACCTGAATAGCATAGTTAGTCAGGCCGGCCTAGAGGATGTGCACATTCGCCACTTCCCTGACCGCACGGGTTTCACTTTTTATAGAGGAACATGTAGAAGTAGGATAGACAGGTTTTTTGTTAAACAGGACTTCATAGTGTCTCCTCCTGAGGTGACAGCCGTGGAGTTCTCCGATCACTGTATGGTGAGTGTGTCCTTGAATGTTTCAGAGTCCCCTCAGAGGGGAAGGGGTCTTTGGCGCCTGAATTCTGCCCTCCTGGGGGAGGAGTGTGTAAATCAGTCCTTCAGGGAGTTCTTTCAGGCTCAGGAATCCTTATTAGATCTGTGCAACACTAAGGCGGAGTGGTGGGAGATGGTCAAAAAGAGGGCAGCAGGACTCTTTCGAGGCCTAGCAAACAAGATACAAATTGATAAAGATCGTGCCTACCAATCTCTCAGGAGAAAGTTAGACAGACTGGTGTCTGATGGGGCCCAAGGTGGGGAAGTTGCCAGGGTCCGTGCCCTCATGAAGGAGTATCAGTATGACAGGTACTCTTCCCTGGTTTTGGAGAGGGACTACGGGAAGCACCACTCGCCCGACCCTTACCAAAACTGCCGGGAAGTGTTTTCCCGCAAGTCCATACACGGCTTGCAAAATGAGGCTGGGGTACTAGAGACTTCGGTCCCTGGTATTCTCAGAGTCGTTAAGAACTACTATGCTAAACTCCTGAAGGGGCAGGGGCTCTCCCGGGCCAGTATGTCTTCCTTTCTGGAAGAGACCCCTATTCTGCAAGATGAGAATATTTCTTTTGACGAATTGGAGTGTGAGATTGGAGTTGAGGAGGTCAGGAAGGCAATTGAAGGCTTAGGCCTCAAAAAGTCTCCAGGGCCTGACGGTTTAACAGCCGAATTTTATAAACAGTTTGTTGATGTCCTGGCCCCTCGTCTCACAGAGGTATTCAATAGCACCCTGGAAGAGGGCCTACTCCCTCCCTCTATGAGACACTCAGCTCTTATTCTCCTCGCCAAGGGTTTGGACCAGTCTAAGGTTGAGAACTGGCGCCCCATCGCTCTTCTCAATACAGACCGAAAGATTCTG
This sequence comes from Xenopus tropicalis, assembly GCF_000004195.4. Taxonomy (NCBI): domain Eukaryota; kingdom Metazoa; phylum Chordata; class Amphibia; order Anura; family Pipidae; genus Xenopus; species Xenopus tropicalis. The sequence goes on from NC_030679.2 coordinate 13,418,928, forward strand.
GCAAAGGTCATGTTCAACCGCCTTTTTCCTTTTGCAGAAAGGCTTCTTTCCCCCTCTCAGCACTGCACAGTGAAGGGCCGCAGCACCTTTTCCGCTGTCCTTGGCATCCGGGAGGTCCTAGAGCGGTGCAGGATCTGCGAGTGGGGTAAGTATCTGCTGACTTTGGATCAGTCAAAGGCTTTTGATAGGGTAAACCACGAGTATCTCTGGTTGCTCCTTGACAGGTACGGTCTTCCGGGTAAATTTGTTAATTGGCTAAAGATTTTGTATAAAGGGGCCGAGAGTTTCCCACATGTGAATGGTTGGTCCGGGGAGAGCTTTGGGGTTTCTTCTGGGGTCCGACAGGGCTGTCCTTTGAGCCCTTTGCTTTATGTATTTGCCATTGATCCCCTCATAAGGCGGATAGAGTGCGATGCATTAGCAGGGGTTCCTCTGTCTCCCGGGAGGGCCCTGAAGGTCTCCGCTTATGCAGACGATGTCACAGTAGTCGTGTCTAGTGGGGAGGAGGCAGAGACTGTGGCACGGGTGCTAAGGGACTACTCAAGGGCCTCTGGGTCCTTGATTAATCAGAATAAGTGCAAAACTTTCTGGATGGGGAAGGGAGATCCTGCCTTCGATCTTCCGGATGTCTTCCCAGTGGCCCAGCCCAAAATTAAAATTCTTGGTATCGAATTTGGCCATGGCGATTATGCCAAGCAAATTTGGGAGGGCAAGTTGGAAACCGCATCTGTTCTGGTGAACCGGTGGAAAGGGTTGAAATTTACCCTCAGAGAAAGGGTGGATCTTATCAAAACCTACCTGATTCCAATCTTTTGTATCTCAGCCATGTGTGCCTTTTGCCAGAAGCTTTCTACGTTAAGATCAAAGGTCTCTTCTTCCAACTGTTATGGGGGAATAAGACAAACCTCATCAAAAGAAATATTACCTACCTACAAAGGAAGGAGGGGGGTCTCGGTATGGTGAACCCCGTTGTGTTCTTCGTGAACACCTTTATTAAGTATAACTATAACAACCTCCTGTTGGAGAAGCCTCCTTTGTGGGTGGAGATCTTCAGAGTTTGGGCCCTTCCTTTTCTTGAGTGTTGGAAGAGAGGCGGCTTGGTAAAGAGCGTGCGTGCTCCTCATGCCCCTCTCCCGCCTTATGTTGCCGTGAGTCTGAAGGTGATGAGGCGGTGGTGTGTGTCTGTTGGGGAGATCAGGGCTTCTCCAAGAAGGGACATCGATAGGAGAGTCTTGGGTTCCTACTTTCATGCATCACTGGCCCTGAAAGACTGTCCAGACGAGGTGTTGAGATCAGGGCTCTCTTTAGTCAATTCCCCAAGGGTTCCCCCGAAGCTCAGGGATGTCGTCTGGCGCTCCTTCCACGGGAAGCTCTATGTTAATGGGAATCTGAAGTACAGACGCACTGATGACCGTGACTGCCCACGAGAGGAATGCTCTGGGGAAGTGGAAACGATGGACCACTTCTTGCTTCAGTGCCCCTTTAACATAGATGTTTACAAACAAGTCTCTGCTGCCTTGGGCATTCCTTGCCTCTCTGGTTGTAATTACCAGGAGTGGGCCTATGGGGCATTCAAGCGACACAGGGGTATGATTTGGGCACTCTTTTCTTAGTCAGCTCTGTTGTCCGCTTTTACACCTGGAACGCACGGTGCAAGGTTTCTCTCAGGCGTGAAGTCCTCCCCGGTCCAGTGGTGGTGGATATGGTACTGGGTGAGCTCGGGAAGATACGCTCTTTGGAGAGACAAAGGATGGATGAAGCAAGGTGGAAGGGTCTGTGGAGGGGCATTCAGTTTGACCCACCGTGAGTCTCTTGCTAATTCTGATGTCTCTTTGGTGTTGGGCTAGTTCTTTTCACCCCCCTTAGATTTTTGCCTTCGTCGTATTTTTCTGATGGGGCTTCATACAGTTTTAGGTGAGTAGCCCAATCTTTTGCCTTCCTGGAGTCAGAGCCATGTTTTGTGTATATAGTTGTTTATAGTAGAGTGGCACCCAGCCAGGCTGAGCCGCTCATTGAAGTTGAGTTAAAGTTGGAAATTGAGCAGCGTTGTATAGCTCAGGTGCGACTATACATCAGCTTTGTAACATTTGTACAGTTGCCCAGAGAGCAAGCGGATACGTTTATAGGATAAGCTAATTATGTTTACTGCATGTAAATCTATTTAATGCTTTTGCTTATTTGTTATGTTATTTTAAGCTTTATTGTATTAGGATGCAAGAACTCAATAAACAAAAATTTCCCCTGTACTATGCACAATTCAGCAGGAACAGCCCCCCAAGTTTGCTCATAGCCTGTACAGGGAGATACCATAAAACTATGGCAGCATAGGGATTCCCCTGTACTATGCACAATTCAGCAGGAACAGCCCCCCAAGTTTGCTCATAGCCTGTACACGGAGATGTTTCTGTTTCCCCTGAAACAGATATCAACCTATAGTTTCTAACAAAGTTCCTCACTGCTTTTGTTGCCCTCATAACTCCCTTCTCTCTTTGGTAATATCAGTCATCATTAGAGGGAGCGGGACTTAAAGACAAATTGGCAGGTATGAATGAGCCCCTATAGTCCTACATTTGCCTTCCTTGTATTTTCAGCACCATCAAGGTATTGATGTCCCAGAAATGCCTCGGCCTCCCAATGGGAAGTTTTCCTTCTGCGTCCAAGCCAGAGATATGTACTACAACTCATCTTGGAGTGAGTGGTCTTGTTCCAAGTAGGTAAAGTATAGGTAAGCCAATAATAAATATGGCTGCTATGTGTGTATTGTTATAGAAGCTGCATTGCTTGGCCCCACCACAACTGCCATTAGTGGGATACAGGGGGTGTGAAAAGGCCATGACTTGCAGTGTGTGGATAGAATTTGGTATGATTGGGTCCATAGTGGATCAGGGGTGTGGCTATGCACGTGGGGGGGATTAAGAGCAACTAGTGGGTAAATAATTGGGGCCCATGGGGGGCTAAGTTAGTATTATGGGTCCCTGTGATTACTGCTCCAATGTCCTTAGGTTGTTGTCACTGAAGTGATAGGGCCTTAGGCAGGTGTATAAGGACTTGCATACCCTGGCTCTAAGCCCTAGAGCTACTACTCTCAGAAACCCCCTAAGAACCAATGGCTGGGAACTACAGCTGGTGTAGCTACATCACTATGTTGGGAAAATATGGAATAGGCAAGGTTAAGCATACTGTACTGTCTCAGGTATGAGCTATGCACTTATTCTGCATTAATTTGCTATTCTCTGCTTTATTTCATTAAAGGCACAATAAGCCAAGAAACAAACAAGCCAAGAAACAGAAAAAGAAGAAAAAAGCGTGACCACGAAGTGTGGTGCAACTGAGCACTCTCTTGTCAGACTACCCTTAACCCAGGTGTCATATTATGTCAGTTTCCTCTGGAACGGAAGATGCTTATTTTATTTTCATGCAAAGCTTTATATGCCCTTTCTATTGTTCTCTCTATGTAATTTAACTCTTATATATAGTGATATTTTATTTATTCACACTTTATACATTATAGAAATACTCAGCGTGTTACTAGGAAAAATGTTCAGGATCTTCTTGGGAGAAGGAAAGGCTAATAAAGAGTTAATCCCAAGCTGCAGGCATACCTTCAGTTCTCTCAATAGTGCCCTTAAGTCTCCCCATATTTCTCCCGTTCAGATGATCAGAAGCCAAACAGGAAAAAAACGCTGAGCTGTGTAAAGAAAGTTCCCATAATGCCTCGCTCCTGCACCAAGACCAAGACCGGTGTACATGCTCAGTTAGTAAGACTATGGGGCTGATTTACTAAGACACGATTTCGAATCCGAATTGGAAAAATTCCGATTGGAAACGAACATTTTGCGACTTTTTCGTGATTTTTTCAGCGTTTTTACGCAAAAATCGTAAAGACGCCGAAAAAATCGCAAAACATATGAAAAAATCGCAAAATTACCGATCATTACGAAAAAAATGCAATCGGACGCATTCGGCCCGTTCGTGGGTTAGTAAATGTGCCCCTATGAGTCAGCTTCCTGCTGATTGGCTCAGATCCACATTCCTGAGGGGGGGGGGAGTGAGTTCTTAGCATTCTTGAGGGAGGGGGGAGCAGAAAGCTGTGTGTCTCTGGCACAGGAAACAGACACAACAAATCTTTTGACAGAGAAGTCAGTGCAGCGTTTCTGTGAGTGCTTATGGCTGTATTTACATAGACCTTTCTAGCTCTCAGAAGCCGGCCAATGTGGGAACTAGAGGGATAGGATGGGATTTTTATTCCATTTGGGCTGCCCACTGTGGAGACCTGGAGTGTTCACAAAAAAATAATATGTATTACTTGTATTATAAAAAAAAGGATAAACTGCCTTTTTATGTGTCATGGATCATGGGGAATGGTTCCATGCAGCGGTTGTTGCTGGGCAATAGCTCGCTATATCAGGTATATTGATTGCTCAGGGGAATATTTAATGGCATTTACTGTACATTATTCACTGTTTGATATTTATGCACAAAAACATATATTTTATTTTAGCCTTTTTGTGTATTTCCTGGTATTTTCTGCCTCCAATAAAAAGAAAACGAACAAAATCATTGTCTTCTTTTTAGATTTGATATTAAGGAATGTTCTATTTGTGATTACTTATCAGCCAATCTCAGCAAGCCAAAACTGCACGGTGATCTCCCTATGTGAAATAACTTCTTGCATCTGCAGTTCAGTTTGGCCGACTTGGGAGAGATGCGTTGGGCAGTGGATTTTATGCAAGGCTTTTGTTTTAATTGTGATTGGAACTTTAATTTATAACAAAATTGCTTATGTCTTGTAACACGCAAAGGAGGGCGCTTTACCCATATGTTCTTTGCACCTGCGTTTGATTTCAGTGTAATATAATGAACCCAAAATCTCTGTATGTAAGATAAGAGCAAGATGGCTGCCATAGTGCTGGGAATCAGCATTCTCATTGGTGCCTTCTTTTGCTCTTATAATGAAGTTAGTAGAATTTTCATTGATGAGTTTTTTTGCATCTATAATAAAGTTTTTCTGCAAATTTTATAGAAAACTAAGGGGGAACAAGGGGGCAGCATTATGGTTGGGTCTAGAACCCCTCTAAGCTTAGCTTCAGAGCAGCAGGCCAGAGCCCACTGAGCATGTGTAGTACCACTGGCACACAAAAGATGATCTAACAAGATCCAAGATGGCAAGCTCCTGTGAACAAGTTTAAAAGCCAGGATCATAATTGTCATAGGGATACTGGACCTCTGGGATGGTACAGTGAGTCCACAATATAAAATAAAGCCTTTATTATTCCTTTTTAGGCTTCTGTAGGATTCTGTTGATTTTGAACTCAACCTTTGACATTGAGCATTTAATGCAAAAGGAGAAAGTTAAAGGGTTGTGTATCCAGGCCAGTGTGTGCTTACAGCTCCTGAATTATTGTAGCTGTGTCAATGTCAGTGATAATGGAGTGAGAAGCGAGGAGCTGTCAGGATCGCTCCCCTAGATATATGAGCTGTTCTGGCAGTCAGATACATCTCTGAACTCCCCACTTCTCACCTAGGAGGGCGGCTCCTGTCACAGAAACTTTACAGTAAATTACATTTCCAAATGAAAGAAGCTGACCTTCTGGTTCCTGCAGGGCAGTAAATATACTGGAATTCTGTGATACTGGTGCAGAAGGTGAACAACATACAGGGGTTCCGTGCTGGAGAACTGGCTATCAGAAGGGCCCCCCCACAAACTGAGGCAAGTACCTACTGTAATAATGAAAACATAAAGCACATTTAAGCAGGGTCGGACTGGGACACTGGGAAAAATCCCCGTGGGCCGCGGCCCTAGTGGGCCCCGGCGGCCCAGTCCGACCTTTGGCGGCGCTCCCCCTTCTGACTGTTCCTCCCCCGACGCATTCAATTTATACACGCTCGGGGTGTCCGCCCAGTCCGACCCTGCATTTATGTGATGTATGGGACCTGTTGTCCAGAATGCTCAGAACCTGAGGTTTTCCCCGATAAGGGATTTTTCTGTAATTTGGGTCTCCATATTTTGTCTTCTAAAAATCATTTAAACACCAGGGAAAAAGGTAGTCATTTTAAAAATTCGAATTATTTGCCTATAATAGAGTTTGTGGCAGATGGCTTTTCCGTAATTGAAAGCTTTCTAAACAACAGGCTTCAGGATAACTGATCCTATAGTTGCCTGCTCACTCCTTCAAATGCACAGACCCCAAAGCCAGATTCCAACAATACAACTTTCTGAGGGTTAATAAAGGTGTAATACTGGCTGATACTGTGATGATCTCCCTGTGTTTGATAACAACAAGATAGCTGACATTTGGAAAACAACAGGATTTCCTTGTATTTATTGCACTGCTGAACCTTAAATTCTTTTAGCACCAAACACCTGTTTGGCACCCATGGTATTGTGTTGCCCAAAAGCATCCCTGTCTAGTCCCAGTTGCTCCTGCTTCTGATGTTCGAAAATGTCACAAAAATTCTTTTATCGGCTGTACGAAAATATTGTGGTTGCATTCCGAAAGTCAAAAAATTTTCGGATCCAGACAGTCGTAAACGGCGCGAAAAGCTTTCTGGCTTTGAAACCTTCGATGTATGATTTTGGAAGCCTCCCATAGGACTCGATGGCACTCTGCAGCTCCAACCTGGCCCAAGGAAAGTCTCCCATAGGACTCAATGGCACTCTGCAGCTCCAACCCGGCCCAAGGAAAGTCTCCCATAGGGCTCAATGGCACTCTGCAGCTCCAACCTGGCCCAAGGAAAGTCTCCCATAGGGCTCAATGGCACTCTGCAGCTCCAACCCGGCCCAAGGAAAGTCTCCCATAGGGCTCAATGGCACTCTGCAGCTCCAACCTGGCCCAAGGAAAGTCTCCCATAGGGCTCAATGACACTCTGCAGCTCCAACCCGGCCCAAGGAAAGTCTCCCATAGGGCTCAATGGCACTCTGCAGCTCCAACCCGGCCCAAGGAAAGTCTCCCATAGGGCTCAATGGCACTCTGCAGCTCCAACCCAGCCCAAGGAAAGTCTCCCATAGGGCTCAATGGCACTCTGCAGCTCCAACCCGGCCCAAGGCAAGTCTCCCATAGGGCTCAATGGCACTCTGCAGCTCCAACCCGGCCCAAGGCAAGTCTCCCATAGGGCTCAATGGCACTCTGCAGCTCCAACCCGGCCCAAGGAAAGTCTTCCATAGGGCTCAATGGCACTCTGCCGCTCCAACCCGGCCCAAGGAAAGTCTCCCATAGGGCTCAATGGCACTCTGCCGCTCCAACCCGGCCCAAGGCAAGTCTCCCATAGGACTCGATGGCACTCTGCAGCTCCAACCCGGCCCAAGGAAAGTCTCCCATAGGGCTCAATGGCACTCTGCAGCTCCAACCCGGCCCAAGGAAAGTCTCCCATAGGGCTCAATGGCATTCTGCAGCTCCAACCCGGCCCAAGGAAAGTCTCCCATAGGGCTCAATGGCACTCTGCAGCTCCAACCCGGCCCAAGGAAAGTCTCCCATAGGGCTCAATGGCACTCTGCAGCTCCAACCCGGCCCAAGGAAAGTCTCCCATAGGACTCGATGGCACTCTGCAGCTCCAACCTGGCCCAAGGAAAGTCTCCCATAGGACTCAATGGCACTCTGCAGCTCCAACCCGGCCCAAGGAAAGTCTCCCATAGGGCTCAATGGCACTCTGCAGCTCCAACCTGGCCCAAGGAAAGTCTCCCATAGGGCTCAATGGCACTCTGCAGCTCCAACCCGGCCCAAGGAAAGTCTCCCATAGGGCTCAATGGCACTCTGCAGCTCCAACCTGGCCCAAGGAAAGTCTCCCATAGGGCTCAATGACACTCTGCAGCTCCAACCCGGCCCAAGGAAAGTCTCCCATAGGGCTCAATGGCACTCTGCAGCTCCAACCCGGCCCAAGGAAAGTCTCCCATAGGGCTCAATGGCACTCTGCAGCTCCAACCCGGCCCAAGGAAAGTCTCCCATAGGGCTCAATGGCACTCTGCAGCTCCAACCCGGCCCAAGGAAAGTCTCCCATAGGGCTCAATGGCACTCTGCAGCTCCAACCCGGCCCAAGGAAAGTCTCCCATAGGGCTCAATGGCACTCTGCAGCTCCAACCCGGCCCAAGGAAAGTCTCCCATAGGGCTCAATGGCACTCTGCAGCTCCAACCTGGCCCAAGGAAAGTCTCCCATAGGGCTCAATGGCACTCTGCAGCTCCAACCCGACCCAAGGAAAGTCTCCCATAGGGCTCAATGGCACTCTGCAGCTCCAACCTGGCCCAAGGAAAGTCTCCCATAGGGCTCAATGGCACCCTGCAGCTCCAACCCGACCCAAGGAAAGTCTCCCATAGGGCTCAATGGCACTCTGCAGCTCCAACCCGGCCCAAGGAAAGTCACAATACTGAAGCTTGAATGAATTCGAAATGGTTGTAGTCTTTGCAAAAAATACGACTTTTTAGTGAAGGTTAACGAAAACCACAAAAAAGTTGAAATTACGAAAAGTCCTATAAGTAAGAAAATATACGAATTTTCTCAAAAAACGTAATCGTGGTTTAATAAATGGGCCCCATAGTCCTTTGAGCTTGACCTCAGGCCAAGATTTATGCGGACTCCACCTAGCTGCAAGGCGAAGGGGGGTCCAACAACCTGGTGGAGCTCACCCTAGTTTCGGTGAAGGTGGACCTACACACTCATGCTGTTCATTGGCAGATGCCTTGGACACATGAGCATTGGAGCCCATGCCTTCGGGTAGGACTCACTGGCGATGATTCAATATTATGTGGTTCTCCCAGCATGAATACCATTGATAGTGTGCTTTATAGTACAGGTATAGGACCCGTTCCACAAAGACCCGTTATCCAGAAATTTATAACAGAAAGGCTATGTCCCATAGACTCAATTTTAATCAAATAATTAACATTTTAAAAATAATTTCCTTTTTCTCTGTAATAGTAAAACAGTACCTGTACTTGATCCCAACTAAGATATAATTACCCCTTATTGGGGGCAGAACAGCCCTATTGGGTTTATTTAATGGTTAAACGATTCCCTTTTCTCTGTAATAATAAAACAGTACCTGTACTTGATCCCAACTAAGATATAATTACCCCTTATTGGGGGCAGAACAGTCCTATTGGGTTTATTTAATGGTTAAATGATTCCCTTTTCTCTGTAATAATAAAACAGTACCTGTACTTGATCCCAACTAAGATATAATTACCCCTTATTGGGTTTATTTAATGGTTAAATGATTCCCTTTTCTCTGTAATAATAAAACAGTACCTGTACTTGATCCCAACTAAGATATAATTACCCCTTATTGGGGCAGAACAGCCCTATTGGGTTTATTTAATGGTTAAATGATTCCCTTTTCTCTGTAATAATAAAACAGTACCTGTACTTGATCCCAACTAAGATATAATTACCCCTTATTGGGGGCAGAACAGTCCTATTGGGTTTATTTAATGGTTAAATGATTCCCTTTTCTCTGTAATAATAAAACAGTACCTGTACTTGATCCCAACTAAGATATAATTACCCCTTATTGGGGGCAGAACAGTCCTATTGGGTTTATTTAATGGTTAAATGATTCCCTTTTCTCTGTAATAATAAAACAGTACCTGTACTTGATCCCAACTAAGATATAATTACCCCTTATTGGGTTTATTTAATGGTTAAATGATTCCCTTTTCTCTGTAATAATAAAACAGTACCTGTACTTGATCCCAACTAAGATATAATTACCCCTTATTGGGGGCAGAACAGCCCTATTGGGTTTATTTAATGGTTAAATGATTCCCTTTTCTCTGTAATAATAAAACAGTACCTGTACTTGATCCCAACTAAGATATAATTACCCCTTATTGGGGCAGAACAGCCCTATTGGGTTTATTTAATGGTTAAATGATCCCTTTTCTCTGTAATAATAAAACAGTACCTGTACTTGATCCCAACTAAGATATAATTACCCCTTATTGGGTTTATTTAATGGTTAAATGATTCCCTTTTCTCTGTAATAATAAAACAGTACCTGTACTTGATCCCAACTAAGATATAATTACCCCTTATTGGGGGCAGAACAGTCCTACTAAGTTTAATTAATATTTAAATTATTTTATAGCAGTCTTAAGGTACTGAGATCCAAATTATGGAACGATCCTATATCTGGAAAACCCCAGGTCCCGAGTGTTCTGGATAACAGGTCCTATGCCTGTACAGAAAAATGTTACCAGTTTTAATTTTAGGAAAAAAAATGCTTCATTATTAGCCTCCATTTATAATGCGGAACTGATGCTTTTGCTCATAACAAAAGCTTCATGGAGCAGAGGATGCTGGGGGTTGTAGTTCACAGCCTTAGTTTAGGAATCCAGGGTTAAATTGTACCTTGAAGTTTGTTCACCAACTCAAAAGGAGAAATATTAATCCTCCTAACGACAGATTGTAACTAATTGCCAGAAGCATGTGCTGACCAATATATATATATATACTTGGCTTTCAGGTTGGCCCCATTCCCACATACTTGGCACTGTGAAAAAAAATGCTTAACAAAACACATGATTCCAGTGCGGCGTGGGGCAGAGCTGAGGCATCACAGCTGTTCCCTCATTTCCCAGCAGACTAGCAAGCGCTGCACACACACAGAGCTGTTTAGCCAAGCTGCCCCTCTCCATACCCAGAGGAACCCCTGCAACTGGAGCAGAACCCAAGGTAGGAATCCCAGCTGTTTGATTCATTGCTCCGCTCAGCTATGGCTACAGTGCCACTTGGCGCCATGGGCACCTCCCATCCAGGCATCATTTTACAACGTTTAAATGAATGATGACTTATTCAGTGTAAAAAATTTTAGTGATTTATTTTAAACGCATTCATTTTTGCTATGATGGGTCTAGGATCTATTATAAGGAAACCTGTTATCCAGAAAGGTCTGAGATAGGTCAATTCCATTTCTTATAGCGTTCTATTGGAACAAGATAGTCTTCATTATGAACTGATTTTCTTTTCTCTTAAAAATGTATTTTTTTTGTAAACATATGAATGTCCCCTGTCCTAGGTCCCAAGCAGTCACTTCCTTAGTATATAAATCATTTCATTATTGGGTTCCTATTGTATTTAGTTATTACTATATACATACATAACCTAGCTTCAGCCATGCTGTACTGAAGTCCTTGGTCTGACAAAGGCTGAGTGTATGTATTTCCTCCCTGTCGCATGCTGTACAGAAATGGGATCTGTTATCCAGAATGCTCGGGACCTGGGGTTTTCCGGATAAGGAATCTTTCTGTAATTTGGATCTTCATAACTAAAGTATGCTAAAAATCATTTAAATATTGAATAAACCCAAAAGGATGGCTTTGCCTGCAATAATTATATCTTAGTTGGATCAAGTACAGGTACTGTTTTATTATTACAGAGAAAAGGGAATCATTTAACCATTAAATAAACCCAATAGGGCTGTTCTGCCCCCAATAAGGGGTAATTATATCTTAGTTGGGATCAAGTACAGGTACTGTTTTATTATTACAGAGAAAAGGGAATCATTTAACCATTAAATAAACCCAATAGGGCTGTTCTGCCCCCAATAAGGGGTAATTATATCTTAGTTGGGATCAAGTACAGGTACTGTTTTATTATTACAGAGAAAAGGGAATCATTTAACCATTAAATAAACCCAATAGGGCTGTTCTGCCCCCAATAAGGGGTAATTATATCTTAGTTGGGATCAAGTACAGGTACTGTTTTATTATTACAGAGAAAAGGGAATCATTTAACCATTAAATAAACCCAATAGGGCTGTTCTGCCCCCAATAAGGGGTAATTATATCTTAGTTGGGATCAAGTACAGGTACTGTTTTATTATTACAGAGAAAAGGGAATCATTTAACCATTAAATAAACCCAATAGGGCTGTTCTGCCCCAATAAGGGGTAATTATATCTTAGTTGGGATCAAGTACAGGTACTGTTTTATTATTACAGAGAAAAGGGAATCATTTAACCATTAAATAAACCCAATAGGACTGTTCTGCCCCAATAAGGGGTAATTATATCTTAGTTGGGATCAAGTACAGGTACTGTTTTATTATTACAGAGAAAAGGGAATCATTTAACCATTAAATAAACCCAATAGGGCTGTTCTGCCCCAATAAGGGGTAATTATATCTTAGTTGGGATCAAGTACAGGTACTGTTTTATTATTACAGAGAAAAGGGAATCATTTAACCATTGAATAAACCCAATAGGGCTGTTCTGCCCCCAATAAGGGGTAATTATATCTTAGTTGGGATCAAGTACAAGGTATTAATTTCTAATTACAGAGAAACATCATTTTAAAAAATTAGAATTATTTGCTTATAATGGAGTCTATGGCAGATGGCCTTTCCGTAATTCGGAGCTTTCTGGATAATGGGTTTCTGGATGAGGGATCCCATACCTGTACTTCACTTTTTAGTTATAACTAGTTATGACAGCAAGTGAATTGAATTTAAGTCTCAAATTGTATAACACAAGCTTAAAAGGGATGTAAACTGACTTTCCCAGTGAAAGCAAATGTAAATGTAAGCAACTTTCCAGCATAAATTAATTTAAAATTTCTAACTGCTGTTGAAAGCAGTGTTCGTTTCTTTTATTATCAGCGCTGCTGATTGTGACTTTGAAAAGAATGCAGCAGATGGACAGAAGTGTAGAAAAGTATATACAAATACTGCCTTCAGTTTACAAATTACAACATTTACAATGTACATTTCTAACATTAGAGCACGGTGCCTCAGTGGCTAAGAAGTCTGCCTTGCAATGCCAGGGTCCTGAGCTTGATTTAAGTTTGGGCACCATCTGCAGGGAGTTTTTATGCCTTATGACCTTAGATTGTAAGCTCCACTGGGGCAGGGACTGATGGGAATGGGATAGGGACCTTAGATTGTAAGTTCCACTGGGGCAGGGACTGATGGGAATGTGATAGGGACCTTAGATTGTAAGCTCCACTGGGGCAGGGACTGATGGGAATGTGATAGGGACCTTAGATTGTAAGCTCAGTGGGGAAGGACTGATGGGAATGTGATAGGGACCTTAGATTGTAAGCTCACTGGGGCAGGGACTGATGGGAATGTGATAGGGACCTTAGATTGTAAGCTCCACTGGGGCAGGGACTGATGGGAATGTGATAGGGACCTTAGATTGTAAGCTCCACTGGAGCAGGGACTGATGGGAATGTGATAGGGACCTTAGATTGTAAGCTCCACTGGGGCAGGGACTGATGGGAATGTGATAGGGACCTTAGATTCTAAGCTCCACTGGGGCAGGGGCTGATGGGGAATGTGATAGGGACCTTAGATTGTAAGCTCACTGGGGCAGGGACTGATGGGAATGTGATAGGGACCTTAGATTGTAAGCTCACTGGGGCAGGGGCTGATGGGAATGTGATAGGGACCTTAGATTGTAAGCGCCACTGGGGCAGGGACTGATGGGAATGTGATAGGGACCTTAGATTGTAAGCTCCACTGGGGCAGGGACTGATGGGAATGTGATAGGGACCTTAGATTGTAAGCTCACTGGGACAGGGACTAATGTATAGTCTCTACCGGCAGAGGGGGGATCCCGGTCTTCTACAGAAGGGCCTGACATGTCTCAGAGTTCTTCCATGGAAGGCCCAGAGTTGGACACATCTACGGTACTTACTCATCATCTACCTTTTCACTCTCAGCCACTAGCTATGAAAAGGTCAGCAGCTGAGAACGTGTTGCTGAGAGCATGGCCTTACATATACTCCCAGTTGCTGCAGTTTTGGTGATAAATGCATGGTGCATCCCAAAACTGTAATGGCAGCCAGTAAGATGCCCTTATGCCTTCCATCGGTCATGCTTTGCTGCTATTGCTTTGTGTCTCAGGTATAACTGCTCTTGCCGCATGTAAGAAAGCAATTTTTTCACAATTAAGCCAGATTGCCTCAGTGTTTTACATATTTCTCTATCATCGCCCTAAAGGCAATCATGCTTCTTACATACTCCTACCTTAATTAGAAATAGTTATAATAATCATATAGTTTATTTATAGTTAATTAGTTATGAGAGTTATGTTTGATCAGCCTCTGTGTTTGGCTGAATGGAAAATATACAAAAACCATACACAGGTATTGTCCATCCTATTGTCGGGTTTAAGCGCTGTTGAACTGGATATTCCCTAGTGGAACCCAGTGCTATTCACTAGAGGGGTCCAAGCAGTGCATGCAGGCAGTACGTGGGAAATCTTTGAAGATGGCTGCGTGGTGTTTTGAGGGAAAACACCCTTGCTGTTCTGCAGATGATTCTACACCTGTTGTCCAAGTTAAACATTATATTTACTGGAGGGGTACCTAACTAATTGGTGCCCTTAAGGGAATAGCACTTTCCCTGTCCTCTATACATTTAATTATTTGATTATTGAAACTTAGCAGTAGCGGCTGCATTTCCCACCCTAGGCTTATACTCGAGTCAATACGTTTTTCCAGTTTTCTTAGGTAAAATTAGGTACTTCGGCTTATATTCAGATCGGCTTATGCTCGAGTATATACGGTATATAGAGATGTAGCGAACCTCCCAAAAAAAGTTTGCGAACCCGTTCGCGAACTTCTGCCAAAAAGTGCGAACTTTTGCGAACTTTGCGAACCCCATAGACTTCAATGAGAAGGCGAACTTTAAAACCTAGAAAAGCCATTTCTGGCCAGAAAACTGATTTTAAAGTTGTTTAAAGGGTGCCACGACCTGGACAGTGACATGCAGGAGGGAGATCAAGGGCAACAATTTCTCTGAAAAATACGTTGTTGACACAGCGTTGCGTTTTGTGCTGTAAAGGGCAGAAATCACACTACATTTCTAAACTTGTGTAATAAACTGCTTTAAAACATCCGGCGTCTACATGCCAATCAAGTCGTGTAAAGGTTACAGCCGGTTCACACGCAAAGACAAAACGCCGCAGTAGTGGATACGGAATATATTATTGCTGGTGGAAAAACATCGCTCAGGTGATTTTATTGCAATGCAATGTCACTACTATGTGTAACGTGTTTGGTGCACTACTATGAATAACAGCAAACAGCACTGGGCACGTTAAAGAACAGTAAGTTAAATAAAAAAAAAAATTAATAATAAAAAAAAGTGATCTCTGGTTGGTGCTGGGGGTGAACTACTAGGAGCAGCACACCAGTCCCCCACAGCTAGACTAATAGCACTGGGCTCTATAAATTACAGTAGCAAAGTAAAAAAACACAAATAAAAAAAAAATGATGTGAATGTGTGGTTGGTGCTAGTGCTCTAATATGAGCAGCACATCTGTCTCCAACACACACAGACGGAGCTGCAGTACACAATGAAAAGAAGAGTAACAGTAATAAGAAAATAAAAGCAGTCCTTACAAGGACTATTGGGTTACAGCAGATGAGATCAGCAGGACAGCTGCCTGCCCACAGCAGCTACATACAGAGCAGTAGAAAGTAGATTACTAGTCAGCAAAGTTACCTAAACTCTCCCTCAAATCCCTGCACAGCTCTCTCCCTATGCTAACTCATCAAGCACACACAGGCAGAATGTAAAATGGCTGCTGGGCTTCGGTTTATATATGGAAGGGAGTGGCCCGGGGGTGGTCCAGGAGGGAGAGCTGCCTGATTGGCTGCCATGTATCTGCTGGCTCTGGGGTGAGAGGTCAAAATTTGGCTCCAGCTAAGGCGAACCCAGGGAATACAGGGTTATTAGCTTAGTACAAGTTGCCCCAGGGACTGGTCCGATTGCCATCTTGGAGTCAGGAAGGAATTTTTTCCCCTCTGCGGCAAATTATAAAGGGATTTTTGACTTGGATCAACTAGCAGTTAGGCAGGTTATATATAGGCATAAAAGGTTGAAATTACTATGTTACTATGTTTGCTGCAGTTTTAGTAACCTGTACCAACCGTCAGGGGAAGCATTTTTTCAACCTGCTGTTTTAGGAAGGTTCAGCTTCAGGTTCAAGTTTTCTATGTAAAGGAATGGCTTAATGTTAAAGGAAAACTATACCTGCAAACAATGTAGGTGTATAAAAATACAGTATATTGCATAAACAGCTCATATGTAAAAGCCTGCTTCATCTGAATAAATCATTTTCATAAAAATATACTTTTCAGTAGCATGTGCTATTGGTTAATCCTAAAAAGAAAATTGCCATTTTAAGACTTAAGGGCCGCCCCCTGGGATCATAGGATTCACAATGCACACAAACAAGCCAAGGCACACATACATGCTAGGTCCCATCAGCCAATGAATGGGCAGAGTTCTGCCTTTTGCTCCCCACACTACTTCCTGTTACAGTTAGAGCTGCATCACTTCCTGTCAGCTGATCTCTGAGGGAGCACACAGCCCATCACTAAATGGCGTCTCAAGGGAAAGGATGTAAAAGGGCAATATTTACTGATATATATATTCCAGTTGGCGAGATTCTTTAATAGGTCACTTAACATAATATAAACTATTTGTTGATTAAGTATTAATTTTGGGGGTATAATTTTCCTTTAACAACTTTTGGTTGTAAAGAATTGGTCTTTATTTTTTATTTCTTATAATTTTTTAGTTATTTGCCTTTTTCTTCTCAGCTTTCAAATGGGGGTCACTGACCCAGGCAGCGAAAAACTATTGCTTTGTTACTTTTCCTTATGTTTCTTTCTAGTTAGGCCCTCCTCTATTTATATTCCTGTCTCTCTTTCAAATCACTGCCTGGTTGCTAGTTTAAATTGTACCCTAGCAACCAGATAGCTGGAGAGCTGCTAAACAAAAAGCTCAATAATTCAAAAACCACAAATAATAAAAAATGAAGACCAATTGCAAATTGTCTCAGAATAGCACAATTAACATTATACTAAAAGTTAATTTAAAGGGGTAGTTCACTTTAAAGTTAACTTTTAGTTACTTCTGTTTGCAGCTTTCAAATGGGGGTCACTGACCCCAGCAGGCAAAAAACTATTGCTCTGTGAGGCTTCAGTTTTATTGTTACTTTCTATAACTTATTTTTCTAATTAAGCCCTCTCCTATTCATATACCAGATTATTGTTCAAATCAATCCTTGGTTGCTAAGGTAATTTGGACCCTAGGAACCAGATAGCCACTGAAACTCCAAGCTGGAAAGCTGCTGAACAGAAATCAATAAAATTAAACTATAAATAATAAAAAATAAAGGCCAATTGCTAATCATCTTAGAATTTTACTCTCTGCATCAGGGGACCCCAACCTTTTGGACCCATGAGCCACATTTAAATGTAGAACTGGGGTGCAACACTACTACTATTTCCAGTTCCTGGGCTGGCCTATTGGTAGTCCCTATGTCAGGGGTGGGCAAACTACGGCCCACTGGCCACATCCGGCCTGCTGGCCTTTGTAATCTGGCCCCCTTAAAATAATTACGGGCCCTGGTTGCGCCCCCTGCGTGCGCGTGACGTCAGTACGCACAGGGTGCAACCATATAAAAGGATGCAGCGGGGAGCCGGGAGATAGATGCAACCAGAGGATGGAGGAAACCACAGGTCGCTGGGGGGGGCTGAGATGGAGGATGCTGGGAAGGATGCTGGTGGGGAGCTGGGGAATGGAGCAGGACGATGCTGGGGGTGGAGCTGGAGGATGCTGGGGGTGGAGCTGAAGGATGCTGGGGAGTGGAGTTGGAGGATGCTGGGGGAAGCTGGATGATGTTGGGGAGGATGCTGGGGTGGGGAGCTGCAGGATGCTGGGGAGTGGAGCTGGAGGATGCTGGGGTGGGAAGCTGCAATATGCTGGAGGGGAGCTGAGGATGCTGGGGGGATGCTGGGGTAGGGAGCTGGAGGATGCTGGGGAGGATGCTGGGGTGGGGAGCTGCAATATGCTGCGGGGGAGCTGGAGGATGCTGGGGGTGGAGCTGCAGGATGCTGGGGAGGATGCTGGGGTGGGGAGCTGCAATATGCTGGGGGGGGAGCTGGAGGATGCTGGGGGGGATGCTGGGGGGAGCTGAGAGGCCCCGTGATTTCTTATGTCAGCCCTGGGCGTAACGCTGGCCCAGCCCGTCTGTAAGTCAATGTGGCCCCTGAGCAGTGTCGGACTGGCCAACCACGATACCAGGAAAACTCCAGGTGGCCCCAGGAGTTAGTGGGCCCTCCTGCTCCTGACCATTTGGCCTGGTCATTCCTGAATTCTGAATGGGAAGAAAGAGGAGAAATAGATGGAAGAATAGATGCTAGCATGTAAATAAAAGAGACTGGGAGAATAAAGAGGTTGGGTGAAGAAAAAAAACATTTTTGGTAAGTGGCCCTAGGGTCTAAGGTTTTGGGCTGGTGGGCCCCTGGGTCCCCAGTTCGACCCCTGAGCCAAAAAGTTTGCCCACCCCTGCCTTATGTGGACTGGCAACTTACAGGAGGCTCTGTTTGGCAGTACTCATGGTTTTTATGCAACCAAAACTTGCCTCCAAGCCAGGAATTTAAAAATAAGCTGCTCCTTTACGAGCAACAGCCAAGGGGTTGGGGAGCAGCATGTTGCTTGCGAGCCACTGGTTGGGGATCACTGCTCTACATTATACTAAAAGTTAACTCAAGGGTGAACAACTGCTTTAAAGCTGAACTACGCTTTTAAATGGGGCATCTAATGGGTCGCTAGCACTAACCAGACCCACGCAAACAACACAACGTGTATTACACAGAAGTACATACAACAATTAGCCAGTACATGTCAACAGCTCTTCACTAACCATGATTCATTATTACAGGAGGGGTAATATAATAACAGGGGCAGCATTTACATTGTAATACCTGCTGGGTATCAGAGTGAGAATTTCTGTTTCGTTGAGTCTGACCTTAGATACACGGACACGGTTTCAGATCTGGGAAAATGACCTTAAATTCTTTTCGGAATAGTTTCCGTGGGGCTAAGCACTTCTATAGATCAAAGTCCAGTTTTTCTCATGGTGATGGGATGCACTCGCTCTACTCACTGACGCACCTACTTTGAAACATCACAATTCTGAAGCCTTTATGGGAAAAATAAAGAAAATTACTTTTTTCATCATCAACTTTTGTTACATTTCAGTGCTGTGTCCTATTTATATGCCAACATCAGTGTGTAAAATGCAGAGAAAGCCCATCTTTGCCAACTGTCATACTATGTATCACCCCCATGGAGGTATGTGAAACCACAGTGATCCCCAACCAGTGGCTCAGGGGCAACATGTTGCCCCCCATCCCTTTGGATACTGCTCCCAGTGGCCTCAAAGCAGGGGCTTATTTTTTAAATATTGGCTTGGGGGCAAGTTATAGTTTCAAAAAAACCAGACGTACTGCTAAACAGAGCCCCCTGTAGGCTGCCAGTCCCCATAGGGCAGGGGTCGGGAACCTTTTTGGCTGAGAGAGCCATAAACACCACATATTTTAAAATGTAATTCCGTGAGAGCCATATAATATGTTTAGCCGCGGATGCTGCGGGGCAAGGTAGGGTGGGTCCCAAGGATGCCGGATGCGATGTGATGCAGAGGAGGGCGTGGCCTGTGCTTGGCGGATAGAAGACGTGTTCTAAGGCTTAGAACACGTCTTCTATCCGCCATACGCAGGCCACGCCTCCTGTCATTTTTTTTATTTAAGATTTGGCAGAGAGCCAGATGCAGCCATCAAAAGAGCCACATCTGGCTCCCAAGCCATAGGTTCCCCACCCCTGCCATAGGGGCTACCAAATAGCCAATAACAGCCCTTATTTGGCACCCCAGGAATGTGTTTTATGCTTGTGTTGCTCCCCAACTCGTTTTACAGTTGAATGTGGCTCAGGGGTAAAAAAGGTTGGGGATCCCTGCTCAGCCATGACTTGCCCATATGAGGCTGGACAACAACACTGATAGCGTAACTTTTAGGCATGCTAAGAGCTGCAGTCTAGCAAAATCAAGGCTGGATTCAGGGCTGGGACCAAACTAATAATAAGGCATACATGCCAAGATTAGTTGATTGGTTGATTAGTTGGACTGCTGACCCACTGGATATTCACGGCAAATTAGTAGGGACAGTATCAGTTACTGTATTATAGCCCATACCGGAAATTGTATCTGTCCTTTTCCGTCTGATTACCATAAGGTTTGGTTGTGTAAGGTCACCTCTAGTCCTATTAAGTTCTTTCATTAAACCAAGCATGCAGCAGTACTAAGTACTGAGTCTAAGCCTTG
Organism: Xenopus tropicalis; assembly: GCF_000004195.4. Taxonomy (NCBI): domain Eukaryota; kingdom Metazoa; phylum Chordata; class Amphibia; order Anura; family Pipidae; genus Xenopus; species Xenopus tropicalis. The sequence continues at coordinate 13,439,038 of NC_030679.2, forward strand.
CCAGGCCAACATAGGATAGGATTGAAGTATTACAGTGACATTAAATTGTCACTATATGTATCCCAGCATGCATTCTGGGGGTATTATACATGGAACTGGCACTGTATTTATTCTGCCATGTGTTCTGGAGTATTATACATGGAACTGGCACTGTATTTATATTTCTGTGTATCCTGGGGACATTATATGCGCAAATGGCACTGTATTTACCCTGTCATTTGTTTTGGAGTATTATACGTGATGGTCGTGATGGACATATGTCTTTTTTTTAACCCAACTTACTATGTTACTATGTTACATGGAACTGGCACTGTATTTATCCTGCTGTGTGTTCTGGGGTATTATACATGGAACTGGCACTGTATTTATCCTGTCATGTGTTCTGGGGTATTATACATGGAATTGGCACTGTATTTATCCTGCCATGTGTTCTGGGGTATAATACATGGAACTGGCACTGTATTTATCCTGCTGTGTGTTCTGGGGTATTATACATGTAACTGGCACTGTATTTATCCTGCTGTGGGTTCTGGGGTATTATACATGGAACTGGCACTGTATTTATCCTGCTGTGTGTTCTGGGGTATTATACATGGAACTGGCACTGTATTTATCCTGCTGTGTGTTCTGGGGTATTATACATGGAACTGGCACTGTATTTATCCTGCTGTGGGTTCTGGGGTATTATACATGGAACTGGCACTGTATTTATCCTGCCATGTGTTCTGGGGTATTATACATGGAATTGGCACTGTATTTATCCTGCCATGTGTTCTGGGGTATTATACATGGAACTGGCACTGTATTTATCCTGCCATGTGTTCTGGGGTATTATACATGGAACTGGCACTGTATTTATCCTGCCATGTGTTCTGGGGTATTATACATGGAACTGGCACTGTATTTATTCTGCCATGTGTTTTGGGGTATTATACATGGAACTGGCACTGTATTTATCCTGCCATGTGTACTGGGGTATTATACATGGAACTGGCACTGTATTTATCCTGCCATGTGTTCTGGGGTATTATACATGGAACTGGCACTGTATTTATTCTGCCATGTGTTCTGGGGTATTATACATGGAACTGGCACTGTATTTATCCTGCCATGTGTTTTGGGGTATTATACATGGAATTGGCACTGTATTTATCCTGTCATGTGTTCTGGGGTATTATACATGGAATTGGCACTGTATTTATCCTGCTGTGTGTTCTGGGGTATTATACATGGAATTGGCACTGTATTTATCCTGCCATGTGTTCTGGGGTATTATACATGGAATTGGCACTGTATTTATCCTGCTGTGTGTTCTGGGGTATTATACATGGAACTGGCACTGTATTTATCCTGCCGTGTGTTCTGGGGTATTATACATGGAACTGGCACTGTATTTATCCTGCCGTGTGTTCTGGGGTATTATATATGGAACTGGCACTGTATTTATCCTGCCATGTGTTCTGGGGTATTATACATGGAACTGGCACTGTATTTATCCTCCCATATGTTCTGGGGTATTATACATGGAATTGGCACTGTATTTATCCTGCTGTGTGTTCTGGGGTATTATACATGGAACTGGCACTGTATTTATCCTGCCGTGTGTTCTGGGGTATTATACATGGAACTGGCACTGTATTTATCCTGCCATGTGTTCTGGGGTATTATACATGGAACTGGCACTGTATTTATCCTGCTATGTGTTCTGGGGAATTATACATGGAACTGGCACTGTATTTATCCTGCTGTGTGTTCTGGGGTATTATACATGGAACTGGCACTGTATTTATCCTACCATGTGTTCTGGGGTATTATACATGGAATTGGCACTGTATTCATCCTGCCATGTGTTCTGGGGTATTATACATGGAATTGGCACTGTATTTATCCTGCTGTGTGTTCTGGGGGTATTATACATGGAACTGGCACTGTATTTATCCTGCCATGTGTTCCGTTGTATTATACATGGAACTGGCACTGTATTTATCCTGCCATGTGTTCTGGGGTATTATACATGGAACTGGCACTGTATTTATTCTGCCATGTGTTCTGGGGTATTATACATGGAACTGGCACTGTATTTATCCTGCCATGTGTTCTGGGGTATTATACATGGAACTGGCACTGTATTTATCCTGCCATGTGTTCTGGGGTATTATACATGGAACTGGCACTGTATTTATTCTGCCATGTGTTCTGGGGTATTATACATGGAACTGGCACTGTATTTATCCTGCCATGTGTTCTGGGGTATTATACATGGAACTGGCACTGTATTTATCCTGTCATGTGTTCTGGGGTATTATACATGGAATTGGCACTGTATTTATCCTGCTGTGTGTTCTGGGGTATTATACATGGAATTGGCACTGTATTTATCCTGCTGTGTGTTCTGGGGTATTATACATGGAACTGGCACTGTATTTATCCTGCCATGTGTTCTGGGGTATTATACATGGAACTGGCACTGTATTTATCCTCCCATATGTTCTGGGGTATTATACATGGAATTGGCACTGTATTTATCCTGCTGTGTGTTCTGGGGTATTATACATGGAACTGGCACTGTATTTATCCTGCCGTGTGTTCTGGGGTATTATACATGGAACTGGCACTGTATTTATCCTGCCATGTGTTCTGGGGTATTATACATGGAACTGGCACTGTATTTATTCTGCCATGTGTTCTGGGGTATTATACATGGAACTGGCACTGTATTTATCCTGCCATGTGTTCTGGGGTATTATACATGGAACTGGCACTGTATTTATCCTGTCATGTGTTCTGGGGTATTATACATGGAACTGGCACTGTATTTATCCTGTCATGTGTTCTGGGGTATTATACATGGAACTGGCACTGTATTTATCCTGCCATGTGTTCTGGGGTATTATACATGGAACTGGCACTGTATTTATCCTGCTATGTGTTCTGGGGAATTATACATGGAACTGGCACTGTATTTATCCTGCCATGTGTTCTGGATGTATTATACATGGAACTGGCACTGTATTTAGGGTCAGAACTAGGGTCCACGCTCCCTTACCTCCTGCCACGTTGCCTACGGCACTTGGTTGGCTTCTTCTATTGCTAAAATTTGCCCAGCACCTGGGGCAGTTATCCTTTGGAAGGGTGTGCTCCGGTTTCTCTAGTATATATATATATATGTACCCCATTGATTAAAAAATCTATTGTACAGCACTAGCCCATTGTGAAATCTGACATTGAATTGACGGCAATCGTAAGAAAATCAGATTTGGATATAGGAGGAATAGGAATCTTAAGGAACTTCTCTCTCCAGCTGATCCTGTAAGTAAGTATGCCCTGCAAATAAAAGTTAGCAGAAAGGGGGTCTTTAAATTTGGCAATTGCGTCATGTGCAACACTCTGATCACTGGTGACACTTTCTTTCACCCATATACAGGAAAATTCAAGTATGTAATGCTGCACACCTACAGAATCAATACAATAAGGTGGGTGCTCATTGCAGGGGTCCCCTGTAAGATCCCCCCAAAAAATCCAAAACATAAGAGAAGAGCAGGGCACATTCAAATGATAAAAAGTTACAGCTTTATTTACTCCTTATCAAAAGGAGGGGGCGTCTTCGTCAGGGGAACATATAAAAAGCAGGAAAGGCTTATTCTACTGTGCATAGACTTACATTCCCCCCCCCAGTAATGTAGTATACCCAATTAAATACCCATATGGTCTGTTGTATTGTGGCAAAACATGTAGACAATTAAGGGAAAGAATCAGCATGCATCGTGCAACCATTAGGCAGCCTTGGATCCTAATCCAAAGAAGGATGTGAAAAAGATGGCAAGCGGGACATCTCTAAACAACCTGTTGCACGACACTGGCTTCCAGCTAAACACCCTGCTTTCTCCTATAAGTGTATGCCCATTGCTTGTGTTTCAGATCTGCCGAGAGGTGGGGATATAGATCGGATTCTACTGCAAAGAGAAACTTTTTGGACATATGAACTGAATGGTGTGGCCCCCAAAGGTCTAAATAGCTCATTATCTCTGAGCTGCTTTTTGTGAATTAACTTGTCCAATGAATACTTAAACTTTCTATTGCTGTGATTTTATATGAACTGATATATATTTTTTTTACTCTTATGCTGTGTTTTGTATTATATGATTGTCATATTAATACATTTTGCTTTATAAGTGATATTAAGCACCTGGCAGGTAAAGGTACCGTTTTGGGGATTAGATAGCTGAACCATATACTATTGGGGCCCCCCAATAGCCAGGATAGTAACATTAAGTTATTAGATTAATCAGCCTGTGCAGCATAATAGAAAACCATGTTTTTATATTGAGATTCTATTGTGGAAATGTGATTTGCACTTGCACTTGATTTGTTAACGCGATTTTTACTGTATATATTTATTTTGATAAAACTATTTCATGGTGATTTATACATAATTTATACATGATATTATATGTGATTTTAAGACTGGTAATTCTCATATTAACATGCTGATTACTGGACACTTTACAGCACTTTTCTGCACTTTCCCTTGCTTTTTGGCTTCAGACATTTTTGGCACTTCACTTTGAGGTCACTTTCTATTGGTTTGCTGGTTTTGGATATTTAAGGGTGTGTGGTATAGGCATAGTTGCCTTGAAAAAGGTCCCGATGTGGACCGAAACGTAACGTTGGCTATTTATGCTGTTTTAAATTTTGTTTTTTACAAGAAATCTCTGTGTTGCTGGTCTTTTTTGCAGTACTGGAACCCTTTACTGGGCACCCGAGGGATAGTATGTAGCACTGTGCAGGGTCAGACTGGGCTGCCAGGACACCGGGAAAAATCCCGGTAGGCCCCGGCGGCCCAGTCCGACCTTTGCTGGCACGCCCCCTTCTGACTGTTCCTCCCCTGACGCATTCAATTTATACGTGCTCGGAGAGGACGTCAGGTGGGGGACCTGCGGGGGGGTTAGGGGGGCCCCCGTGGGGGGTAGGGGACACGGCTGGCTGGGGCACCTGCCGGGCCCCTGGGGCGGGAGCCCCGGAGGGCCCTGCACCCCCCAGTCCGACCCTGGCACTGTGCCATCCTTTGAGTACATAAATATTTATACAGTAAGATCATAGCAGTTTTATCTTGAAATTACTTGGAAAGCATAAGTAGCAGCCATCTCTGGCCGATAAGGCAGACTTTTTTATCAGCCTCCCAAGCTGCTAAATTCATCTCGGCACCCTTGATGGATCATTAAAGCTAAAATACAAGGACTGTAGATTTAATATGAAAATGCTTTTTGTGGGGTTTCATTTATATATAAACAGTTTTCAAATCCCTAAACCCTGACAGAAGCTATGATTTGCTTGTCACCTATTTTATTATTATTATCTGTTAATTATAAAGTGATGACATATTCTGCAGCATTCTGCCCAGTTTGAGCCTTTGTTTTGTCCTCTTTTCTAAAGCAATTTAGTTTTAATAGTGGCCTGACAAAAAGTGGCAATTTACTGATTTCTACATGAGATTTTGCCTTTCTCAGACCTTTTTGCGACAGGGTTTGAAATGTAAGCAGGGTCAGACTGGGCCGCTGGGACACTGGGAAAATACCCGGTGGGCCCCAGCATCCCAGACCTGACCATGTTGGTCCTTCCCCTGGCCGCGATGTCCTCCCCTGATGCTTTCACATACGCGAATTCAGGGGAGGATGTCGGGTGGGGGGGTGGGTTAGGGGTGCACAGCGGGGGCCCCTGCAGGGGACGGAAGGGGGTGCGGAAGCGCTGGTGGGCCTTGCACCCCCTGGTCCGACCCTGAATGTAAGGTAGCTTAAGGTTACACATGCCCAGATTTCGTTGGGCAGTTTGGCTTATTTTGACCTTATTGCTGACCCACTAGGCGGGTATGACACCTCATAGGGGGCAGTTTTAAACTACCCAACATCCTACTGATTTTCTGTCCATACTCAGAATTACACTTGCTGGTGTTCCTTTTCATGTGATTATTCTAAAGTTAGACTAGATATAGTTACCTTTAGTCGTATTAAAGCCTTTCATTCAACTCAGCATGCAATAGTACTGATAGGGGCAGTGCCAGTAGGCTTTCTAAGTATGCCATGCTTCTACATAGGATAGAATCCAACAATTATGTTGCAGGGGTCACTTCGTGAATCCAGCTACAACTGTCTTAAAGATACAGTATCTTGAGATTACAGAAGAATTTTAAAAAAATAAGTGTCCCACATCACTGCAAACATGATTGTATTATATTTACTCTTGTTTATTATTTTCCCCTTCACTGCTGTAAGCTCTGCAAATATGAAACATTGTATTCAGGTCTGGACTGGGATTCAAAATAGGCCCTGGCATTTCAAGTACACAGAGGCCCAAACAGCCCCACCAGCCCACTAAATAAAGATCTGTGGAACTTACAGCAGCCCCTTTGGCATTTGCCAGAATCCACAGATTGCCAGTCTAGGCCTGATTGTATCCCTTGTAGACAAGATGCCAGCAGAAAGAAATCAGTTCTATGGTCTCACTTCTTGATCTACACTAGCACTCTGATTGGTACACATCACCCTGAGACCAACAATTGTTGTTGCCATCTCAACTTTTAGCATTAACAACTTGTAAAGCCTCTTTCAACTTTCACATTAAAGTGGTCTATGGATATGTGTCTAGTGTCTACTGATGTTCATAAGATCTACCACTGCCTCTGAGGTTCTTGGGGAAGCTATGCCCCCTTAAACTAAAACCAAGACATTTGTGACAGCAAAGTGGATGGAAGTATTTATTCTGCCTTGTGTTTTAGGGTTATTATACATGAAATTGACACTATATTTATACAGTCTTGTTTCAGGGGGTAATACCGATGGAACTGGAGTTCTGGGGGTATTATATATGGAATTGGCACTGTATATATCATGCAATGTGTTCTGGGATGTATGAAATTGGCACTTTATTCATTTTGTATTTGAGGTATTATATATAAAAATAGACTCTTCATTTATCCTGCAAAGTGTTCAGGGAAGCATTTTACATAAAATTGCCACTAAATTTATACCTGGGGTATAATACATTGAACTCACCCTAGGCTATTATAAAGGTATCACACATTCGGCTTTAGTTTAAATGTTACTCTAGCAATTAAAAGACTTTTGTCCCACTTCCACACACATATCAAATAATTTAGAATCATATTTTCCCATTCTCTTGTTGTCATCATTCCAGATGGAATCCCTCCAAATGTAGGTCAGTTGAAGTTCTTGAGGACAGGGCGGTGTTCATTACAACCCTATCCTGTCTTGGAAACACAAAATGGTGTAGATCTTCCTTGAAATTGTAAATAGCTGGACATCTTTCTTAAAAAATTAAGTTTGCTAGAAACCAGTCCAACAGCGTGCCGATAAATCAGCAAGTAATCATCTACTGTAAACCAAAAATGACACCTAAATATAATCAAAGCGCTCTATCTGCCTTTCCCTGTAGATGAATCAAATGTGTTTTCAGGTGGTGGAAATTGATGGATATGGTTTCTCAGAAGTACGTGCAAAACATCTCCTAATCTCTCCTGTTGCTATTGGAGAGAGAGGCCACTCGGGTATTTCCCTTCAGTAGATCCTCTGGTTTGTTTAAAGTGCTGTTATCTGGGGACTTATCTAGAACTTAGAGTTATACTTTTAATGGGATTAAGCTGTTAATATCAGCCAAAGGACGGGCAATATTAGCGTTGATGTAAACAAGAAGCCCCCTTTTGAAGAGTTATTGACTACTAAAAAGTAATAACAGCTTTTTATATTTCAGCTGAAAGTTTTATCCTCTTTTTAATATAAATAAAGAGTATATGTGCTTTTATTCTGTAACCCTTGCCTGCTTGTGCTTCAGAACTTGCTGCTACTACAGAATTAAATTATGATTAATATTATCTACATGTATATAGTACACGAGGCATGAATATCCTGCAACATACATCTTTATAAAAGGAGCTTAGTCATCAATCATCATCTGTGCTTAGTGTCGCCATTTGTGTCATGGGATCTGGTGTATTGTAACAAATGGGGGTAGGCATTTAGATTTGGGTAATTGTTTTGTGGTTTTTTTCTACAATGACTAAACTCTCTTTTTATAAAAGCGTGTCTACTTATTTATTTAAAAAAAAAACGGAATATAAAAAGGGTGAATGAATCATTTAGCGTTCCATGGCTTTTATGAAACCACAACAACTTTTATACAGATTGTGGAACCTATAGTGAAACAATGCAGAATCTATTAATTAAAAAATATGAAGGTTTGTATAAATATGCAGGTTACACTTGTTTTACAGAATAGGGCACAAAATAAAGTCCTGTATCTGGTTGGGTACACATGGAATACCCGCAAAGGAGTCAGGTTTCAGACCTGGCTATGGTGCAGGAGTGGTCCCTCTCACTATCCCCTGGGAATACAATCATTTTGTTTTCCTTACCCTTCTGATCTGGATTTGGAGTGAGATCACTTCCAGTTTTGCGGGTCCCAAGATGGAGTCCAGGTAGCTGGTCTGGGTAGGGGGACATATTGGGTGGCAAGTGCGGGCTGGGATGCAGGTCAGCAGGTCCACAGGTCTGCCCAACCGGACCCGTGCAGACAGTGACGGACTGGGACCTCAGGGGCCCACCAAAAAATCTTAGACCACAGGCCCACTCTCCAAACTATTTTTCCTCCTTTCCTCTTTATTCTCCTAGTCTCTTTTATTTACATGCTAGCATCTATTCTTCCATCTATTTCTCCTCTTTCTTCCCATTCAGAAATAGGGAATGAGCATGAAACAGGCCAAATGGTCAGGAGCAGGAGGGCTCACTAGCCCCTGGGCCCACCGGGAGTTTGCCTGGTATTCTAGTGGGCCAGTCCTACACTGCGTGCAGAACTTTAGCACTTTAGCAGTTCGCTTTGCTGCAGAATATTCTTCTATGTATTGATATATCTCATCTCTGTATAAGTATACATATATAGCAGAGTTGGGCAACCTGTTGACTACAGGGCAAAGAAAAATATGGCTGAGCAGAACAATTTGTACAATTTGGAAATCGGCATAACAAATATAAACTAAGAAAGCAGGAGGATCACTCTTTGTACTGCAGCAGAATGAAATATTGCAGGCATGTACCAAAAGCTGTATTACAAGTCAATAAATCTTTCGTATTTACTCTGTGTGCCAGTGGCCGGCTTTGTTTCACTTTCACATGAGAACAGCAGGGATGGCAACATCCCATTTAGTTTATTTTAAGTGATAGTGCGTCCCCGAGGCCCATCCAAGGAGCAAAGACTGAGCTGTAATATCTGATAAACAGTTCATTTTAATGCAAGTCTGTGGGTGGTATAAGCAGTAACTATAAGAGCCAGTAATCATACATCTACCCCTTTATTTTTAATTATATTTTTTCCTCTATAATGAGTGGCCTGCCAAGTGCTGGGGGAAAGAAAATGGGACAGTGGTCTGGCACAAGGCATTTACCCATAGGTAAATCTGCACCATAGACAGACCTCAACAGCTTTCTGTTTATGTTACCATTAGTCCTCCCACTTACCTTGTCAGCTCCACTTCCATCACTAAGTGCTCTCTAATAAACATAAGGGAGCCCAGCTATTAATCTGTATGTAACTGCTCATAAATCACTTTGCTCTTTCGAAAGAAGTGGAGGAGGGGCTTTCGTTGGCTGCTCTGCTCTTTCTAAAGACAGCCATAGAGCCTTAACAAGCTTTACCCACGTGTATTGTTATCTTAAGTTTGGTTTATTTATTTTTATAATATTTACTTCTACACAGGTATTTAATAAATATAGTACCAGTGAAACCAGAATACTCAGTTTAGCACAGTTTAGTTTTCATTACCATTTTGGCCACCCATTAAGTTTTTGCTTGAGCCAAAGAGTTATTGCCACTGTGGCATTTGGCAATTAATTAGCTGTATGCCCTGGAAGTGATATCTCCTCAAGGAATGTGTTGAACGACAAGGAAAGGTAGAATAACTGGGTCATGCCATGTTGGTAGGGGGACCACCCCCAGTAATTCTTAGACCCTAGAGAAATTCGCTGTTATGCAGTTGTGCAAAACCAAAGGATGCTGTAAGAGTATGGTGGTATGGAATATAGGAGACAACTATACCACATGGCACATTTTTGAAAAGAAGAGTAGCCTTGAATCTGAAGCAACTGACTAGAATTACTTGGGAGCGGGGAGCCTACCAACTTGGCACAGCCAGCGATCGTCCCTTTCCTTGTCTTTTATTCCAGGGCTCCTTGATCCACCTGCCCTTCACAACATGCACCTCATTGAGCATAGCGGTGGCAACCAAAGGGGTGTATTTAGGCCCGGTACTGCCCTAGATACAAATCCCTATCTCTCTGCAACTGGTGGGAAGCTCGTCTGTCCTGCGAATGCACCAATCACAGGACACAAAGATGCAATCCCTCTTCACCTCAGCTCTGCCACTGGATTTAGCAACTATCTAGGGGAATTTTTTTTAAAGTAAATTCTGCATTTACCATATAGGTACCTCGGATGGGCCCACCAGTGCCTATATGGTATACTCAGCTCCGAACCACTGGTGTTTTAGTGCAAGACAATTATAGAGTTACATGTTGCCCTATTCTGCACCTTTTGACTTCTGGCAGCACATTTCCTACAAGGTGTAATAGTTTCTAGGCAGCTTTGTTTCTTACAAGTGGCAATTTCCTCCACACACACAAATACACACACATAAGTTTTTGGTTTTTTTTTGCTCCAGCCAGGGAGCTTAGCTGCTCAAAACTAATGGAGGCAGTGTCATCAAACAGAGCTATAACTGGACATATTTCAGAGGGCACAGGATATCAGTCAGACGAAACTGCACTTATCAGGAATTCCTGCTTGCAGTTTGTTTATAGCAGTTATAGAGAATGATTTGTTGGATGCTCTGAGAGAGTGTTTGTAAGGTCGATTTTTGTATGTGCAGAGTAGCGCCATCCCCGATCCAGAAATGGTTTTTGTCAGGAATTTGTTTTGGCATGATTGTGGTCTCATCACTCCCCTGTCTGAGCAGTTCAGTTGCATAAACAGCCATACAAAAATCTGATGCTGGTGCTGCCCATCTTCCCAAACATAGGAGTGTGCCAAGCTCTCTGTGTACATAGAACAGATAGCAGCATGCCAATGGAACCACAAGGCAACTTTATTTTTCTTGTGATAGAATTGACCATGCACGGCCGCTCCTGCTGGCCAGTTACCAGGGGCAGCAAAAAGCCACCTCTGGTAACTAGTGATGTGGCCCCCTTTGGACCTGCTCCGAAGTTGTAAACTCAAGCGGCAAGCAGCCCCAGACTTACAGCTGTCATAGTGCAATGGTTGTTGGACCTCTTTCAGATCAGGTTGAGGTCCATCATTTGGTCAGGCTTATAACACAGTGAGAGATATATCAACACTATACAGTACCAAGCATTCTAGGGCAAAAAAATAAGTGTTCACCCCAAATGGCATTTATTCTGAAACCCCCTACTTAATGGTCTGTGCCCTCCTAGGGGTCCAGCACCACAGTTTTGTAACCACTTTAATAGTAGGTGTGTGAATGTGATAGAGTTCTTAGTTTGTAATTGCAAAGGGGTGGGGACTGATAGGAAAGATGTATAATCTCAATTTGGAATATGTTGTTGCTATATTAATAAAAGATAATAATAATTTGTGCAGTTTTTGGTTTGTGTTTCAGTTGTTTACCGAAACTATCATCTGGGAAGAATGCAGTATCCGTTCTGATCTCACTAGATAATGTCAATTGAAATTGTGCGAATAAAACAAATTATAACAGCAATTACCATGGTCATTGTGTGCGCCATCTGTGCTGGACATGGCACATTATGCTGGCTATACACAATCAAATGTTGGGCAACCTTCTAGGCCCACAGAATGAACAACTGGATTAAGTATGATACAAACACAAAGGTAAATGGCCCAGTGGTTCATGGAGATCATTGGCCAACAAGATTTTTCTTTCGAAATGGTGACAATGAATGACGGGTCCAGAATGGGATACAAAATAGACCCAATAGGCCCACCCAATAGGCCCAAACTGCCCACCCACCAGCCCAATAAATAGTGACTGTCAATGGCATCTTACAGCAGCCTCTCTGGCATTTGCCAGTATCCACAGATTGCCACTCTGAGCCTGTTGAATGCAACTGCATCAGGTTTTGAGGGCACCTTGCCCTCTCCTTGATGCTGAGTTTATGTCTGGCCAGCTTGAGAACCTCATTTGTAGTACTGACTAATGTAAAGTGGCAGCAAATAACACTAGAAATATTAATCAGATCTTAGCGAGGATGCTGGTGCAATACATTTTAGGTTTCCTTGATGAAGAGCATAGGCAGATCTGTGGAAAGGACTGTACAGTATGTAGTACCAGACCTAGGGCAATAGAAACAGCGCTGTTGCTTTTTATTTCTGCTAGGGCTCCATTATCCTATCACTACCAACCCTAGCCAATCAGTAGCACAGCATAACAAATCTGTCTTACCTTCCACAGTAGGTCTAGCCTTTAATAATATGCAAGTAAACTTCTGGTGGCTGCTCATGTTCTTTTCCACAAGTCATCGTTAGCAGAAGAATATTCACAACCAGTTCTGCAGACAGGCTAGCCAATGAGATGAATCTGTCTTTAGTGCTGTTTACCACCACCTGCCTCAACACAAAAGTGGACCTCAGAGAGGAACCAGGGAAGAGCTAATGGGTCAGGCAGATCTGTAGTATAGGTAAAATGCATGGATCTGGACTAGAGTTGCCACCTGTCACAGGGCGGGGCTATGACATAGCAATCAATGATTACATAGTAACATAGTAACATAGTAAGTTGGGTTGAAAAAAGACATACGTCCATCAAGTTCAACCATAATGCCTATACCTAACCTGCCTAACTACAAGTTGATCCAGAGGAAGGCAAAAAACCCCATCTGAAGCCTCTCTAATTTGCCTCAGAGGGGAAAAAATTCCTTCCTGACTCCAAGATGGCAATCGGGCCAGTCCCTGTATCAACTTGTACTAAGAGCTATCTCCCATAACCCTGTATTCCCTCACTTGCTAAGAATCCATCCAGCCCCTTCTTAAAGCTATATAATGTATCAGCCAGCACGACTGATTCGGGGAGGGAATTCCACAACTTCACAGCTCTCACTGTAAAAAATCCTTTCCGAATATTTAAATGGAACCTCCCTTCTTCTAAACGGAGTGGGTGCCCTCGTGTCCGTTGGAAGGACCTACTGGTAAATAAAACATTAGAGAGGTTATTATATGATCCCCTTATATATTTATACATAGTTATCATGTCACCTCTTAAGCGCCTCTTCTCCAGTGTAAACAGACCCAACTTGGCCAGTCTTTCTTCATAACCGAGACTTTCCATACCCTTTACCAGCTTAGTTGCCCTTCTCTGGACCCTCTCTAGCTCAATAATGTCCCGTTGGAGCACTGGAGACCAAAACTGAACAGCATATTCTAGATGGGGCCTTACCAGTGCTCTGTAAAGGGGAAGAATAACCCCCTCCTCCCGTGAATCTATACCCCTTTTAATACAGCTCAGAACCTTGTTTGCCCTTGCAGCTGCTGCCTGGCATTGCTTGCTACAGCCAAGTTTATTATCTACAAGGACTCCAAGATCCTTCTCCATTATGGATTTGCCTAGTGCAGTCCCATTAAGGTTATACGGGGCTTGCATATTTTTACATCCCAGGTGCATGACCTTACATTTATCCACATTAAATCTCATCTGCCACTTAGCTGCCCAGATTGCCAGTTGGTCAAGATCCTGCTGCAGGGATGTCACATCCTGGATAGAATTGACTGGTCTGCAGAGTTTTGTGTCATCTGCAAACACTGATACATTACTCATAATACCCTCCCCTAAGTCATTTATGAACAAATTAAACAAAAGTGGACCCAGTACAGAACCCTGAGGGACCCCACTGAGAACCTTACTCCAAGTAGAGAATGTGCCATTAACAACCACCCTCTGTACCCGATCCTGTAGCCAGTTTTCTATCCATGTGCAAACGACTTCACTAAGACCAATAGACCTTAGCTTAGAAAGCAGTCGTTTGTGGGGAACGGTATCAAATGCTTTGGCAAAATCCAAATAGATTATATCTACTGCATCCCCACTGTCCAGCTTCTTACTTACCTCATCATAAAAAGCAATTAAATTGGTCTGACATGACCTGTCCTTCATAAAGCCATGCTGATTACTGCTCATAATGCCATTCTCCACTACATAATTTTGAATGTGATCCCTTAACAAGCCTTCAAATAACTTGCCCACCACGGATGTCAAACTTACAGGCCTATAATTGCCAGGCTGAGATCTTATTCCCTTTTTAAATATGGGAGTGACATTCGCCTTCTTCCAATCACTAGGTACCATACCTGATGAAAGAGAGTCTGAGAATATCAGAAACAAGGGCCACTGCAATTCTGCCCCTAGCTCTCTCAGTACCCGAGGGTGTATTCCATCTGGCCCAGGTGCCTTGTTTACATTTATCGTGTGTAACCCTTTAAGCACCATATCCTGTGCCAACCACTGTGTAGTTGGAGCTGAGGCAACAGTGAAGCTATTGGGTGAGACTTGGCCCACTGGCTCCTCTACTGTATACACAGAAGAAAAGAACTGGTTAAGCACATCTGCCTTTTCTGTATCCGCTGTAACCATATTGTTATTATAACTCAATGGGGCCACACCCTCAACCTGCATCTTTTTACTATTAATATACTTAAAAAACTTTTTGGGGTTAGTCTTGGCCTCGGCCGCGATGCGCTCCTCATTTTCTATCTTTGCCTTCCGGATTGCTGTTTTACAACACTTGTTATAGTGTTTATATTCATTAAACGCAGCTACTGTCCCCTCTGACTTATATTTCTTAAAAGCTTTCCTTTTTTTCCCACAATCGTCACGTCAATCTTAGAATCCCATATGGTTTTCCAAATTAATCTTGCCAATACTTATCCCAACGTGGGCAAGAAATGTTCTAGCACAGTGCTGTCCAACTTCTGGACAATTTTTCTGGCCTACATGGTGAAGGGTCGATAATGGAAGCCAGTTTTGACCACTCCCTTTTTTTTAACCGCACCCACTTCAAATCACATCCATGCTATCACAAGAGCTTTTAAGACCATACCCACACTAATGGTGGTAGCACAGCAAAAACACAAATGGTTGGTGCTCACTATAGGGATATAACCCTTCATGTATGCCTGTGTGTGCCATATTCTGCCTGCCCTATGCTGCCTGTGTGTGCCATACTCTGCCTGCCCTATTCTGCCTGTGTGTGCCATATTCTGCCTGTGTGTGCCATACTCTGTGTGCCCTATGCTGCCTGTGTGTGTCATATTCTGCCTGTCCTATGCTGGCTGTGTGTGCGCCATACTCTGCCTGCCCTATGCTGCCTGTGTGTGCCATATTCTGCCTGCCCTATGCTGCCTGTGTGTGCCATACTCTGCCTACCCCATGCTGCCTGTGTGTGCCATACTCTGCCTGCCCTACCCTGCCTGTGTGTGCCATACTCTGCCTGCCCTATGCTGCCCGTGTGTGCCATACTCTGTGTGCCCTATGCTGCCTGTGTGTGCCATACTCTACCTACCCTACCTGTGTGTGCCATACTCTGCCTGCCCTATGCTGCCTGTGTGTGCCATACTCTGCCTGCCCTACCCCGCCTGTGTGTGCCATACTCTGCCTGCCCTATGCTGCTTGTGTGTGCCATACTGTGCCTGCCCTACCCTGCCTGTGTGTGCCATACTCTGCCTTCCCTATGCTGCCTGTGTGTGCCATACTCTGCCTGCACTATGCTGCCTGTGTGTGCCATACTCTGCCTCTGTGTGCATAGGGCAGACAGTACATACAATGACACAATGCTGGCACTGCTCCTACACTCTGTCTGAGGTGTGAACAGGTGAACAATGTGGGGACTTACAGTCTGAGCTTGAGGCGTGAACAATGCAGAAACTAAAAGGTGTGAACAGTACAGGTGGTCATGTGCTTAAACGACACAGGTGGGTTACAGTCTGAATCTAAGGTGTGAACAATGCAGGGGGCCAAGTAATCTCAGTACTGATACCATTTAACACTTACACAAATGTAAGCAGTCAAGGCAGCCAGACAGGTGGGGGCCACACAGAGGGGTACCGCGGGCCGCCAGTTGGACAGCCCTGTTCTAGCACTTTGTATGTTGTTCCATTATAATTTACTGTGTATTCAAGGTAAAGATAACCCCAACCAATGGGTATGTTTCTTTTGAAGAAAGCTTGTTGGGTAGGCAAAGGTGATAAATAAATTTTGGGCATGGTCCCAAAAAATGTTCCAAAATCTGTAATCAAGTCTAAAATATAATAGAGATAATATTATCAGTTAAAGCTGAAGAGTCATATTATTCTATATGATTAAAAGGCGTTTAGGGTTTTGGGATTTAGGGTTTAGGATTGCCACCTGTCCAGTTTTTTTCGGTAGGGCGGTCCAGGTCAGAACTACCTGCAAAGTTTTCCAATTTGGAAGATGAATTGTTTTTCTTAACACTGTTTTCATATCTTTCTATTTATGTACCTGCCTAACAAAGGCTCATTTTATTATTCTCCCCATCATCCAAGCTGGATGGACTGGCCAAATGAATATTCCCATAAATGCCAGAAGGGATGCTAATCCATCAGACTAAAGTATTATTGGTTCAGAAGACGAAAGTGTACTTAAACCCAAAAATGTGTTTTTAATCCCAGTCCAGAAGTAGTTGAGCTTGATAAGGAAAACCTGACTCCACATAACATAGTGTGAAATCCATACCAACTAGGACTGCCCTGCAACCATGTAGCTTAGACAACATGCTCAGCCTTGTCTTGACAGTGGGGCTGATTCACTAAAGTGTGCTAAAATTTATTGCACGCCTTTTTGCGTTAAATTAGCCACGATAATTAGCGCGCGATTCACCATAGTATTATCGCGTGCGTTAAGTCGCCATATCGCATGCATTATTTTTCGTGCGACCGCATGCGCTAGTTTTACCGCATGCAGTAATTTCCGTGCTGAAAAGAATACGATCGCATGATTCACAAACACTTAGGCGCGCTAAATATCGCATTAGGCTATGAAAAAATTAACACCTACTACAGCCAGGCGATAAATTATAGAAAAGTACAGTAAATGAGCTTTTGGCAACAAAATATGGACTTACAGTGTTATTTATTCAAGTCTGTGTTTCCCCCAGAGTGACTTAGCTGCCAGTTTGCAGCGAAATGTTCATTTTTAATACAGTAATTTTCCGTGGCGTGTATGGCTAACATGGCGTGCGTTCATTCATATTTATATGCGGCTACAAGTGATGAAATGTTTCCCAGGCATGGATTCGCAGAGAATGTCTGGACGTGCGGCGAATTTTTTCATTTGTTTCGCAAAACAATCTGCCAATGGCAAAACGCATGAAAAAATTTGCCACGCAAAAATTCACCGCACGTCCAAAAATTTACACAAGCGTCAAAAAATAATAGTTGCGGGCAACAATTTTTTTGCCTGCACAACATTTTTGCCGTTTTGTGGATCTTTCGAAAGATTTGCTAATTTTTCACCAAAGATAACCAGAACACATTTGCTCATCACTAGTGGCTACTATTTATAAGCATCTACCATTTATATGCTACCATTTATATGTGGCTACTATTTATATGCTACCATTTATATGCTACCATTTATATGTGTGGCTACTATTTATATGCTACCATTTATATGCTACCATTTATATGTGGCTACTATTTATATGCTACCATTTATATGCTACCATTTATATGTGGCTACTATTTATATGCTACCATTTATATGCTACCATTTATATGCGGCGACAATTTATATACACTATTTCTAAGCTACTATTCATATGCGGCGACTATTCGCGTGCGTTATTTAGCGCATGTACCATCAAATACCACTGAAAATAGTCATCGCGAGTTAAATAACGCATGCAATATCGCACGTAAAATAGTGCAAGTATGCATATAGTGAATCGTGCGAAAAGTTGCGAAAATTAAGACACAATAAAATTTTTACCGCACGCTAAAAATAGCTCATGTTTTATCGCACTTTAGTGAATTGGCCCCAGCGTCTCTTCTCACTGCGTACTTGAAAACTGTCCTAAGTTGATCCTACTTCAAAATGGATGGTGTTGAACAGGTCATTGTTATAACTAGGCAAGGACAGGGCAGACTGGGGACATGATCCAACACATCCCAGGTTTTCATTTTATAATGGGCATGGTGGCTTATTGGTTAGCAATGTTTTTTTGCAGCGCTGGAGTCCTAAGTTTGATTCCAACTTGGTTTCCTTCAACATACACGTAAAATGGCTCCTTTAGATTTTAAGCTCCTGTGACAGAATTAAGGTTAGAAGATAATGGCAATTATATATCTGTGTAATTTAATTAGGAATCACAAAAAGAAAACTATCATTCATTACTAAGAGACATTCATGATGCACTTCTCATTAACATAGAATAAGGCCAAGTTTGGACCGAATGGAGCAGTTTGCTCATCGAGGGAAGATGCCAGTCACAGTCGCCATAATCTTCCTGATGCTGATCGCAGGATGGAGTGACTCGGAGAAAATCTTTCATAACAGAGATCACTCAGATTTTGATGTGCAGAATATACCACATGCGGGTGCGATCCTGACCCCCGAGGCTGCCCAGGTAATGACAATATAGGTAGCAAATACCATAACTACAGAACCGTTTGCCTTGATAGGGTTAAAAGTTGTAGAAAAGGAATTTCTGATCAACGAAGAGCACATTTGTAGTGAGGAATGATACCTGATATAAAAACTTCACAACAACAGTAGCTCCCCTTAACAGATTATATAAATTGGGCTGTTGCTAAGGAAATCTATAGATAATGGCCTCTGATAGGGCACAATATAGTGGAATGGGAATTATAGGTATGTACAATCCTGATTCAACCAATAGGTATGGAAAAATTATTTCAAAATTGATTGGAAAGGGTGCAAGCATTTATTAAACCCAGTGGTTAATAGGTCTAAAGCAGCAGTGCTGGCCCCACTAGTAGAGCAGTGGCTAGTGGGGCCCAGTATAAAGGCCAAGATGGATGAGAAATTTAGAGAATGGCCATTTGCTCTCCTAGAATACCCCTAAAATTCCAGCTTGAAGGGCATTTAGGATGAGATTTTGTGTGAATATGTATTTGCTATCCTAGATTGATAAACTGATATTTTTGTGTATCTGTACCAATTTCATGAGCTAAGGGAGGCTCTAACCAAAGGTTGGACCTTCAAGTAGAGCCCTGGCCGTGGGTTGGACCTTCAATTGGGGCTTAAACTGAACAAGTTTCATAACCACTGATCTAAAGAGACTGGGACTTGAGATGTCATCAGCAATTTCCATTCATAGTAAGCATGCATTCTATGAGAATGCAAAAAAACATTATAAGAGCATCAGGCTAAGCCCTGTCAAGTTGTGTTACATAGTAACATAGCAAGTTAGGTTGAAAAAAGGCACGTCTATCACGTTTAACCTTTTTATGCCTATATAACCTGATTAACTGCTCGTTGACCGCAAGATGGCAATCATTTTTAAAGCTATGTAATGTATCAGCCAGTAGGACTTGATTTAGGGAGAGAATTCCATTCCTCCTTTATTGTTATCAGAGTGACCTCTTGTCTGCTGGCAGGACTTACTGGTATATAAAAGCATTAGAGAGATGATTATATGATTCCTTTATATAATTGTACATAAGTAGCATATCAAGTGCCACTTTTACAGTGTAAACAACCCAACTTGGCCAGTCTTTCCCCATAACTGAGACTTTCCATACCCTTTACCAGCTTAGTTGCCCTTCTCTGGACCCTCTCTAACTCAATCATGTCCCGTTTGAGCACTGGAGACCAAAACTGAACAGCATATTCTAGATGGGGCCTTACCAGCGCTCTGTAAAGGGGAAGAATAACCCCCTCCTCCCGTGAATCTATACCCCTTTTAATACAGCTCAGAACCCTGTTTGCCCTTGCAGCTGCTGCCTGGCATTGCTTGCTACAGCCAAGTTTATTATCTACAAGGACTCCAAGCTCCTTCTCCATTATGGATTTGCCTAGTGCTTAGTTCCAGTCATGCCTTTTGATCACCCCACCTCTTGCTAGGAGGACAAACTGCCCTTAAGCAACCAGACTGGCCAAGTAATTTATTATCAACTAACCTGGTCAACTGAATATCCATAGTATAGGCCTGGAAAAGTAAAATGTACTGTTCTGGAGTGCTGATCTTCTACTTCCACATCTTCTCTAGAACCTACAGACTAGCAAAACTGGTACTGATATGTGGGGAACAGAATAACATCTGTACTAGGGATAGGAGTGGGAAGTGTCATTTAAAATTGTTTAGGGGTTTACACATTTTGCTGAATCTGACTTACACATATGCCATAAAAAATATATGGTCTCTCAACACAAACCCTTATAAAATGGCCACATATTGACCATTTTTCATACAGCACAGCTACAGCAGATGGATTCTTGTAATTTCTGTCTTTGTATGCTATTTTTTTTTTACACAAATTTACACAAATATATAAATAAATATTTTGCTAATTTAAACAATGTGAGTTTACTTTCAACTTATTTACACAGCAATACCTTGTAAAATATGGCTGGGTTGCTCCTGTAAATTGGGAGGAGCAAGCGTTTACAGATTTCCCTGTACATGATTTGGCACCACAAGACGTCTCCCAGCTGATATCAGAGGGAGAATCTGAGGAGCATCCTAGAGTCAGTAATTCAAGTGAAAATGAAACTGAGATAAACCCTTCCTTCATAGACTCCTTGAAAAAATTCCAGGATGCAAACGGGCTAACTGCTACAGGAGTCCTGGATAGTGCTACAAAGATAGCCATGAACAAGCCACGCTGTGGTGTTCCTGACTTCAAAGTTGCATCAAGACGCAAGAATGCAACTCTAAGTTTTACGGATGCAGACAGCAACTCTCACAATAGCTCACAAGCTGGTGCAACTCAACGGAGGAAGAGAAGTTTCCTTTCTAAAATGGTTGAACACTACAGGCAAAAAAGAGAAGCCAAAGACACCATGGGAAGCAGCAATTCCAAACGGTTTTCAAGGAATACGGTGAAGTGGAGGCTAATGGGAGAAGGGTACAGCATGCAGCTGACCATACAACAACAGAGGGCAATTCTTGCCTTGGCTTTCCGTATGTGGAGCGAGGTTGTCCCTCTTCTATTTGTGGAGGACCTCACAGGAGATGATATAGATATTCGAATTGGCTTTGGAACAGGTAGGTAAACTCAATCCAATTATTGTTTTGATGCATTGGGCTGGTTATTTCCAAAGTACAGTAATTATTTAAGTCTTTGATCTCTTATACATACAATATGTGTGTTGTACTGTTAGGAAAGCTCCTCATTGGCTTTGCAGTGTGCAAAGCCAGTTCATTAAGCGTCCTTGAGGAAAGATGAGGAATGAGAATGATCTGGGCATATAAGTGATTTTACAGGGAGGAGTGGCCAGATACCTCTTAAATAACATAGAGCCATGTACCATGATGGACAGCTGTACAAAGTTGTGTATGTACAGTGTGTCAACTGACAGTGGACACACAAAGGAAGTCAGCTTAGGGCAGAGGTTCCCAGTCTTTTTGGGTTCAAACCCCATTTACTAAATAGTCAAGTCACTCAAAAGAAGCTGAATTTGCTATAAAGATGTTGTTGTAGAAATTACTTTGATATAGTTCCACAAGCATCAATAATAGAAAAGTTGCAACCACCCCAATGGGCCCTTCAGAGGCAGCCACATAGTTCTGGAAGCAAGAGTTTAAGGGAAGGATCAAGCACAGGCAAGGCTGTGGAAACTTATTACAGAGAAAAGGGAATCATTTAACCATTAAATAAACCCAATAGGGCTGTTCTGCCCCCAATAAGGGGTAATTATATCTTAGTTGGGGTCAAGTACAGGTACTGTTTTATTATTACAGAGAAAAGGGAATCATTTAACCATTAAATAAACCCAATAGGATTGTTCTGCCCCCAATAAGGGGTAATTATATCTTAGTTGGGATCAAGTACAGGTACTGTTTTATTATTACAGAGAAAAGGGAATCATTTAACCATTAAATAAACCCAATAGGGCTGTTCTGCCCCCAATAAGGGGTAATTATATCTTAGTTGGGATCAAATACAGGTACTGTTTTATTATTACAGAGAAAAGGGAATCATTTAACCCTTAAATAAACCCAATAGGGCTGTTCTGCCCCCAATAAGGGGTAATTATATCTTAGTTGGGATCAAGTACAGGTACTATTTTATTATTACAGAGAAAAGGGAATCATTTAACCATTAAATAAACCCAATAGGACTGTTCTGCCCCCAATAAGGGGTAATTATATCTTAGTTGGGATCAAGTACAGGTACTGTTTTATTATTACAGAGAAAAGGGAATCATTTAACCCTTAAATAAACCCAATAGGGCTGTTCTGCCCCCAATAAGGGGTAATTATATCTTAGTTGGGATCAAGTACAGGTACTGTTTTATTATTACAGAGAAAAGGGAATCATTTAACCATGAAATAAACCCAATAGGGCTGTTCTGCCCCAATAAGGGGTAATTATATCTTAGTTGGGATCAAGTACAGGTACTGTTTTATTATTACAGAGAAAAGGGAATCATTTAACCATTAAATAAACCCAATAGGACTGTTCTGCCCCCAATAAGGGGTAATTATATCTTAGTTGGGATCAAGTACAGGTACTGTTTTATTATTACAGAGAAAAGGGAATCATTTAACCATTAAATAAACCCAATAGGGCTGTTCTGCCCCCAATAAGGGGTAATTATATCTTAGTTGGGATCAAGTACAGGTACTGTTTTATTATTACAGAGAAAAGGGAATCATTTAACCATTTAATAAACCCAATAGGGCTGTTCTGCCCCCAATAAGGGGTAATTATATCTTAGTTGGGATCAAGTACAGGTACTGTTTTATTATTACAGAGAAAAGGGAATCATTTTTATAAATTAGAATTATTTGCTTATAATGCAGTCTACCTTTCTGTAATTCGGAACTGAATAATGGGTCTCTGGATAAGGGATCCCATACCTGTACAACTTGACCAAATGTGAAAATGACCAAATTTCACTGATCTCACTGACCTGCAGTCTGGTCCATCTCTACAGCAGTGTTATTATAAAGGGCAACTGTAAGTTAATTCATGGCATAACTTATTTTCAAACTACAAATATTTACACATTATAGGACAGCACCTTGGCTGCTCACAGGCATTCGATGGGGTGGGGCAGCAGTTTGCTCATGCCTGGTACCTCGGGGATATTCATTTCGATGATGATGAACACTTTGTTGGACCATCCAGTGAGCATGGAATCAGCCTTTTAAAGGTAAGTGTGTTCTGGCATATTCTAGCTAACCAAGCCAAGGACGTGTAAACCCCATACACAAAAATGTAATCAGTGAACAGCCTCCTTGAAATCTTTCAATACCTGTCACTCTGGTTGTCAAGAGGTTAATAGTAGTAATAGTAATAGTTGCAGCATCATCATTTAGATTTCCTTCTCCTCCTATAACCCACTCGGCCCCTGCCTCGGGAATGACTTCTGGCTCCTGGGCATGCTCAGTTGTTCTAAGCTCAGATTACTAAACACGCCCCCCAGTCTAGCAGCCAGTGAAGAGATGGCATTGCTGGTTCCCATAGAAACTCAGCTCTAGCTGTCTGCTTCAATTTTTTTTCTCTTAACTTTCTCTCCTGAGCAAGTTCAGATGAAATGTTTGCTGAATAAAAGACCAATGCATTTTCCTCATTGCATTGTAAAATGTGTTATTTTATGTTTTTCTTTGTATGAAAATTAATATAATGCACCTTTCAAAAAAAAAAAAAATGTTTGCTGAATAAGGGTCTGTGTGTGTGTATGCTGTTTTTAAATGTATCTGATTATGTATCAGTGGAAAAATGGCCGCTGGGTGAAAGCTGCTATTTGCTTTAGAAAAATGTGATGGTGCTGGCAAGCGGAGGGGATATATGCAGTACAAAAGATGCCATTTGGGTGGGGGAGACATGCCCAACTGATATACATTGTAGGTAAATATAGGCTTTACATGTTTAAGAAAACATTTGGCAATAAGTTATTCTTCATATAGAATTTTATTTATCAGCCAATTTGTTCAAAAGTATAATGATGTAAAAATGTATTCATATCTTTACTGTCAATGTATTTATCAGGGAATGGGTTAGTTGTATGTGAACATATCTGTTGATTAGGGGTATCTGTCAGGATCCAGAGCCCATAATAAGATCATCAACATGCTTTGCTGCAGGTTGCGGTGCATGAGATTGGCCATGCCCTTGGACTGAGCCATATAAACCGTGAAGGATCTGTCATGCAGCCAAATTATATCCCTCAGGAGCGCCATTTTGAGCTTGACTGGGAAGACAGAAAAGCAGTACAGGAAAAATATGGTGAGTTTTGTGTCAACATCAAATAACGATTAGCATTCCTCAACTAAAGAGGATTAATATGAAGTTGGTCTTCCATTGGCTGCTATAAAATTCCCTACTCTTCTAAATTGGTTCCTACTAGATGTTGAAACATAGTTGATGGGGTTTGCTTCCATTTAGCCACAAGAACATTAGTGAGAATGATGTTGCGTATTAGGCCTGGCTCACAGTCAGAGATCTAATGCATCCCACAAAAGATCAGTTGGGTTGAAGTTAGCACAGAATTGTCAAGAATGTCATTGAACTCTGTAGCCATAAGGTTTGCCTTCAATAGAACCAGGAGGTTTTAGCCTGAAGCATAGAGAACAACTCCAGACCATTATTCCTTCTCCAACAAACTTTATTATTGCCATTATGCATTCAGGCAAGTAGTGCTCCCTGGCATCTCCCAAACCTAGGCTTTCCATCCGACTGGCACATGGTGAAATGCCATTTATCACTCCACAGGATGTGTTTGCATTGTAAGTGACATTTGCACCATTCCAGCCAACACTTGACATTGCACATGGTGATGTTATCCATATCTGATCATCCATAAAACCCCCTCACTCCCTGTGACTATTTGTGGTGCTGATATTGGTTCCTGAGACAGTTTGAGGATATATCCTTATACAGTATCTGGATGATTCTCGACAAATAGTGTATAGTAACATATTAAGTTAGGCATGGAGAGAAATAAACTCCACTTTGAGCCCGTCCAAAACTCTTGACAGTAGGAAGACAATCGATCTCCCAGTGCAGAACAGCTTAGTGTTCAGCCAAAACTAGTTACCTTGAATGGCATTTAGCAAAATGGTTACAGATGTTTATTTATAAAGGTGTGAAATATATACAATTTTACATGATTTTATATCTAATTTTCTATAAAATGTACAATAATACTAAAAGTATCTACTGGCTACTTTTTATCAATCTTTAAAATGCGCATATGGATAATCAACATAACTAGAATTTGTTGATTAAATTGTGTTGAAATGTGTTTAATTTGCAGGTGCCTGTGATGGCAGCTTCAGCACAGTTTTTGATTGGATAAGGAAAGAACGGACTCCACGCGGAGAAACAGTCTATCGATTTAACACTTATTTTTTTAAGACAAATTGGTACTGGATGTATGAGAACAAGAGCAATCGAACACGATTTGGGGACCCTCTTCCTATCAAAGGCGGCTGGAATGGTATTCCAGATAAAGACATTGATGCCTATGTTCATGTATGGACTTGGAACATTGATGCACAGTACTTTTTCAAAGGTAAGGTATATAATTCACTATGATGGCTCATAATTCGTCAGTTCTGCCTGTTACATAGAGTAAGCCAAGAACAGCGATTTTTGCTGCTTCAGAATTGCAAATCTCAGCAGGCTCAGGGTTAAAGGAACAGTAACACCAAAAAATGAAAGAGCTTTAAAGTAATAAAAATATAATGCACTGTTGCCCTGCACTAGTAAAACCGGTGTGTTTGCTACAGTAACACTACTATAATTTATATAATAAGCTGCTGTGTAGCCCCGGGGGCAGCCATTCAAGCTGGAAAAAAGGAGAAAAGGCACAGGTTACATAGCAGATAACAGATAAGCTCTGTAGAATACAATAGTGCTTTATCTGTTATCTGCTATGTGCCTGTGCCTTTTCTCCTTTGAACGGCTGCCTCCATGGCTACACAGCAGCTTATTTATATAAATTATAGTAGACTTTCCGAAGTAAACACACAACTTTTACCAGTGCAGGGCAGCAGCACATTATATTTTAGTTACTTTTATACACTTTCATTTTTTGGTGTTACTGTTCCTTTAATGGGAATAGGCATGAAACGGTGTGCCATAGGTTACCTATGCCAATGGTCTTTTTGTCAGTTATTTATGCCCTCAGTCATTCCATCATATGGGACATAGTTAACAAGCCTGAACAGAAGCTGCAATTGGCCTTAAAACGAAATACATTGCTGCCAAGCACATACACCCTACTTTCAGAAGGAGGTGCAACTCTTTGCACTTCATTATAGGAGTTCTAGGAGCTAATTTCTAAAGCTAAAACTGGCAAGGCAATGCTTTGCACCCTATTTTATGAGGGGTATGAGGGGCTTCTAAAATGAGGACTAATGTCTCGGAATAGACATACATATTTTATACATGTATTTTAATATCTAATACCTGCAGCTTAATCACAGGAAACTTTTACATATAAATTAATGGGTATTTACTCTCCCTGCACCAAATGTTACTGCACACTGAACAAACAGTAATAGAAAATAATTAACTTGTTAAGCAATCTTGCACTGCTAGACCATATACAATGTTGATACAAATAAAAAAAAGCGTATTCCATTTCCATTACATAGGATAATTAGTACTGGAAGAGCTTCTGTCGGCGCACAGGGAAGAGGGTCAGTGATCATTCCTCTATTTAGAAATCCAGCAGCCTGGAAGGGAATTAAAATCCCCCATCTATGAAATTTGGTCTCGCTGATGACTTTTTATAGGCTCACAGGGTTATCCATTAAACTGTAATACAGCTGATCAGACAAACTCACTTCAGTGACTTCAGAGTGTATATGACTTGTTTGCTACATCAAGCATGGAGACTTCCCAGTTGCGATTGCACATTTACAGGGTTTGATTCAAGGATTCCGTAATATATAAGGGAAAAATATACCTTGTTCATGAGCAGTGTTTGTTTAAACAGGTAGATTTTGACTGTGTTTTAAAGTACAGCCAGGGAGGATATAAATCATATCCTGATTACAGACCTGTTTCACTGGTTTCTGGGGCTCAAGAGTAAAGATTGGTGTTTCAGAAACAATTACCCTTCCTCTGTTATTTCCTGACTTAAGTGACAATGTTGTGGTTCTTGCTCTTGTTATTAAAAGGCACCCAAGTCTGGCGCTATGACCCTGACAAAGACAGGGCATTTACAGAGGACTGGAGGAAAGTCAAATATCCCCAGCCTATTGCCGACGTGTTTCCAGGAATCCCAAGTCCAGTGGATGCGGCTTATTTCAACAAGAAGGAGCGTTTCATCTACTTCTTCAGAGGAAATAATGTAAGTACTTTTAATATCTAAAAAAGGGGCAAAGAATGGAATTTTACTTACCGCTTTCCTAAGCTGGTCCGTCCTCAATTCTTCCCCTTGCTCATCCACATGCTTGTTCATACAAGAAAGAATGGATGTACAGAGGCTATACTGAGACCATGCGTCAGGAGATTTGATAGCCAGCCCAGTAGCCAGTACAGCTCCCTAGTGGCCAGTGGGCCACTTGCTATTCTAGGCCTGGGCCTTTGTGGCCTTCCAACAGATCTGGGCCTGGAAGGTTATTGCTAAACTATGGCCAGTAGGAGGTTGAAAAGCTTCTGTATGCACACTTACATATGGACGCTATTCAGAAGCCAAAGACCTAAACAGTTATGATTCAAGTGAGAGGAGTAAAGCTGGCCATACACGGGCAGATCCACTCGCTTGGCGATGTCGCCAAGCGAGCGGATCTTCACCCGATATCCCCACCTACGGGTGGCGATATCGGGGAGGCATGTAGGTGAATTCGATCGTTTGGCCCTGGGGCAATGGGGCAGTCGGTTCGGGGACCGCATCAACGAGCCGATGCGGTCCCCGATCCGACGGGATTTTCTAACCTGGCCGATCGATATCTGGCCAATTTCAGGCCAGATATCGGTTGGCTAGTCCGCTCGTCCAAGGGACCGATATCGGCAGCTTCTATCGGCCCGTGTATGGGGACCTTAAGTTGTATCTGCATTACTTTTAAGACAGCAGAAGGCCATTTATTATCTTGTTGCCCTTTTCATGGGCTGTCCTAGTGGTGTAATAATAGAAACAGAATACCCTACAACTAGTATTAGAAAACTATTGAGGGAGAACAAATGCACATCTATATGGGGGCAAAGCTATTCCTGGAACATATCTAACTTGTACAAAGCCTGAATTAATTAAAATTCAACAGCTATAATATGAGGTTTTGCTGGTGCTGGTTATAATGGTCAAGTTGGTTTATGGTGGTAGACCATAAATTAGGAGGCCAGGAATCTCTATACAACACATATAATTTTTATGAAATTTTTTGGGTATTGGGGGCACTTAAGAAAACACAGTCTTCAGCATAGAACAAATTTAACCCTAATATTGTAGTGTGCTCATTTTATTCGCCCCCAGTGGCCTTGCAAAAGAAGATTTCTGACTATGTTTATTCTTTTTAGGTTACTGCCTTTAGTGTTGATAAAAATCAAAAAGTGGAAAAGTTCCCAAAATCCATCATTGACGTATTCCCACCTGTGGATCCCAATGACCACCCCAGAGGAAATATCGATGCTGTCTATTTCTCTTATTCCTACCAAACAACGTTCTTCATCAAGGACAAGTATTACTGGAAAATGGTTATTGATCAAGAAAGACAAACCAACTCCTCTCTGCCTTTGAATGGATTATGGCCCCGCAAGAAAATCAACTCCCAGTGGTTTGATATTTGTGATGTCCATCCTTCTGTACTCTTGCTGTCAACATAAGGAGCAACGGTTAAGGCTTCCATCAGAAGGACTGTATAGACTTGATGTCTTTGAATACATTTCACCTTCAGCCATCCCTGTGGACAACCAACAGACTGAGGACTTCTGCTGTGCAAAGAAGACTAGAACGTTGGGCAATCATTGGTTCTTTAATAAAGTACCATCTAATTATTAGTTTAGAGTATCCATTTACCTAAATACAGTGTTATGAAGTGGGCAAGCGAGAGTTATCGGAATTCCAATACTGATCATGCATTTGTCTTGGTTAAAAGTTACCGATGCCTTGGCCATTGCTGCCATGCTTTGATGTACAGGCCTAGTTACACCGCTTTTATTTACTACATTTCTCATGCAGAATTTACTTTAGATAGACTTTAGCATCATATATTAGAGAATGGCGGTGTGGTGGTACAAAACCTAATAACGACACCCTTATAAAACCAACAAAATTCTGGAAGTGATGTTATGCTGCTAGTGTTATTTTTTAAAAGGAATTTCCAAAAATATGGTTCTATTTATTTATCTATCCATTTTGCCAATATTTATGTTTCCTAAGCCTTAAGGTATGATGAAGACTATAAGGTTTGTTTACCCTTACATTTGGTTCCTTCTAATGTGGTAAATAAGACAAGGACGAATGGACATCTTCTCACTTCCTCTGGAATAAGGACTTTGGAGAAGGTTCTATGAGTTGCATGGAATATTTGAGAAGAAATTTTTCTCTCTCTACTTTTGTTTCTTATTGGCTTTTTGCTGATGTTGTTCTGCATTTTAATATATTTTAATGAAACAGATCAGCCCTTGGACTTCATTGACCGATAATACATCCCATTGCTTGGGCTACTTGTAATACTGCATGTTCTGGGGGTAGTATTTTATCTTGGAATCCCACGCATCAACACAATAGCTCGTTATAAGCTCCTCTTGATTTCTAAGGTGAAACATACTTTCTGTAATACTTATGGCTTAGCTTTTTTATTTGCTTTGCCTTAAACCAGGCATTTAAAAATGTAAATTATACTCTAGGTGTATTCACATTATTTCAAGGATGGCTACATGAGAGATTAAAGAATACTGTCATGGGAAAACATGTTTTTTTTCCAAAATGTATCAGTTAATAGAGCTTCTCCAACACTGAAATCTGTTTTTCAAAAACCTCAAACAAAATTTTGTATATTTAATTTAGTAATTTTACATGGGGATAGCCTCTGATAAACTTCAGTCACACTTTACTGCTGCGCTGCAAGTTGGAGTGATATCACCCCCAGCAGCTAATCAGCAGAACAATGGGAAACTAGCAAAATAGTAGATATCAATAGATATCAGAATAGCACTCAATAGTAAGAAATCCAAGTCTGACTTAGGACTCCTCCAGTTTCATGGGAGTAGGAGAAACCATAAGTTTGCCACCTGCTGGCTCTTCCTGAAAGCTCAGACTCAGGCACAATGCACAATGAGATGGCTGCCTACACACCAGTATTACAACTAAATAAAATACATTTGTTGGTTTAAGAATAAAATCATCATTTGCTATGTAAACAGTGTAATTTAGAAATAAAAAGCATACCATAAAAATCATGACAGTATCCCTTTAAACCTTATTTAAAGAGAAAATGGACCACTGCTGGCCTTGACTGAGTATTATTTCATAGACTACATCAGTGTCCCTAAAGATCGTGTTTTGTAGTTTTTCACTATTTACTTTAAAGTAGATACTCCCGCGTGTTTAAAGATAAACTCAGTTTAAATAAGGCATTTAATAAATTAAATGTGTAACACCGACGTAAGGCACATGTCTGGCCTATTGAAAGAGTATTATATCCGTCACTTGTTAACGAACTTCTAAAATGAAAAGAAGTTAGTGAGTATTTTTATATCAGTGATGTAACTAGTCCCCTCAACCATGGGAATAAGACATTTCTTACATTTCGGGGCCGCAGTCATGTTCTCCTTTCTATGTGATTCCCATCAGGCAGGATCTCCCGGCAGAGGGTCACTGTCGCCTTTGCTCTTTGCCTGTAACAAAGTTGTATTTGGATGAGACGGAGCTCACAGTTAATGGGACTAACTGAGCAAAGCTAAATAATATCCATCATTGTTTTGCACATAAGCTTTCTAATGTTCGACGTTCCGAACAGATGTTGAGGATGAATCACTTGGATCATTGTTTTACTACCTTGGAGTAAAGCATCATTTTGTTAACCATATGCACTTTTTTTTAGTTACCATTAAATAAACATGAAATAAAGGATTTTTTACCCACAGTTCTGTCTTTATAGGGTCCAAATAATGATGATTGTTTTTGGGGTACAACCTAAAGCACCCAACAGCTGCCAAAGGATCAGAGGTTGGGCAGTTCTACATCATATAACTAATGGGGCTTCACAGCCACCACAAACAGGGTTCCTATATTACTTATCATTGCATAGGCATTCTTTATAGCCTGCATTAAAGGGTACCATCACTGTTTTCTACAAGGAAAACCACAGGGACTAAAGAAAGCTTTTTCATATAAGCAGCAACTCCCAAACCGAGGGGATGAATCCATTGTGCATGAGGTTTCAGCCTGAAGGCTGGTTGGGTGAGAATACTTATTTGAATTAAATATATTTTGGGGTAAAAACTTATTTATGTGCTAGTTATTTTTGGAAGTTGGCTGACCTCTATATCTCCAAGGACCGGGGTTGGGGGTTGGGGCGCAACTAGTACTTAGTACAGGTATCGGACCCCTTATCCGGAAACCCATTATCCAGAAAGTTCTGAATTACGGAAAGGCCATAGACTCCATTTTAATTAAATAATTCGTATTTTTAATAAATGGTTTCCGTTTTCTCTGTAATAATAAAACAGTACCTGTACTTGATCCCAACTAAGATATAATTACCCCTTATTGGGGCAGAACAGCCCTATTGGGTTTATTTAATGGTTAAATGATTCCCTTTTCTCTGTAATACGGTAATAAAACAGTACCTGTACTTGATCCCAACTAAGATATAATTACCCCTTATTGGGGCAGAACAGCCCTATTGGGTTTATTTAATGGTTAAATGATTCCCTTTTCTCTGTAATAATAAAACAGTACCTGTACTTGATCCCAACTAAGATATAATTACCCCTTATAGGGGCAGAACAGTCCTATTGGGTTTAATTACTGTTTAATTCATTTTTTTAGCAGACTTAAGGTAGGAGATCTGAATTACGGAAAGACCCCAGGTCTGGAAAACCCCAGGTCCCAAGCATTCTGGATAAGGGTCCCGTACCTGTATATAATTTATTACATATATAATGTAAATGTAATTATCACATTTTAGATTATGCACTTTATTTTTATTGTTATTAATAATATTACATTATAAAATATAATACAGCTCACTATAATACAAAATTAGTGGGAGACCTGAGTTTGTTTCCCTGCAACTAGATGCGTGGAGGTTCAGCACAGCCCACAGCCCGGTGGTTGGGGACCCCTGCCTTAGGTTTAAGCCTCTTCACCCGACACATCTTGTCTTACTAATACACAGTCCATTCTCGTGAGACCATCTTGCCTTACCAAAAAAATTCCCTTACCATACACACTGTCTTGCCGGACTCATTGGTTAGCAGTATTTAGAATTGCGTTCCTAATGCTCATTCCTTTCACTTACAGCTGCTCTATGCTGTCCTGGAGGTCTTCAGGGCACAAAAAAACACCAGCTTCTAAGCCCTTGCCTCCTATTATGGTAAAATCCCCTAAGTTGCTGTACTTTTTCCCCAACATAACAAGTCTCACTCTTTATTTTGCTGCACTCTAATTCACCCAAGAGACATGTACCCAGATTGGCACCTGTTCCCAAGAGTTTGAGACTTTCCATCTTCCATAAGCTCCAGTCCAACCCCATAAAATGTGAAGAGATCTACATAACATATTACTTTAGCCCAAAATGTAAGAAATTGGAAAATTGCCAACATGGCATTTGTAATGGGCAAAGATAGCAGATAGGAGCTAGATTATTATATGTGAATTCCTTTCCCCCCTTTAGCTCAGTGTTCAATGAAAATGTGTTTTTCCCTGCAGAACATCACTACCGATGCCAATACAGCAAGATGGTATGGATTTATTTTGTAAATAAAACAAAAATGCTCTTATTACATGCTGGCAATTGTTTGCTAATGCCCCAGGGGTAAGTGTGATAATCAGAAACAGATACGGAGGCAGCATTTGGAGTACCTGCAGCTCATGAATATAAGATTAATATATACAGTGGCTTGCAAAAGTATTCGGCCCCCTTGAACTTTTCCACATTTTGTCACATTACAGCCACAAACACGAATCAATTTTATTGGAATTCCACGTAAAAAAGACCAATACAAAGTGGTGTACACGTGAGAATCATACGATTCCAAACATTTTTTACAAATAAATAACTGCAAAGTGGGATGTGCGTAATTATTCAATTATGTGATTCAAGTTTGAGGAGAGCGGCCTCAAAGCTGTAAGTGTGGCAGTAGTTTTACTTTCTCCATTAAAGTCAATGGGTGAAATTTGATTTGCTGTAGTTGGCCCCTCCCACTTGGGGTCATCCAACAAATGTCGCTGTTTCATTCGGGGGGACCCCATTATTATGTTATTCAAGTATGGGGGGTTTAGTTCCAAAGCTGTGAGTGTGGCAGCAGTTTGAAAATCTTTCCTGTCAAAGTCAATGGGAAAATTGGGGTGTTCAGAGCGGTGCCACAAAAAGACGGGGAGCAGGATCCTTTAGAAAAGCACAAGCAGCCTGCTCCACTATAGGGCGAAGAACTGTGGAGAGTTTGGGTGTTGTACCCCTAAACCTGTAGGAGGAGTGGCATTTAGAAAATGGGGGGCGCTAAAAATAAGAAGAAAAAGCAGAAGAATAAGCTGAAGTCGAAGAACTGGCTGTGAGGTTTTTCAAACCAACATAATAAACGTAAGGTCATGCACCTGGGATGTAACAATATGCAGCCACTTATACCCTTAATGGGACTGCACTAGGCAAATCCATAATGGAGAAGGAGCTTGGAGTCCTTGTAGATAATAAACTTGGCTGTAGCAAGCAATGCCAGGCAGCAGCTGCAAGGGCAAACAGGGTTCTGAGCTGTATTAAAAGGGGTATAGATTCACGGGAGGAGGGGGTTATTCTTCCCCTTTACAGAGCGCTGGTAAGGCCCCATCTAGAATATGCTGTTCAGTTTTGGTATCCAGTGCTCAAACGGGACATTATTGAGTTAGAGAGGGTCCAGAGAAGGGCAACTAAGCTGGTAAAGGGTATGAAATCTCAGTTATGAAGAAAGACTGGCCCAGTTGGCTCTGTTTACACTGGGGAAGAGGCGCTTAAGGGGTGACATGATAACTATGTATAAATATATAAGGGGATCATATAATAACCTTTCTAATGTTTTATTTACCAGTAGGGCCTTCCAACGGACACGAGGGCACCCACTCCGTTTAGAATAATGGAGGTTCCATTTAATATTCGGAAAGGATTTGTTACTGTGAGAGCTGTGAGGTTCTGGAATTCCCTCCCCGAATCAGTTGTGCTGGCTGATACATTATATAGCTTTAAGGGGCTGGGTGGGTATTTAGCAAGTGAGGGAATACAGGGGTAGGGGAGATAGCTCTCAGTACAAGTGAGGGAATACAGGGGTAGGGGAGATAGCTCTCAGTACAAGTGAGGGAATACAGGGGTATGGGGGATAGCTCTCAGTACAAGTGAGGGAATACAGGGGTAGGGGAGATAGCTCTCAGTACAAGTGAGGGAATACAGGGGTAGGGGAGATAGCTCTCAGTACAAGTGAGGGAATACAGGGGTAGGGGTATGGGAGATAGCTCTCAGTACAAGTGAGGGAATACAGGGGTAGGGGAAATAGCTCTCAGTACAAGTGAGGGAATACAGGGGTAGGGGAGATAGCTCTCAGTACAAGTGAGGGAATACAGGGGTAGGGGAGATAGCTCTCAGTACAAGTGAGGGAATACAGGGGTAGGGGAGATAGCTCTCAGTACAAGTGAAGGAATACAGGGGTAGGGGAGATAGCTCTCAGTACAAGTGAAGGAATACAGGGGTAGGGGAGATAGCTCTCAGTACAAGTGAAGGAATACAGGGGTAGGGGAGATAGCTCTCAGTACAAGTGAAGGAATACAGGGGTAGGGGGGATAGCTCTCAGTACAAGTGAGGGATTACAGGGTTATGGGAGATAGCTCTCAGTACAAGTGAAGGAATACAGGGGTAGGGGAGATAGCTCTCAGTACAAGTGAGGGAATACAGGGGTAGGGGAGATAGCTCTCAGTACAAGTGAGGGAATACAGGGTTATGGGAGATAGCTCTCAGTACAAGTGAAGGAATAAAGGGGTAGGGGGGATAGCTCTCAGTACAAGTGAGGGAATACACGGGTATGGGGGATAGCTCTCAGTACAAGTGAGGGAATACAGGGGTAGGGGAGATAGCTCTCAGTACAAGTGAGGGAATACACGGGTATGGGGGATAGCTCTCAGTACAAGTGAGGGAATACAGGGGTAGGGGAGATAGCTCTCAGTACAAGTGAGGGAATACACGGGTATGGGGGATAGCTCTCAGTACAAGTGAGGGAATACAGGGTTATGGGAGATAGCTCTCAGTACAAGTGAGGGAATACAGGGGTAGGGGAGATAGCTCTCAGTACAAGTGAGGGAATACAGGGGTGGGGGAGATAGCTCTCAGTACAAGTGAGGGAATACAGGGGTAGGGGAGATAGCTCTCAGTACAAGTGAGGGAATACAGGGGTATGGGGGATAGCTCTCAGTACAAGTGAGGGAATACAGGCTTATGGGAGATAGCTCTCAGTACAAGTGAAGGAATACAGGGGTAGGGGAGATAGCTCTCAGTACAAGTGAGGGAATACAGGGGTAGGGGGGATAGATCTCAGTACAAGTGAGGGAATACAGGGGTAGGGGAGATAGCTCTCAGTACAAGTGAGGGAATACAGGGGTAGGGGAGATAGCTCTCAGTACAAGTGAGGGAATACAGGGGTAGGGGGGATAGCTCTCAGTACAAGTGAGGGAATACACGGGTATGGGGGATAGCTCTCAGTACAAGTGAGGGAATACAGGGGTAGGGGGGATAGCTCTCAGTACAAGTGAGGGAATACAGGGGTAGGGGGGATAGATCTCAGTACAAGTGAGGGAATACACGGGTATGGGGGATAGCTCTCAGTACAAGTGAGGGAATACAGGGGTAGGGGGGATAGCTCTCAGTACAAGTGAGGGAATACAGGGGTAGGGGGGATAGCTCTCAGTACAAGTGAGGGAATACAGGGGTAGGGGAGATAGCTCTCAGTACAAGTGAGGGAATACAGGGGTAGGGGGGATAGATCTCAGTACAAGTGAGGGAATACAGGGGTAGGGGAGATAACTCCCAGTACAAGTGAGGGAATACAGGGGTAGGGGAGATAGCTCTCAGTACAAGTGAGGGAATAAAGGGGTAGGGGAAATAGCTCTCAGTACAAGTGAGGGAATACAGGGGTAGGGGGGATAGATCTCAGTACAAGTGAGGGAATACAGGGGTAGGGGAGATAACTCCCAGTACAAGTGAGGGAATACAGGGGTAGGGGAGATAGCTCTCAGTACAAGTGAGGGAATAAAGGGGTAGGGGAAATAGCTCTCAGTACAAGTGAGGGAATACAGGGGTATGGGAGATATCTCTCAGTACAAGTGAAGGAATACAGGGGTAGGGGGGATAGCTCTCAGTACAAGTGAGGGAATACATGGGTAGGGGAGATAGCTCTCAGTACAAGTGAGGGAATACAGGGGTAGGGGGGATAGCTCTCAGTACAAGTGAGGGAATACAGGGGTAGGGGGGATAGCTCTCAGTACAAGTGAGGGAATACACGGGTATGGGGGATAGCTCTCAGTACAAGTGAGGGAATACAGGGGTGGGGGAGATAGCTCTCAGTACAAGTGAGGGAATACAGGGGTGGGGGAGATAGCTCTCAGTACAAGTGAGGGAATACAGGGGTGGGGGAGATAGCTCTCAGTACAAGTGAGGGAATACAGGGGTAGGGGAGATAGCTCTCAGTACAAGTGAGGGAATACAGGGTTATGGGAGATAGCTCTCAGTACAAGTGAGGGAATACAGGGGTAGGGGAGATAGCTCTCAGTACAAGTGAAGGAATACAGGGGTAGGGGAGATAGCTCTCAGTACAAGTGAAGGAATACAGGGGTAGGGGGGATAGCTCTCAGTACAAGTGAGGGAATACAGGGTTATGGGAGATAGCTCTCAGTACAAGTGAAGGAATACAGGGGTAGGGGAGATAGCTCTCAGTACAAGTGAAGGAATACAGGGGTAGGGGGGATAGCTCTCAGTACAAGTGAGGGAATACAGGGGTAGGGGGGATAGCTCTCAGTACAAGTGAGGGAATACAGGGGTAGGGGAGATAACTCCCAGTACAAGTGAGGGAATACAGGGGTAGGGGAGATAGCTCTCAGTACAAGTGAGGGAATACAGGGGTAGGGGAGATAGCTCTCAGTACAAGTGAGGGAATACAGGGGTAGGGGAGATAGCTCTCAGTACAAGTGAGGGAATACAGGGGTAGGGGGGATAGCTCTCAGTACAAGTGAGGGGATACAGGGGTAGGGGAGATAGCTCTCAGTACAAGTGAGGGGATACAGGGGTAGGGGAGATAGCTCTCAGTACAAGTGAGGGAATACAGGGGTAGGGGGGATAGCTCTCAGTACAAGTGAGGGAATACAGGGGTATGGGAGATAGCTCTCAGTACAAGTGAGGGAATACAGGGTTATGGGAGCTCTCAGTACAAGTGAGGGAATACAGGGTTATGGGAGCTCTCAGTACAAGTGAGGGAATACAGGGGTAGGGGAGATAGCTCTCAGTACAAGTGAGGGAATACAGGGTTATGGGAGATAGCTCTCAGTACAAGTGAGGGAATACAGGGGTAGGGGAGATAGCTCTCAGTACAAGTGAGGGAATACAGGGGTAGGGGGGATAGCTCTCAGTACAAGTGAGGGAATGCAGGGTTATGGGAGATAGCTCTCAGTACAAGTGAGGGAATACAGGGTTATGGGAGATAGCTCTCAGTACAAGTGAGGGAATACAGGGTTATGGGAGATAGCTCTCAGTACAAGTGAGGGAATACAGGGTTATGGGAGATAGCTCTTAGTACAAGTTGATCCAGGGACTGGTCCAATTGCCATCTTGGAGTCAGGAAGGATTTTTTTCCCCACTTTGTGGAAATTTGTTCTTGCCTTCCTCTGGATCAACTAGCAGTTAGGCAGGTTATATATAGGCATTAAGGTTGAACTTGATGGAAGTATGTCTTTTTTCAATCTAACTTACTATGTTACTATGAGCTCCTGGGGAGAACACTGAAGGCCTGGATCATTACTGTTATGGGTTGCTGACCATCTGCACAGGTACCATAAGTGCATTATATAAAATACACAATTTCTAGCCATAATGTTTGAAGGCTTTATCTCTACTTTTAAATGTGTGTAATATTGTGGTGAGGGTTTTCATTCATTCGTTCCCTGTCAAATACTGGGGGGGGTGGTTTGCTATTCGACTCAGCACACACAAAGGTCATGTTTTTTTGCAGAAATACCTGTTTCCCAAAGCCAGTATCTCCCTAAGTAATAAACACAGCTGACACATGAAATAGTTTTCCGATTCACAAGTGAACCATGTAAGGCTGTGAATTCATTGATCGTTTTATTCCTGGCAGATTACAATAAAGGCTAATTATTTAGAAACAGTTTGTCCCCCCTTTATAAAAAAAAAAAAAAAGTATGCATGTAATAATTGACAAAGCAAATTGAAAATTAAGGGAACAAAACAGTTCAACTTCTCAATAACAAAAGAAGGCAGGACACAAAATGACATTAACTGACCTTTCATATATATATATTAAAGGAGAATATAAACCCTTAGTAATGACTGGGTCCCGCTCCCACTCCTGAACCACACTACTTAAGACTTCCTGAGTTTAGCCATTTCCGCTAACTCATTCACATTAAGCACATTAGCACTGCGGGTTGTTAGGTGACTTGATCTTGAATGGCTTCAGGTCCTCTTCTCAGAGATCACAGACACTGAGCTCAGTTGAAGGCAGGTCCACATCTGAGCTACAGTACAATGTAGGGGAAACAGTTTAGGGGGTTATAAGCGGTGCGCTTCAGTGGGGGAAAGTGGGGGCAGATATTACTAAGTGTTTCATTCTCCTTTTTTTTAAAAAAAAAAAAAAATTACAAATCAGAAAAATGAAATAGTGGTTTGGCCCCAGGCAGAGAGAGCTTTGAGCCTCGGGTCTCTGCTAAGTGGGAATTCTGGAACCAGTAAATACTGTTATAAATACAGATGATGAAAGAAAACCCAGCATTTTGGGATACTTGCAAAATCTAGTAATTAGGTATTTTTACTCCACAAGGAAAAGCGCTCTTGAGCCAGAGTGAAGTGTGTGGGCAGTGCGTCTCCTCAGCTTCCACGCGGGCCGAAATACAATGGAAATTACAAAAAATTTAAAGCTTGTTCTTATATTGAGGATCTTTGTTATTGACCTTGCTTTTTCACAAGATACCTACATAATAAGAAAACAAAAAAACCCAATTTAATACAAAAGTCAGCAAATACTGTACATACAAATACAAAATAAAGTGACTCCTTACTGATAAGGATTTCACTAACAGAGCAACCTTAAAGGGAAAATATACCTTCTTTTTTTTAACATTGGCTCATTGGGCTATGTAGAGAAGGTTTACTAACACTAAGATATAAATGTATATTTTTACAGACATACCCGATTCCATAGAATAAAGGAACCATGATAGTCTGTCTCTGACTTGTGAAAATCATTTCTCCAACCCCTTACGTTGGCAATGTTGTTCTATCCCTCCCTCACCTTGTTCTACTTTGGATACATTCTTTGGGAAGCAGAGGGACCCTCAAGTCCAAGAATTTCCTAAAGTGCCAGCCAAACCCACTTCACATTTTATTTTTTTTTTTACAGCAAATGGGGCAACTTGTCTGCGCAACTGTGCAGTTTGGGAGAGTGTTTGTTGGCCTCTAGAGAAGGCCATGATTTTAATCTTTTTATTGGCTCATAAGGTCTGTGGAACAACAGTGATCAATATGCCCTTCTCAACAGAGTCTCATTAAATTGGGAAATATGTGGCCAGTGGAGGACCTTTCTGATGACCAATAGAACTTTATCATCTATTTGGTTAAAGTGACCCCTTGTGGCAGACCAGGAGAAACTGAAAAGAATACAGAAGGACCTAATCTATGCTCTCCCGTTTTAACCTAAAGGTTAAAGACCTAGAGCCAGGCAATAGCTCACTTTAGTAAACCCAGGCCAGTGATTCACACAGATGGACGTCACAGCAATATATAACTCCCCTCCCATTTACTAGCACGCCTGTTTATAGGGGCACCAAAAAATCCTCCCAGAGTGCAGCTGGCATAAATCTTCATCCCTTTTTGCACACAGCAGACAAATATGGCAGCCAACAGCTAGAAGGGATCAGAGACCCGTTGATGCAGTCCTTGATCCGACAGTGCCTATTGCCCTGGGGTCGAACAATATTATGTCCTGGGGTTGAACAAATATTAGTCTATCACCCACTTTTAGGTGGGTATTTTGGGGGAAGATCTGC
Source organism: Xenopus tropicalis (assembly GCF_000004195.4). NCBI lineage: Eukaryota > Metazoa > Chordata > Amphibia > Anura > Pipidae > Xenopus > Xenopus tropicalis. The sequence continues at coordinate 13,479,683 of NC_030679.2, forward strand.
TTGCTTGGCAACCTCGCCAAATAAGCGAATCTTCTCGTGTATGGCCACCTTTAGAGCCGTACCTTTCCCAGTGTTTATGGTTCAGCTCTGACAAGTCATCTAATTGAGCAATTTCCTTAAGGTACTGAGACAGTTTCAAGAGCTCTTTGTCTTTGTCCCGGTTTAGATGTGCTTTCATGAAGGGTCGGATCTAGATAAACAAAAAGAATATTCACATAATTAAGAAATGTTTTATTCATCTTATATTTACCTCTGTGAGTAGCCTGTCAGTCATACAAAGCATAAGTGCCATACACTGCTGTCCTTAGAGGGCAACATGGACTTTTATTTAACAAGGTCTCATAGGTAACAGAACTACAGTTTCAACTGCTAAGGTTTCACTGAAATAGAATGTAACTGTTATAGTTAAAGGGGAACTATCATGAAGTGGAATCTGCTTAACTTGTCTCGGTACTGTCAGTCAGCTTGTATTCTGAGCAGGGAGGAGTAGGAGTGGTCCATTTATTATTGACTGATATCTAAAGTTTAAACCTCACCTGCTCACCCTTCCTATCTCATAGAAAACCTGGAAAAGACTTTAAAGAAGGTCTAAAAATTCACCCCAATTTACCCTTACATTGACACTTTCCCTCTCACTCGCCTGAGTCACTAACAAACACATAGAACTTTATTTCTTGGTTATTTACAAGAAAAACATGAAAGAAGTCACATATAACTTGCATTTTGAGCAGCAGCAATCAAGTTATTTAGCAAATTTAAACCTACATGCCAAGTGAGCTGGCAGATAATGTGGGAGTTTTAGTTAGACAATAACTTTAGGGCATCCACTTGCACATTTTCATAAAAACTATTGTAGTCACTCTTTATATGTATGCAAGCTAATCAATAACAGACTATATGGCCATTTCTTAAGAAATGCTTTCACTTACAAATAAATTGTTCTACTGCAAAATAAAAAAATCAGGTTTTGCAGCAGTGAAGTCTTTGGAGTGCAACAAAAAAAGTACATTTTTGTTTCACTATAAAGATTTCACAATATACAAAACATAAGAGAATACTAAAGCATTGTTATTTTTCAATGATTTTCTGCCAAACTGATGCATTATTTCAAAAAGTGTAACACTGCCAATAATTTGGTGTGTATATTTCAGCACTTGTAATAAGATGGAAGTGCCCTACAATGTGTATCTGGGAAACAATGTAAAGCAGGACTTTCCATTAGGATTTATATTATGCATTTTTGTGCAGACCAACAGTTTGTGTCGATTGTTAGAAAAAGGGTTGGTGTAAATTTAAGGGTGACCAATTTTCTTCAAACAGCAGCAGGCATATTGGTTTACTGGCAGCACAGACAACTTACACGCACCCTATCCATTATATACTAAATTAGCTTACCTTAAGCCCATTTTGAGGGTTCATTAAGAAATTCCGTCCAATGTCATCAAACATTATAGTATTATTTTTATTATAGAATTCTCCATATTTTCCCCAGATTACACCAAGAGGTTTCACCTGAAATATAAAAGAAACATAAGTGCACAGTGGTACAGCTAATCTCTATGTTAAATTGTTCTGATTTATTTCTATCTTGGTGCACACCAGAGCCTTTTATCAATGTACTGCAAATATGGTATCATTTCAGTAAAATGACTTAGGGGCTCATTTACTAACCATCGATTTTTAATTTTAAACTTGATTCAAATTTTTTTCAGAAAAGTTGCAGAGAAGAAAAACTCTGCAACTTTTGCAATATCTAAATGGCCAAAAATTTGAATTTGATAATTCACCAGATTAAACTTGCGAAGTTCATGTAGAAGTGAATGGCAAAGTCCCTCCCCTCTCCTTGAAGTTTTGTCTCGAAGCTTTAGAGATTTCGCTGGGTTTTGTCCGAAAATCATGACTTTTTTCGAAACTATTCAATAAAGTCGGGATTTTCGCAGCATCAATTAGAAAAAGTTATGTCTTTTACACCTTTTCTAGGAGCAATGTTTTTTGTGACTTTTTTTAGTAAATATCAGACATTATAATTTAGTTAAATTTAAAAATAAAATGAGAAATTATGGAGTTTTCAGTATTATGGTTTTAGTAAATCTGCTTCTTAGTCTGGGGTCTTGGTTATTACTTTTTATTCATGACCATAAGCATTAAAGAATGCCTATTCAAGACTGATGCCAAGCTAGATGCCCTCGATTCCTGTGCTAGATAAACCCCATGTATGGGCAAATCATAAAATCACGTAAGCACAACAGAGATCTTATCCGCACACCCTGGCTCTCCAAAATAATTGAACGCCCGGTGCACACTGCTGGAGGGATCGGCACCCTCCCAAGTCCAATCTAGCAACAAAAGCAAATGGCACTCAGAGCTGCAAACAAGGGAACAAGCCATTAAAATTTTTATTGCACCTCCGCAATCTCTGAGTGCCATTTGCTTTTGTTGCCAAATCATAAAATCAGCCTGGAGGGATAGTCACTTACCAAAATTATGAATTTAGTAAAACAGAACCCAAATCTCAGGGCCAAACAGAGCTTCTCATTAGTACAGAGCTGAAACAGAAAAGTGTTTCTACTGGGCACATTTAAAGAGATATCCTTCAAATGTAAAATTATAGTCTGTGCTGTAGACAACATTTTTGCTGTTCAAACCTGCTTGTCAGTGGGTACACACAAAGGTTTCCTGTTCAGCAAGTACAAATGAGAACCCACAAAAGTTATTTTTGAATACCAAAGATTTTAGGTATGGTACAAAATCTTACATCAACAAGGCCTCTCCTAGGTGTGTGCACAGTAATCATGGCTGCGCTGTCCAACATGAACGTTATCTTGTAATTGGAGTTTGTACTGACACCCAGCTCCTAAAGAAACAATTGCAAAGAGCAGATCAGCATAAGAAATTGTATTTATTTTTATGAATACAATCCATTACTTTTTGGAAATATTATACATAAAAACCTACATAGTTTTCTAGAAGCTTTTTCTTAAAAAAAACACAGAAATACAAATTCACTAAGGGTGAAAATATAAGCACACCAAAAGTGAATTCAATGCAAAAGTTTTTCTCCAGGGGCACCTTTTAAGCAAAAATGAGCCAGCCCAGACAATAATAGTACATTTTCAATCCTTTACCAAGCACAGGCTTAGACTAGTACATATGCAATGTAGAGTAAGGTGTGAGTCTAAATGTGTTGAGGGACATCTGGCTAAGAAACATGGCAATATTGTGCTACTTCTTTCCTAAAAAGAGTAACTTAGCAATTGAAATCACTAGTTCACTGGGGGTGCCTGACAGATTGCCACAGTAAAGCAATTAAGCTGAGGTCTACCTGTCACCACTATGTATTATTCTGGTGCAACGTTTTCCATAGATTATTAGCAGAATTGGACTTTAGCCTCACAAAAGGTAACAAGGAGCAATATATACTGTAGATGGAACTGGCATGAAGTGATGCCACTTAAAATTGAATGGTTATCAAGGGTCTGGGGCTGTCAGTTCAAGGTAAACCTTATTCATTTACTGCTAACTAATTAGTTGAGCTATATGACCAACCAACCAACTTTGGGCTCTAGCAGTCACTTATTCCCAAAGTCTACCTGTGTGTGGCCAGGATCCATTCTGCACAGCTGGATAGGTATGGGGCTTCTTAGAACAATATTTAGAGTAATGGAGGGCACTCCAGGCTAAGATACACTTGCCCTTTAAAAAAACAATAAAAAAATATATACAGATTTAGGTGCTAGGGTTTCAAAAATCCCCCCATAAGAGGATTATATATACCAACAAAACCGCCAAATAAACCCTGCACACCATCAGGGAGGTACGGTATTTGAAAAAACATTTTAAATTTACCAGGTCATTATACAGCAACAATATTGCATTTGTAAAAAAATCATAATATCCATCAATAAACAAATCAATACATACCACCCAGTAAAAAACTGAAGAAGGAAATGAAGGCAGATACTCTGGGGATATTCTCTCATCCAAAGTACCTGCCTTCATTTCCTTTTCAGTATTTCACTGGGTGGTATGTATTGATTTGTTTATTGATGGATATTATGATTTTTTACAAATGCAATATTGTTGCTGTATAATGACCTGGTAAATTAAAATGTTTTTTCTTAATTACAGTACCTCCCTGATAGATCTTTTTTAGGTGTGCAGGGTTTATTTGGGGTGGTTTTGCTTCTTAGAACAATGTATTAGATATTTCTAGCAAATATCTAATACAAACAGAATACATCAAGACTCAATTGTCCAAAACAAGGGAGAATTTAAGGAGAGAGTCTTATTTTAGGTAGATATTTGTATGATATATAATATATCTGCCCCCACCGCTAAATACCAAATACCTCAACGCACTAGGAAACTGCTGCTCTTACAGGCTGTCTGTTCTAATAAATAACATACAGTACAAAAATGAATGAAAATACCGTTACAGATAGTCTTTATGTCAGCAATTTAACTTACTTTCATTTTGGCTTCTATCCACTTCATACTTGTTGCAGCTGAAATAAAGCATCTCCGGCATTAGACAAGACAAGAAAAACACCCTGCAGCAAACTTAGTAACGGAGGTACTTCCTATAAATCTTGTAGTTCTCCACACCATCACATTCCCATTGAAAGGATACAGCCATCGCTGTAATTTTCTTGTTCTGTTAATGCCATTCCATTTATAAAACAGTACATTTTCTGCCACTTAAGAAATACATATTTCATGTGTATTTTAACCCTTTAAATATGGGACACATGAAAATAGATCCCCCTGCATACACTGGCTCTTTTGCATTCTCTTTTGCTCTCCAATTGTGCCACAACCTACTGTGCCCATGCCATGTGCCTTGCTTGCCTACCCCTAGTTCTGGCACCATAATACTCCACTAGGTGGAGCAAGGACAACCGCTGACAATACCCATACTGTTAAAGGAGAAGGAAAGTCTAATAAAGAGTTAATCTCAAACTGCAGGCATACTTTTAGTTCTCTCAATAGTGCCCTTAAGTCTCCCCATATTTCTCCCGTTCAGATGATCAGAAGCCCCATAGGGAAAAAAAAATGCTGAGCTCTGTAAAGAAAGTTCCCACAATGCCTCGCTCCTGCACCGAGACAGAGACCCGTGTACTTGCTCAGTGTGTAAGTCTAAGAGGAAGCTTCCTGCTGATTGGCTCAGATCCACATTCCTAAGGGGGGGAGTGAGTTCTTAGCATTCTTGAGGGAGGGGGGAGCAGGAGAGGGGAGAGAGGAGAGAGCTGTGTGTCTCTGGCACAGGAAAACAGAGACAACAAATCTTTTGACAGAGAACTCAGTGCAACGAGTGTTTATGGCTCTATTTACATAGACCTTTCTAATAAAGCTTACTTCGTTTTTACCTTTCCTTCTCCTTTAATATTTGTTTTCTATAATTTCAGTACATGTATGGTGGAACAACAATCCCAAGTACTATATATGATGATTATCCCCACTGCTATCCAGCAGTCAAAGAGCAGTAGTCAAAGTGCCCCATGGGCCATTAACCCAACAAATGACTTTCCATAAACAGCCATATAAATACTTACACCATATTACAATGTCATAGTCTTCATAAGCAGAGGTAAGAAATTCATGTAGGTAAGGCCTCATGAGCTCCTGCCCTGTTTCCGCGCATGACCTGTGATCTAAAAGAAATTTACAATTACTGAATGTAAATTATTTTTAAAAATCCTAATATTACCACTGTTACATCACAGCTCCTGTGAATGTGGACATTAAAACAGATCTTTATCTATAATATTACAACCTTGCATCCTTTTGTTTTAAGCTATCAGTTTATACTGGACACCACTCAGCATTTTACCTTCTTCACTTTCTAATATTATTATTATTATTTATTATTAACATTTATTTATAAAGCACCAACATATCCCGCAGCGCTGTACAATAAGTGGGTTTCATACATTGGGCATACAGAGTAACATATAAAGCAATCAGTAACCGATACAAGAGGTGAAGAGAGCCCTGCCAAAAAGAGCTTTCAGTCTACAAGGAGAAAGGGTTGAGACACAAGGTGTGGGAATGGGCATGGCCAGAGTTGTGAGAGGTGTGGCACAGGGTATTGCTAAACTAGATTAGGGTAAGCTTCTCTAAATAAGTGTGTTTTTAGAGATCTCTTGAAGGCAGAGAGATTGGGAGAAAGTGTATGAGCCTGGCAGCAGTATTCATTATGGACTGCAGAGGGAACAGTCTTTGGAGGGGAAGGCCAATTAATAGGGAGTTACAGTAGTCCAGGCGAGATATTATAAGAGAGTGAATAAGAATTTTGGCAGCATCTTGGGTGATAAATGATCATATTTTGGAGATATTTCTTAGGTGAAAGTGACATGATTTGATAAGTGATTGGATATGAGGAGTGAAGGACAGGGCAGAATCAAGGATAACCCCAAGGCACTGGGCCTGGGAAGATGGGGTGATGGTAGAATTGTTAACCTGTATAGATACCTCGGGAACAGTGTGGGCGTTGGATGGGGGAAAGAGAACCAGTTCAGTCTTAGAGAGGTTTAATCTAATATATACAACCTATATAAAATAAAACTTATATATAATTGTACAAATTCAAGTATCCTCACATCACTTAATACATATTCAATTAAGTATACTATAAATGTAAACAAACAAATTCATTGCTACAACAAGCTATGTGACACTCCCATATAAGTTATATTAAATATTACACAACAGAGATTCAGCAAGTAATGTGCTGCAAGCAAGCTTCAATGGAACAGCAAGAAAACTCACCAAATAGCGTGTAATCGACATCCAAAACCAACAGTTTCTTCCCTTCCCTCGGAGGATTCAGAATTTCTATTTTGTAGTCTTTTACACGGCGAGAAATTTTGGCTAAATTCTCTTCTCTAAGTAATTCAAGTAAAAATAATAGTTAATGGGAGTTGTTCCCTATTCATTTACAGCAGGGTTGTTCATCCTTGGGCTACTATAAAATTGCTGATAAATTTAGTCTACAGATTGGTATGCCACCCCAGGGCCTGCATCCCAAAACTGATACAGTCCCTGCCACATTCCTGCCAAACTACTAGACCCATGCCCCTACTTAATCCAAATGAGTTGTTCCAGGCAAGTCGCAAATGAGTTTCTAAGCTGATCAGGAAAGTAATTTAAAGGAAAGAAATACCTGTTTTCCACCTCCACAACTTCCTCTTCAATATCAAAATCATTCACAACCTCATCATTTTCTGGAGGGGGTGCCATCATTTCTTCCTGCAAGAGAAGCCCAGGAATAAATATAAGGGCCAACCCTTATATTTTAATATCTAAGTTTAAATATGACAAAACAAACAGAGACTCTACATTACTGCGGCAAGGACAGCAATTACTAAAATCAGGCATAAGACAAAGCTTGAATGGATGTTGTTGCAAAATCTATCATAGAATATACAGCGTTGACATGCTGGTACTTCCATTTTAATACTGTAGATTCTAACAGCTGTGGAATAGCAATGGTTAAATGAAATACACTGACACATAACGACCAGAGTATCAGTGCTGTAGGATTTTACATACCTGGGTTAAAGTGGTGTCTATATCATGCCCAAACCTATGGCATAGGAAGGTTTAATGTCCTTTTACTCTGACTTAGTAGTGTTGGAAAAGGGGTATACTCTTTTGGCCAATGCCGATTACTGTACATTTCTGGGGGGTGGCCCTAGAATCCATTTTGTTGTAAAGGTGGCCATACACGAGCAGATCCGCTCGCTTGGCGATGTCGCCAAGCGAGCGGATCTTCCCCCGATATCGCCCACCCGTAGGTGGTAAAAAAAAAATAATCTGGGGCCAAACGATCGGATTATGTGGGCGGCAATGGGGCAGTCGGATCGGGGACCGCATCAACGAGCCGATGCGGTCCCCGATCCGACCAGATTTTCTAACCTGGCCGATCGAGATCTGGCCAATTTCAGGCCAGATATCGGTCGGCCAGGCCGCTCTGCTCTCCCCATACACGGGCCGATTAGCTGCCGAATCGGTCCAAGGGACCGATATCGGCAGCTATAGTCGGCCCGTGTATGGGGACCTTAAGCGTTGCCTAAACAGCAAAGGAGGGGTTAACTGCTACCGTTAAACAGAGGGTGAAAAAGTGGACAGGAAAGAAATGTTAACTTCTGAGAAGAACTCTGCACAATGTTCTGCAGGTCAAAAGTAAATGTTCAGCTAGTAAAGCTTAAGTCTGCATTAAAGCGTACATTTTTTCTCTGTATGCTCTGTTTAGCATTCCCCTATATTAATCCTTAATTTCTCTTTGAAGATTAATGGGCAGTCGGTCACTCAAATGGAGGAGTATTTACAATGCATACTCTCTGCTAAAAGCAAGATCAATGAATAGGGCTTCCGCTGAACAACAACTTTTTGCCTCCTGTATGAATTAAGAAAAATATATGGGTTTTTTAATTTTTTGAGCTGAACAGGGCAAACAGGGAAACTAAATCTACTCCATGCATCATACTTCCTGTAAAACAGTTAACCAGATTACCAGTACATAATAGACATCAGCTTATCTGTAAGGCACATGGAGCCATTTGCCCACTCAGTAGGCAAATGGTATAACTCATGTATGACTGCCCTAGGTCCTAGGGAAAACAATTGAAAGTGTGTAGGGAGAGGGTTGTTTATACATGGCTCAATATGTCTTGTTAAAATTATTCAGCTAATTACAGGGTAGAAAGCAAAACAATGCTCCATTACAGCTTTCCATTAAAAAAATGGTATCGATTTCTCACCTACACTACCTCTTTTAACTACCCCTAATAGTTTTACAATATATAGTTTTTGTAAGGAAAAATATATTTTACCAAACTTTCCTCCCGTGTCCCCATCATCATGATCTTGGTATTTGGTTTAAGCTTAAGTACACCCAGTTTTACATCATTTTCTGCTGGTTTACCTGAATTAAAAAGAAATACATATATATTAGTGCATATACAGTAACGATTCTCTATATTTACTGTAGACTTCCTTTACAATTCAACAGCCTAGTAAATATATGGGTTCTTAAAAAGGAGATGATTCACCTTTAAATTAACTTTTAGTATGATGTAGAATTCATATTTTAATATATTCACAAATGTTTTATTTTTGTGAATTATCTTGCTACCCTAGCAACCAGGTAGCTGCTGAAATTCCACACTGGAAAGCTGAACAAAAAGTTTCACGGCTCTCCAGTAGCTACCTGGTTGCTAGGGTGCTTTTTACCCTTGCAACCATGCAGTGGTTTGAAGACTGGAATATGAATAGGATAGGCGTGAACAGAAAGGTAAATAAAGAGTAACAATAACAATAATATTCTGGATTCAGTGCACCCCTAAAAAAAAAAGACAAAAAACATTTTAAATGAAGACCAATTGCAAACTGTCTCAAAGTATCACTGTAGATTTATAGGTGATCTACCCCTTTGCTAGAACAAATAACGTATCACCTACCACTAACATTGCTACGCTCTATGGAATGGTTCACTAATGGCTAAGGTGTAACTCCCTTTAGTTAGAAGATTTATAAATCTCAAGCCCTTTGTGCGTATAGATACCCCTAAGGCAGTGGTTCTCAACCTTCCTAATGCCGTGACCCTTTAATACAGTTCCTCATGTTGTGGTGACCCCCAACCATAAAATTATTTTCGTTGCTACTTCATCACTTACCTCCAGTACTGCTGCTTTTAACAGAGTAGCTGCTTTCTACACAGTGGGTACTCTCTACATGTGACTGGTCCGCATATGTACATTATGGCGCCAGCCCTGTCACATACACTAGGGATGCACCGAACCCACTTTTTTGGGTTCTGCCGAACCCCCGAACCCACCCTGATGGATTCTGCCGAATTCCGAACCGAATTCAAATCCTAATTAGCATATGCCAATTAGGATTGAGAAGGGGTAACATTTTCCACCCTAAATTTTAGGCTGATGCCACACATGGCGTAGGGCTGATTTTTTCGGCAAGCGGAAAAACGCTTGCCGAAAATTCAGCCCTACGCCTGCTACTTGTGCCTGCACCCGAATGAATGGAATACGCTCGGGTGCAGGCACATGTAGCCGATATACGCATGAAAACGCGAGAGAATGCAAAGTCTCGCATTTTCATGTGTATATCGGCTACATGTGCCTGCACCCGAGCGTATTCCATTCATTCGGGTGCAGGCACAAGTAGCAGGCGTAGGGCTGAATTTTTGCCAAGCGTTTTTCCGCTTGCCAAAAAAATCAGCCCTACGCCATGTGTGGCATCAGCCTTAACCCTTTCCGAATGCTAATTAAAGGCTGGATTTGGCCCGAATCCCGAACAGAATCCAGGATTCGGTGCATCCCTAATTTGTACGGGGTGTACGTGATGGGGTTGGTGCGATGATGTCATCACGCCGGGTACTCGTATGTGGGCGGCCCCGCATGCAGACAGGGCCGGATTTCTATTCTGGGCGCCCCAGGGCTGCCCCTGTGGGTGTCCCCCCGTGCGCATGCGCGAACGCGCCCCCTGCATGCGCAACACGCCATCTCCCCATTGCGCATACGCTCCTTTAAACTCCCATACGGAGCAGTGGGGAGAGGTCCTGACTGCTCCGTATGGGAGCCAAATTTAAAAATTTTCCTTGCGGCGGGGCTTCTGCCGCCCTAGGCCCGGGCCTTTGTGGCCTCTCCACAAATCCGGGCCTGCATGCAGACGGATAGAGGAGCGGTGTCTTGGTTCCTCAGTCCATCGCAAATATCTGTTTTCCGCAGTGTCGGACTGGCCCACCAGGATTCCAGGAAAACTCCCAGTGAGCCCAGGGGTTAGTGAGCCCTCCTGCTTCTGCCCATTTGGCCTGTTTCATGGCCATTCCCTATTTCTGAATGGGAAGAAAGAGGAGAAATAGATGGAAGAATAGATGCTAGCATGTAAATAAAAGAGACTGGGAGAATAAAGAGGTTGGATGAGGAAAGGAGGAAAAATAGCTTGGAGAGTGGGCCTAGGGTCTAAGTTTTTCTGGTGGGCCCCTGGGGTCCCAGTCCGACACTGTTTTTTTCCGATGGTCTCAGGCGGCCCCTGTGAATGGGTCGTTGAACCCCCAAATGCAGGGGTGGGCAAACTTTTTGGCTCAGGGGCCACATTGAATAACAGACTGGCCGGACCGGGCCGGGACAGCGTTACGCTGCTCCCTCCTCCAGCGACCCGCTGCTTCCTCCGACCCATCCTTCTGTTCCCCGGCTCCCCAGTGCATTCTTTTATATGGTGCTGACGTTGTGCGCAACCAATCAGGGCCCGTCATTCTTTTAAGGGGGCCGGAGACGGCGGGCCGGATCGAAAGGGCTAACGGGCCGGATGTGGCCCGCGGGCCGTAGTTTGCCCACCCCTGCCCAAATGGGTCCCAACTCACAGGCTGAGAACCGCTGCCCTAAGCTCATAAGGAGCTCTAAGGCTGGCCCTGTACCCAGCATCCTTCTGCCAGATATCATCCAGTCACAGGCAGCAGATTCAATCAGTGGCTCCTTGGGAACTCATTGCATGCCGCAGACAGGGTGAGAATAACCGGGGTCTATGCTTTCCCCCTACCCACCCTTATACTTGAGGCCCAGCAGCTTCATTCGCTCAGGCAGGACCCCGGTAAGGCTCTTCAGGGAATGCTTGAGGTCCAACACCGTGTCTTCCTCTGACAGAGCGGACAGAGGGAACTCCTGACCGCCCCACTTTATAATCAGGGAAAGGGTCATGGTGTCGGCGTGTGCTGCCAGTGCAGCAGGGCCAGGCGGGACGGATCACACAAGAGCAGCGATCGCTTCCATGTGGTACAGAAAGCCGGCAGCCCCGCAGCTTAAGTGACAGCAGAACGCACACAGCCAAGCCGGAAGTGACGCGCAATAGATGCAGCACGAACGTCAGCTTCAGAGTCATGCCAGTGTTTCCATGGTAACACTTCCTGAAACTGGGCTTGGAATCGGTCGCAGTTATTTGGCACAGCTTTCAGAGTAGCTTTTATACTGGTCTAACATTCATCTTATTTAAAAATGAGCCTATTTTAGCAAGCCAGGGTTGGTTTTAGGGTAGGTACAAACAGGGCCGCCATCAGAAATCATGGGGCCCCTCACAAAAAAAAAATTCTGGGCCCCCCTCCCACAAATACAAAGGACTCACAGACATGAGACATTGGTAGCCAGCAGGCCCCCCCCCCTAGTACATTGGTAGCCAGCAGTGTCCCCCCCCCCTAGTACATTGGTAGCCAGCAGGGCCCCCCTCCCCTAGTACATTGGTAGCCAGCAGGCCCCCCCCCTAGTACATTGGTAGCCAGCAGTGTCCCCCCCTAGTACATTGGTAGCTAGCAGGGCCCCCCTAGTACATTGGTAGCCAGCAGGGCCCCCCCTAGTACATTGGTAGCCAGCAGCCCCCCCCCCTAGTACATTGGTAGCCAGCAGTGTCCCCCCCTAGTACATTGGTAGCCAGCAGTGTCCCCCCCTAGTACATTGGTAGCTAGCAGAGCCCCCCTAGTACATTGGTAGCCAGCAGGGGCCCCCCCCCTAGTACATTGGTAGCCAGCAGCCCCCCCCCCTAGTACATTGGTAGCCAGCAGTGTCCCCCCCTAGTACATTGGTAGCTAGCAGGGCCCCCCCTAGTACATTGGTAGCCAGCAGGGCCCCCCTAGTACATTGGTAGCCAGCAGGGCCCCCCTAGTGCATTGGTAGCCAGCAGGGCCCCCCTAATACATTGGTAGCCAGCAGTGTCCCCCCCTAGTACATTGGTAGCCAGCAGGGCCCCCCTAGTACATTGGTAGCCAGCAGGCCCCCCCCCCCCCCAGTACATTGGTAGCCAGCAAACCCCCCTAGTGCATTGGTAGCCAGCAAACCCCCCTAGTACATTGGTAGCCAGCAGTGCCCCCCTAGTACATTGGCAGCCAGCAAACCCCCCTAGTACATTGGTAGCCAGCAAAACCCCCCCTAGTACATTGGTAGCCAGCAGTGCCCCCCTAGTACATTGGTAGCCAGCAAACCCCCCTAGTAGAAACCCCCTAGTACATTGGTAGCCAGCAAACCCCCCTAGTACATTGGTAGCCAGCAAACCCCCCTAGTACATTGGTAGCCAGCAAACCCCCCTAGTACATTGGTAGCGAGCAAACCCCCCTAGTACATTGGTAGCCAGCAGTGCCCCCCTAGTACATTGGTAGCCAGCAAACCCCCCTAGTAGAAACCCCCTAGTACATTGGTAGCCAGCAGGGCCCCCCTAGTACATTGGTAGCCAGCAGGGCCCCCCTAGTGCATTGGTAGCCAGCAGGGCCCCCCTAGTACATTGGTAGCCAGCAGTGTCCCCCCCTAGTACATTGGTAGCCAGCAGGGCCCCCCTAGTACATTGGTAGCCAGCAGGGCCCCCCCCCAGTACATTGGTAGCCAGCAAACCCCCCTAGTGCATTGGTAGCCAGCAAACCCCCCTAGTACATTGGTAGCCAGCAAACCCCCCTAGTACATTGGTAGCCAGCAAACCCCCCTAGTAAATTGGTAGCCAGCAAACCCCCCTAGTACATTGGTAGCCAGCAAACCCCCCTAGTACATTGGTAGCCAGCAAACCCCCCTAGTACATTGGTAGCCAGCAGTGCCCCCCTAGTACATTGGTAGCCAGCAAACCCCCCTAGTAGAAACCCCCTAGTACATTGGTAGCCAGCAAACCCCCCTAGTACATTGGTAGCCAGCAAACCCCCCTAGTACATTGGTAGCCAGCAAACCCCCCTAGTACATTGGTAGCCAGCAGTGCCCCCCTAGTACATTGGTAGCCAGCAAACCCCCCTAGTAGAAACCCCCTAGTACATTGGTAGCCAGCAAACCCCCCTAGTACATTGGTAGCCAGCAGTGCCCCCCTAGTACATTGGTAGCCAGCAAACCCCCCTAGTACATTGGTAGCCAGCAAACCCCCCTAGTACATTGGTAGCCAGCAAACCCCCCTAGTACATTGGTAGCCAGCACAGCACAACCCTCCTTGTCTTGTGCGGCTCCTCCGGCGGCGAGCTTCTTCGTTCCCGACAGCACTGCACTTCTGAGTGCCGAACGACGCCAGGCCCTTTTATAAGGTTGCGCTCCGTGCTTACTGACGTGCATGTACGCACGGGGCGCGACCAATAGGATTACCGCTGACCACCAATGACAGGGGCCCGGAATAGATTAAAGGGGGCCCGAGCTAAGAAAACTGTAGCACCGCCGGGCCCCCTTTTAAAGTTAAAATCGTCCGGGCCCGGGACGACTGTACCCCCTGTGCCCCCCTGATGGTGGCCCTGGGTACAAATATTTCTTTGTGTTGTGGACAGGGGTACGGAAGAGTACTAGGGCCACAAAAAAAAATTCTGGTGAATTATGACTTTTAAAAGTCGAAATTATGACTTTTAAACTCATAATTATGACTTTTTAAAGAGTAAGATTTTTTTTTCCTGTTTTTACAAAACCTGCCTTTTAAAACTAATAAATAATGCCTAACATTTTGGCACCCCCAAGTGACCTAGCCTTTTCTTCCCCTTTAATGTTTGTTGCAACATTGCAAGCATTGATCACAAGTTTATTTATGTTAGCATCCCTGTCTTTTTGTGTTCAGTCACATATGTGCAGTGTACGTGCCCATAATCACATCTACTGGTTATACAAGTTCATTTTTCAGAAAGTATTAAGATTTTTTTTAATACATTAATGATACAGGTACAGTATGTAGAAAGAAAAGCAGAAATGCAGAAAGTTCATATTACAGGAACTCCCATAGACTCGGTTTTAATCAAATCATTGAAATGTTTAGAAATGATTTCCTTTTTCTCACTAATAATAAAACAGTACCTTGTACTTGATCCAAATTAAGATATAATTACCCCTTATTGGGGGCAGAACAGCCCTATTGGGTTTATTTAATGGTTAAATGATTCCCTTTTCTCTGTAATAATAAAACAGTACCTGTACTTGATCCCAACTAAGATATAATTACCCCTTATTGGGGCAGAACAGCCCTATTGGGTTTATTTAATGGTTAAATGATTCCCTTTTCTCTGTAATAATAAAACAGTACCTGTACTTGATCCCAACTAAGATATAATTACCCCTTATTGGGGGCAGAACAGCCCTATTGGGTTTATTTGATAGTTAAATTATTCCCTTTTCTCTTAACTACATGAAAGGATTGCCATCCAACACCACACTGCACATTGTAGGGAACACTGCATGCTGCGTCTTCATCAAATAAGATAAAATCTGATGGTGTCTGACTATTTTTCATTGACTGATGGAAATGCATGAACAAAACATAGTATCCGACTTTTTTTTATCTAACTTGACGTTGTAGCCTATGGAGATCCCACAAAATCTCATGCTGTTGCATGACAAGATCAGATAAAATCTGACCCACAAAATCTCCCATGGAATATCTCCCATGGAGTTTAGCCCAAAAATGGACCCAACATTAACTAACATTCTTCATGAATCTTTGGTAACCAAGCCAGATGCATGATTCATGGTTGCTTAGAAACAACTGCAGTCTTCAACATGTTTCTGCCTCAATTAACTGAACCATGTGTTTGATTTAAAGGAGAACTAAATTGCCCACCCTGTGATTTTACTCTTAACATCCTCCGCAACCACATCACTGGCATCTTAAAAAAACCCAGGGGTCCTTTGCACCCTTTCTTGAAAGGGTGAATACAGTTAATAGTCCCCCAGACTTATTTTAGAACCAACATTTATTAAGCATTCATTTACTGGTTCCATGCTGTTTTATAAACACAGATGAATAATGCATGCTTGCCTTCACAGTATCCAAAAACTGCCTTTACCGGATCAACACTTTTGACCCTCATCTTTCTCTGCCAATATAGTGAAAGTACCTTTTTTACTTTTGGACTTACTATGTTAGGTAATTAATCCTTCCCACCTGACAACTTGAATGCTACAGATGAATCCTTAGGGGCAGATTTAGTAAAATGAGTAGAGCTCACCACAGTAAGAAATCGCCCACTTTCTATTCATTCCTATGGGATTTTTAGGGATTCAGCATTTCAGAAATTTGCTTGTAAAAATACCATAGGAATGAATAGAAAGTGTGTGATTTTTTTCTGTGGTGAGCTTTAATGTCACCACAATTCAAGAAATGAATTGATGTGAACTTTTGTGTTATTTGACTTTAAAGCTCTAGACCAGTGATTCTTAACCTATAAGTGTGGGCCCAGGACTTGCTTGATAAAGTGGAATCTCCTGCTCAAAAAAATGAATTACACATATAGGGGTTGATTCACTAAAGGTCGATAAAACAAGCGTTATTTATAGCACGCGTTAAAAATTTCATTGCTTCTTATTTTTTGCGACTTAACGCTCGATTCACTAAAAGGACCGGCGTCATAATTAAGAAGTGATGTTCTTCGCATTATTTAACTCACGATGAGTGTTTTTCTTGTGTTAATTCCCGGCGCGTGTTATTTCCCACTGCGCGCGATATATTTCGCTTGCTATATTAGAGCACGATTTTACGCACGTAACCATTACTTTCGTAAAACTACTGTTCTGAAAATTACCATTTCCCTGAAAACTGGCGGCTGCATCACTCTGGGGCCAACACATACTTGAAAAAATCCCACTGCAAAGTTCATGTTGTGTTGCCAAAAGCTCACGAACCACAATTTTCTTTAAGTACCGCCTGCCCCAAGTAGGTGTTAATATTCGCACAGACTAATGCAATATTTAGCGCGTTTGACGCTTCATATATGTTTGTGAATAATGCGTTAGTATTATTTCTATGCGAGAATTAACGCAATGTGAGGTAAATAACGCATTGCGATGGTGCGTTTTTTTTTGTGTCACATGTGATATGTGTCTTAACGCATGTGAAAGGACTTCGATGAACTGGGACTTAATTATCACATGCTTTTTAACGCAAAAAAGCATGCGATAAGCGTTATCAACCTTTAGTGAATCAGCCCCATAGTTAGGTGCTGTAATATCAAAGACATTTTATTAAATGTTTTGAATCTGAGTTATGGATCTCTCTAAAGTGTCTATATAAAAGAAGTTCATCTGACCTTGTTCTTATCGTGTATAAATGCTCATATAACCTAGTTTTAAAGTTTCTTGTAGTCCTATCCACATACCGAAAATTACAAGAACATTTTACCAAATATATCACAAAATCACTGCAACAATTTATACATTGTTTAATAGTTTAATAATATAATTATTGGTCACCTGGTAACCTCTCTTAAAGGTTAACACTCTTTTGGGGCGAACAGTACACTGTAGACAATGTCTACATCTATGCCATCCTTTAAGAGTTGTACCTCTTATAATTCTTAGGTCCATCTGGCCGGTTTGCCGATTTTTGGCCAAGATTAGCCTGCCTTGTACCCTCCTTGCATTGCCTACAGTGTCAATAGATTTACTATAAGTTACACTATCATGTTGCACCCTAATTTTTTTTTTTTTTTTTAAATCAATGTGAACTGTTTTGGATATATACCTTGAATACCATTTCTCCAGCTGGATTAAATGAATATTATAGTATTAAAAGCTTCTTATAATATTTTGGGTATCAAAATATTAATATAGATATAAAAAAAAGAAGGACCTTGGAGTCGTTGTAGATAAAAAAAACTTGGCTGTAGCAAGCAATGCCAGGCAGCAGCTGCAAGGGCAAACAAGGTTTTGAGCTGTAATAAAAGTGGTATAGATTCATGGGAGGAGGGGGTTATTCTTCCCCTTTACAGAGCGCTGGTAAGGCCCCATCTAGAATATGCCATTCAGTTTTGGTCTCCAGTGCTCCAAAGGGATATTATTGAATTAGAGAGGGTCCAGAGAAGGGCAACTAAGCTGGTAAAGGGTATGGAAAGTCTCAGTTATGGGGAAAGGCTGGCCAAGTTGGGTCTGTTTACACTGGAGAAGAGGCACTTAAGGGGTAACATGGTAACTATGTATAAATATATAAGGGGATCATATAATAACCTCTCTAATGCTTTATTTACCAGTAGGTCCTTCCAACTGACACGAGGGCACCCACTCCATTTAGAAGAAGGGAGGTTCCATTTAAATAATCGGAAAGGATTTTTTACTGTGAGAGCTGTGAAGTTGTGGGATTCCCTCGCCGAATCAGTTGTGCTGTCTGATACATTATATAACTTTAAGAAGGGGCTGGATGGGTATTTAGCAAGTGAGGAAATACAGGGTTATGGGAGATAGCTCTTAGTACAAGTTGATCCAGGACTGGTCTGATTGCCATCTTGGAGTCAGGAAGGAATTTTTTTCCCTCTGCAGCAAATTAGAGAGGCTTCAGATGGGGTTTTTTGCCTTCTTCTGGATCAACTAGCAGTTAGGCAGGTTATATATAGGCATTATGGTTGAACGTGATGGACATATGTCTTTTTTCAATCTAACTTACTATGTTACTATGTTTCCCTGTCTGTTCTATCTATGGTTATATGGGTTGGAAAACATTCTTGAATCAGTAGAAATAAATTGCAACAATCAAGATCTCAAGGAGGTGTTAATCTCCCAGACATACAAACATACAATTTGACTTGTAATTTATGATATGCAGCATATTGGGTTAATAATAGGGAACTTTATGCACTGTATTTTATACATCAAGCACTTACTCCAAATATTTCCTTGGCCTTTCTTTTACATTCTGAAGAGAGACAACTCCCAATAGCAGTAAATGACAATCCATTATTGCTTACTACTATTAGAGCCTGGTGTGCTGTGTGCCATAGATTATCTATTTCACCCTTTTTATCACCCTTTTTGCCCTTTATAAGTAATCCACATTTCTTGAACAATGATTCTGGAAATCCATTCCTTACAGGGGTTTACACAAGTAAAACATCTAACTAATACCTCCACAAATCTACATTCATTTGCAAATCTTAAGGAAAAATACCCGTCAATAACATGGTTGGAAGCTACTCTTAATAGAGAACGCCAAGTTAAAAACTTTTTTGCTACCTGGGTAAAATATGTGCAAACATTATTCCCTACATGACAACAAGAAATACTTTATACATTCAGGATTACCACTTGGTATATGTTCGAGGAGAAACCCTTTAATAAATGTAACTTAAACGTATGAGGATATTTACCAAAGATCTGATATAATCGTAGTTGAAGCAGGAGGGCTCTAGGGAAGGAAAATAAACCAATAAATCAATCTTTAGGCTAATTTGAAGTGTAACATGTAAATGGGATCATTGAGGAGGGTCAAAGAAAGAGCGTGTAGACCCAACTCAATCTATGCCCTGTTTATCAGTGCAATGGCATGTTTTATTATATGTATTTTATTGGTGCAAATAAAAACATTAAAAAAAAAG
This sequence comes from Xenopus tropicalis, assembly GCF_000004195.4. NCBI lineage: Eukaryota > Metazoa > Chordata > Amphibia > Anura > Pipidae > Xenopus > Xenopus tropicalis. Next base: position 13,498,989 of record NC_030679.2, read on the forward strand.
TACACCATAAAAATTCTGACAGTGTCCCTTTAAAGGTGAACAACCCCTTTAATAATATCAGCCTATAATTAAGTGCATTTAAGCATGAAATGCATAAAGCAGTATGTGCAGGTTAGTGCAAAAATCACACTAATCACACTACATTTAAGACAATTCAGACCAGAGCCACTTCTGCTATGAGTCCTCAGGTGGCAGCAGCCCCAGAGACTCTTCTGATCCAGACCCCACTTCAAATGCACATGCTCTGTACCAGTGATCCCTTGCAGGAGAAAATTAAGCAGCCCTGGGTGGCACCTGTAATTAGGGTTGGCATCTTTAGTGCCCGCTATCTCTAGGCAGGGATGCGGGGCATGACATCACTAGCAGGACATTGACTTTACATGGGTGGGACTGTGGGTGGGGCTATGACATGGCAATTGGAGATTGGCCAATCGCCACTTCAGTCTCATAGAGTCCTGCCTGGTTTTCCAACCAAAAAGAATAGGGCACACGAGTCACCCCAGAAATGATGCCAGGCAGACTTAGAAAAAAAAATTGTGTCAAGAGTATCTCCCCTTTGTGACCGCAATGTTGCTAGAATTCTGGGAAAAAACACTGCATTGTGAGAAATAACATGCCAATTGCTCACTGCACTTGTGGACTTTCGTGTACCCTTATGTCTAAAGGGTACCCTTGTGCGTAAAGTGTCTACTTGTTGGGTGAGTGCACATCCAGTCAGCTTTTTAGACAGGTAAGAATTCTCAAGTGAAATGTCAGTGGGGTACACAAGGGCATGAAACTAGTTTTTATGAGTAGGGTTGCCACCTGGCCAGTATTTCATTTTTCAGGAAAATGCCACCCAGAGCCTGGGTGGCAGTTGTGATACACCCTGGACATTACTTGTGTTTAAGAGAAGATGGCAGGGAAAATACAGAGCCCAAAATCATTTACTGGCTTAAGGTTCTAGTTGGTCTTAATCCATCTCTGGTTAGTATCAGCACCTGCATAGCAACTCGCTGGTGAAGTTGATACTTTCCCTTTATTTTTTTGCAAACATATTGACATGAGATAGTTTTCCCTATGGTCCATATACAAGAACTGTACTCTTAAGCTGGCCATACATGCACCGATAATATCATACGAAACTTCGGTGCGTGTATGGCAAGTTGGTGAGTCGACCGATATCACAGGAAGCTGCTGATATCGGTCGACTTGCCGATCGGGCAGGTTAAAAGATTTTGATCGGGCGCCATAGAAGGCGTCTGACCAAAATCTGCCTTCAGCACTGAATCGGCAGGAGGTAGAAATCCTATTGTTTCTACTTCCTTATCTGCCGTTTCAGCCCTGAACGGTGTGTGGCCGATTGCATGATCTTTCGTGCGACCGATGGTCGCACAAAAGAGAGAGATTACACACAGAGAGATTAGTCGTGCGACAACAAATCTCCTTTGTCGCGGGCGACTAATCTCCCCGCAGTGCCATCCCACCGGCTAGAATGTAAATCGCCGGTGGGATGGCATATGCGGCGCCGCGATTTGCCTTAGTTTCCTCTCAAGGCAACTTCAGCAAATCGTGGTGCCGCGTATGCCATCCCACTGGCGATTTACATTCTTGCTGGTGGGATGGCATTGCGGGGAGATTTGTTGCCTGCGACAACGGAGATTTGTCGTGGCGCAATTCATCTGACCCTGTGTCACTGCCCTTAGCCTTGATACTGTGCCCCCAGCGACCAAAGGATCTTACAAAATGGCAGCGAACTTGCTTTAGGGCTCTGGCACACGGGGAGATTAGTCGCCCACGGCAAAACTCCCTGTTCGCGGGCGACTAATCTCCCCGAGTTGCCTACCCCTGCCATCCCACTGGCGAACATCTAAGTCGCCGGCGGGATGGCAGACGCGGCGGGGCGATTTCAGGAAATCGCCGAAAAAGACTCGCGAGTCTACCGGTGGGATGGCAGGGTGAAGGCAACTCGGGGAGATTAGTCGCCCCCGAACAGGGAGTTTTGCCGTGGGCAACTAATCTCCCCGTGTGCCAGAGCCCTTATAAGAGACACAGTATATAAAAAGGAGCCATTGTATTCTTTATTTCCAAAGCCATAACAAATCTGCTTGTTTTCCCTTTAAAGGAACACTTCATCCTTTCACTCTATGCGCCCAGGCAGTCAGGCTCCAGTACTGAGCAAAAAGGCGGAATTAGCGGCTGGATCTGTATGCGCATGCGCGTTCATTTGTGGGTAACTAGCGGTCAAGTTGGGCTGCTCTGCGCATGCGCCTTAGTGTCTCCGTTTGTTATTGTGGGCGGGTTGCGGGCTGTAAGCTGCGCGAACGGCCTGTTGGGTTTGTGTGGGCCGGAAACTGTGACAGCGGCCTGAAGTACCGCACATAGGGAGCGAAGGGCCGAATTGCCAGCCGGAGGGGCGCAGGGCCGGATATGGAGCGTTGAAGAGTTTTACAGGCAGGTAATGAGGCCGCCGTTCCGATGGGGCTATGGGCTCTAGCAGAGGAAGCTGGGTCCCTATAGCTATAGATTGTGTGAAGTACATGATAGGAACATATGAGCCTTAACCCGGGGCTTAACTACACTTCACAAATGCCCCAATGGCAGGTGATGGCAAACTTAAAGTGTGCTTTAGTAGCAGCTGGACATCTGCAGAATTGCTCTGTTCCTGGCAACCATGTGGCCCTTTGGGGGAACTAGAACTCAAGCAGTCTCTCTCCAGTCTCTCTCTCTAGTCTCTCTCTAGTCTCTCTCTAGTCTCTCTCCAGTCTCTCTCCAGCTTGTCTGACATTCATTGGGGTAAGTTATTGCTTAGCCACAGCTGGAGAGCAGCAGGTTGAGAGACAGCATTTAGTATACTGGCCTGGGATTGATGGCCTCCCAAAAATGTTTATTTCTTTAGGGATCTTAAGTGCAAGTGTTATGAATTGGAAGGAGGTCCCTGCCCTATAGAGCTGGTATAGTTACATAGTTACTATCTATACACTCACATAAACTATATATACAAACATTAATACTAACTGTAGATATTAGTATCACAATAGCCTTGGATACTATGCTTGTTCCAGAACTCATCCAGACCCCTCTTATAGGCACTAACAGAATCTGCCATTACCCCATCACTAGGAAGGGCATTCCCCAACCTCACTGCCCTCACCGTGAGGAACCCCCTACGCTGCTTCAAATGGAAGTTCCATTCCTCTAGGGCTGGGCGATATACCGTTTAATACTGAATACCGGTGTTTTTCTTTAAAACTATATTCATTTTTCAGATACCGCAATACAGGGTCAGGGTACTCACAGGTGTCAGGGTACTCACCTGTGCAGCCCGGTCTTGCGCGCCTCCTTGCGTGCGCGCCCCATTGTCCGCAGGACATTGCACACGCGCGTCCAGGTACGCGTGCGTCAAAGCGCACGTACATGTCAAAGCGTGCACGTCCGTGACGCGCTGATGGCGCCAGTTCTGCGCATGCGTGGGGGGTATTTAAAGCTATCAAACGCCTCCTCCTGTGCTATGTTGTCTGCGGCCTTGCCTGGGAAACTAAGCCTGCCTGATTTACCTAAAGACTTTCTGTTGCCGATCCTTTGCTTGCAGTAATTATTCTCCAATTTATTAGGAAATGGGGTTAACACCTAATCATGCATGGAAAAAAAAAATACCGTCAAATACCGTGACACCGATATAATTTTGAAAAATACCGTGATATAAATTTTTGGTCATACCGCCCAGCTCTACGTTCCTCTAATCTAAAGGGTGGGCCTCTGGTGCGCTGATTGTTTTTATAGAAAAAAAGAACCCCCCCCCCCCCCATCTGTCTATAATCCTCTTTAATGTACTTGTACGGAGTAATCATGTCCCCTCGCACCTTTTTTCCATAGAAAACAACCCCAACTTCGACAGTCTAACCTCATAGCTTAAAGGAGAAGGAAAGGCTACCTAAGAGTTAATCTCAAGCTGCAGGCTTACCTTCAGTTGTCTCAATAGTGCCCTTAAATCTCCCCAAACCCCCATCGTTCAGATGATCAGCCAAACAGGTAAAAAAACCCGCTGTGCTGGGTAAACAGAATTCCCATAATGCATCGCTCCTAGCACGACCCTACGACCAGGACTGTAAGCATACAGTGTCCATTTATGTGACTTATCAGAAGCAGCACAGTGCTCTGGGTTAGAGGTGTCCCTTGGCCAACTGATGTCCAGTTAGAAAAGGAAAGCTGACCCAGTGCAGTTGGAGACGTATCATGTAGAGCCGTTCTGAAATGTTTTCCTAAGCGTCCCTATTTTTAAGAGGAATTTGGGGGCTTGTTACCTACAGATCAGCAGTTGTATATGGGTATGCAGTGAGGTGGCACTAGTAAATAATGTTTCACTATTGTTCATACTGGTTCTGACACTTGAATCAATGTATCAACACTTGAATGAATCAATCAGTTTCATCAAAGTTTTTGTGGCTTTACCCCTTCAGTAGCAGATACTTTGGTAATCCTATGCACAATGGGCATCAAACTGTTCAGTGCACTCTTGGCTTTCATATTTAGGATATTTTTTTCTTGTTACCTAGTGCTATGTGGGAGATAAGATGCTTAAAAGTGGAAGCTTTGAGGTAATATTTAGATTTTTATAGAAACTGCTAAGTTCTGAAAAGCATTGTTCGGTACTTAGGAGTTGAAAGACATGGTTACCCATTTTGGATTCGACAGAATGTGTATATTCCAGGATTTTTGGCTTTGGAATCTAAAGTATGTTGTATTCTGCTGTAATGCTTTGTAAATTTGGTAATTTACTGCTGGGAGTTTTTGATCTATTGAAATCAAAAATTTTCATAGAACTATACATATCTGGTATTGACACATTCGAGAGACCTGAGGCTTTCCGAATCAGTTGAATTTGTGTCCATCAAATAAAATATTTGTCTGGTATAAATCCCTGTATCATTAAAAAATAGTAATTGTTTTTTTTCTTGGGGATTTTAGAGCTCTAAATCTTGTTTCAGAGGATGAAATGCACAAAAAGCAGATTTGGAAAGCTCAGATTCTCCTGGGGGGGAAAAATTTTTTTTTTTGTGTTTTGGTGTTACTTTAAGGCAGTGATCCCAACCAGTGGCTCGGGGGGGGCAACATGTTGCTCCCCAACCCCTTGGATGTTGCTCTCAGTGCCCCCAAACCAGGGAGTTATATTTGAATTCCTGACTTGAGGGCAAGTTTTGGTTGAATAAAAACAAGATTTCCTACCAAATAAAGCCCCCTGTAAGCTGATAGGGTGCATAGAGGCTGCCTAATAGCCAATCACAGCCCTTATTTGGCTCCTCCATGAACTTTTATGGTTCTTGTGTTGCTCTCCAAGTCTTTCTACATTCGACTGTGGCTCACAAGTAAAAAAGGTTGGGGACCCCTGCTTTAAGGTGTTAGTCCTGAATTTAATTTAGAATTTAGCCTGTGAATTTAATTTCTTTGTGGACAAAATTCTCAGGATTTAGTCTGTGGGGAATCCTCAAGTGACCATGCTGGATACCAAATGACAGTTTTTTTTATTCATAGATTTTTTTTTTCTATTTTAATCTTGCAGATTTATCTGTGAAATCTGTATTTCGCAAAATATATCTATATAGATCTTCCTTGCTAAAGGGCCCACTCCCTTGGCAAGTACAGAAGTCCAATAATGTTTAACATTTATAGCCTGCTTCTTTGTTAGCTCAAGTTTCCCTTTAAATCACTTTCACATAGCACCATTTAATGGGGCATGGTACCCTTAGATTCCAAGTACTGATGCAAGCCATACATGGATTCTGGGCTTCCATTCTCAAGATTTATATAAATTGTCCAGAACCTGCACACATTTGCCTGTGCCCCAGTACACCCTCTAGTTCAGTGCGGTCCAACTTCTGTGGTGCCAAGGGCCGGAATTTCTCTAGCATACATAGTGTAGGGCCGTTAATGTAAGGCATATTTGACCACTCCATAATTACACACCTTAGGGACCATTTAATGGCTATTTCCAACTGCTCCCAGAACAAACCCCTGCCAGCTTTACCTCCCACAGGCAGCATAGGGCAGGCAGAGTATGGCGCACACACAGGCAGGGTAGGGCAGGCAGCGTATGGCACACACAGGCAGTATTCTGCCTGCCCTATGCTGCCCATGTGTGCCATAATCTACCTGCTCTACCCTACCTGTGTGTGCCATACTCTGCCTGCCCCATGTGTGCCATAATCTACCTGCTCTACCCTACCTGTGTGTGCCATACTCTGCCTGCCCTATGCTGCCTGTGTGTGCCATACTCTGCCTGCCCCATGTGTGCCATACTCTGCCTGCCCTATGCTGCCTGTGTGTGCCATACTCTGCCTGCCCTATGCTGCCTGTGTGTGCCATACTCTGCCTGCCCTATGCTGCCTGTGTGTGCCATACTCTGCCTATGCTGCCTGTGTGTGCCATACTTTGCCTGCCCTATGCTGCCTGTGTGTGCCACACTCTGCCTGCCCTGTGCTGCGGTGTGTGCCATACTCTGCCTGCACTATGCTGCTTGTGTTTGCCATACTCTGCCTGCCCTATGCTGCCTGTGTGTGCCATACTTTGCCTGCCCTATGCTGCCCGTGTGTGCCATACTCTGCCTGCCCTATGCTGCCTGTGTGTGCCATACTCTGCCTGCCATATGCTGCCTGTGTGTGCCATACTCTGCCTGCCATATGCTGCCTGTGTGTGCCATACTCTGCCTGCCATATGCTGCCTGTGTGTGCCATACTCTGCCTGCCATATGCTGCCTGTGTGTGCCATACTCTGCCTGCCCTATGCTGCCTGTGTGTGCCATACTCTGCCTGCCATATGCTGCCTGTGTGCCATATTCTGCCTGCCCTATGCTGCCTGTGTGTGCTATACTCTGCCTATGCTGCCTGTGTGTTCCATACTTTGCCTGCCCTATGCTGCCTGTGTGTGCCATACTCTGCCTGCCCTGTGCTGCTGTGTGTGCCATACTCTGCCTGCCCTATGCAGGCAGAGACACACACACACAGTGACACAATGCTGGCACTGCTCCTACAGTCTGTCTGAGGTGTGAAGAGGTGAACAATGTGAGTACTTACAGCCTGAGCCTGAGGTGTGAACAATGCAGTGGGTGAACAATGCAAAGATTAAAAGATGTGAACAGTTCAGGGGATTACATGTTTTAACAATGCAGGGGGATTACAGGCTGAATCTGAGGTGTGAGCCATGCAGGGGGCCAGTTAATCTTAGTATTGATACCATTTAAAGCTTACACAAAGGTAAGCAGTCAGACAGGTGGGGGGCCACACAGAGGGGGGTTGCGGGCTGCCAGTTGGACAGCAGTGCTCTAGTTATTGTGTACCTCTGTCTCATTTTGAATGCATTATTGCACTAATACAAAGTGACAGTAATGCTGGTTCAATATCTCTGGGGATATGGGATGGTGCAGAAAGTTACTGACTGAGAGAAATCAAAGTATTGTGCAGAGAATGTATTTCCATCCTATGGAACTGGGATGGTGGAACTCTAATATAGGTAAAGTTTCCCCATACTGAACCATAATGAACTTGGGTAGGGATATTCTTAAAGGAGTAGTTGACCTCTAATTTAACTTTCACTATGACCTAGTCATTGATATTCTCAAAGTTTTTAAGTTTTTATTTGCAATTGGTTTTAAGTTTTTTATTTTTATTATTTTGCATTTTGTTCAGCAGTTATGTGGTTGCTAGTGTTACCTTACCAACCAGCCACTGGGTTAAATGAGAGACTGGATAATGATTAGGAGTGGACTGGAACAGACGGATAAAGAGTAACAATATTAATAAAAGTATAAGCTCACAGAGCAATGAATCAGTGACCCCTATTTGAAATCTGGAAAGAAGCAGCAGGGGGAGGCAAATAATTCAGCTACTATAGAATAAATAAATAAAGAATGAAGACAAATTGCAATGTGGCTAGGAACAGATATACTAGAACATACTAAAAGGTAGTTCGAAAGGTGAGCTACCACTTTTATGGATAAAAAGTTGCCATACTCCAACTAAGTGCCAGGTGCCATAGTCCATTGAAATGAATGGCGACTGCAGAATAACACAAGAGAGGTGTGGAGGGGCATGAGGAGTATCACTGGCTATAAGACAAGTGGCCAGGCTATTGAGGGGAATGTGGAATGTGCAAATGACCTCAATACCTTTTTTAATAGATTTGATGTCCCATTGTCTCATACCTCTCCCGGTTTTAGCCGTAATTCACACTTTCCTGCTCCTTGGTCTCCCCCTACACAGGGAACAGCAACAGTCAGTACTTCTGTACTCCCAGTAATTAATATCACAGTAGAGCAGGTTAAATATGGCCTGAGTAAAATTAGTTCTACGAAAGCTGTAGGTCCGGACAAGATCATTCCGGTTGTCCTGAAATCGTGTGCTCCTCAATTATGTGGTGTCCTTCAGTATCTCTTTAGCCTTAGCTTGTCTTTACAGAGGGTTCCTGTACTGTGGAAAACATCGTGTATTGTGCTGGTACCTAAAATACCATGTCCTTGTGGCCAGAATGATTTTAGGCCTGTTGCTTTAACATCGCATATTATGAAGGTGTTTGAGAGACTGATCCTGGATGCATTCCGTCCTTTGGTGAAGTTCTCTCTGGACCCTCTTCAGTTTGCCTATCAGCCGTTCATGGGAGTTGAGGATGCCATAATACATTTGTTACATCGTACTTACTCTCATCTTGATAAGCCTAGGACCACCGTAAGGATGATGTTCTTTGACTTCTCCAGTGCCTTTAATACCATTCAACCGGCAGTATTGGGGGAGAAATTAAGGAACATAAACATTGATATCCGCTTGGTCTCATGGATTATGGATTATTTGACCTGTCGTCCTCAATATGTCCGACTACAGAACTGTGTGTCTGAGACCCTGATCTGTAGTACGGGAGTTCCCCAGGGGACCGTACTGTCTCCGTTTCTTTTTACACTTTATACATCCGACTTTAGATATAACTCGGAGTCATGCCATCTGCAGAAGTTTTCTGATGACTCTGTGGTTGTTGGGTGTATAAAGGAGGGTGATACCTCTGAGTACCAGTCTGTTGTGGATGACTTTGTTTCTTGGTGTGAGTGTAATTACTTACAACTGAACATCAGTAAAACCAGGGAGATGGTTGTAGATTTTGGGAGAAGCAAGATTCATGTGACTACTATATCTGTTAAGGGGGAAATAGTGGATATGGTTTCTGATTATAAATATCTGGGAGTCCACTTGGACAGTAAACTTGATTGGTCACTTAATACAATGGCACTTTATAAAAAAGGACAGAGTCGGTTGTATTTTTTGCGGAGGCTCAGGTCCTTTAACGTCTGTAGCATTATGCTACGGATGTTTTATGAAACCGTTGTGGCGAGTGTCATTTTTTACGCGGTGGTCTGTTGGGGTGGTAATATTAAGGTATCGGACAAGAACAAACTGGATAAGCTTATTAAAAAGGCCGGATCTGTGCTAGGCATGGAGCTTGACTCGGTGGATGCAATAGCTAAGAGAAGGATTTTATGTAAAGTACAATCCATTGTGAATAATCCCTCTCACCCGCTATATAGTGTTTTTGCTGAGCAGAAGAGTAGTTTTAGCCAGAGACTAATTACTTTTAGGTGCTCTACAGAGCGACATAGGAGATCTTTTCTCCCTACGGCTATAAAAATTTATAATTCCTCTCTCTGTATTTCATACACATATATAATACCCATAAGTGGTTGTTTGTAGGTTGGTATTTATTGTTTTATGAAGGTTTTTAGGTATTTATTATCTGTGTAATATGTTTTTGGAAGGGTTTGTTTAAATTTATATATCTTTGGTAATTGGGAGCACCTGTAACCAAGCATAAACAATTTCCCTTTGGGATTAATAAAGTTTTTTGAATCTTGAATCTTGAATGTAAGTGTTTGGAAAATTCCATATGACATGTGTTCATCTTGTCACTGCATCAGATTAAGGAAATTAAGGAATATGTAAGAACTCCCATGCACAATGCCTGTAATGCATTCCCTCAGTGTACTACATATACGTGCTGATTGGGGTGTTTGGGTCTCTAGGAAAGCCCAACATTAGCCGGTTGTCCAATAATTTCTTCTTTTATTTTTTTTTTCCCAGTCTGAAGTGATCGTTGTGAAACCGCGACAGCATGGGGGCAAAGGAGAAATTAGAGGCCATGTTAAATGTGGCCCTTCGGGTCCCAAGCATCATGTTGCTGGATGTGCTATACAGATGGGACGTCAGCTCTTTCTTTAAGCAAATCCAAAGAAGCAGCCTCAATAACAACCCGCTGTTCCAATACAAGTACCTGGCACTCAACATGCATTATGTGGGTAAGTTATTTGCTGTTTTGATGTGACTCATAACTAAGGATGATCATGATGTTCACCCATTTTCTCTTTAAAAGTTTTGGGCCAAGATATAGGATGTCTTGATCATTTTTAAAGCAGAAGGAAAGGCTATGTTATTGGGTGGTGCCAAAATGTTAGGCACCAGTGACTTTAATCGATTACCTGAAATCCCCGGTCAGTGCTCCTGTTAGGTGAAAACTGCACCGGCCAGCGTGTGTGCGGGCGAGTGTTCCTTCATCAATCTTTGTGCATGTGCAGTAAATTGAAAAGCTGACTTTTTTGCTCAAAATGCGTCGGCACTGGCAACCTGAAGAAGGAAGCCAAATGGAGGAATGCTCGCTCGTATATACCCCTGGCCAGTTCAGTTTTCTCCTAACAGGAGCACCATCCAGGATTACCAGGTAAGTGATTACAATCACTGGGGGGTGCCTAACATTTGGCACCCCTCAGTGATTTAGCCTTTCTTTTTTTAGGAAAAACTGTAGCATTTTAAAGCACCTGCACTTGATTGCTTCTTCAGCCTTAAAAGAGACCCTGGACCAAAAAAAGCCCAATAACGCTTCTTTATCATATATCAATAGTCAGAACCACACTCTTCCACATTCTATTTCTGCCCCAGGCCAGAGATGGCCAAAAGGTAGGTCAGGAACTTTCAGTAGATTGCAAGCTGGTGATCAGTAGCTCATAGTAAAGTTATTTTTGCATACCCAGCCCAGATATTAGAAGTCAGTGAGGGGTTCTGTGCCAATATAAAGGCACAAGGCTGCAGGCTGAGTTATACAGGGAACTCTGAGTATCACTCATGTATTATAAGGGATAATGTACCCCCTACTGTAAATGATAAGCATATTAGCAGTCACTGAGGGGTTCTGTGCCCATATAAAGGCACAAGGCTGCAGGCTGAGTTATACAGGGAACTCTGAGTATCATTCATGTATTATAAGGGATAATGTACCCCCTACTGTAAATGATAAGGATATTAGCAGTCACTGAGGGGTTCTGTGCCCATATAAAGGCACAAGGCTGCAGGCTGAGTTATACAGGGAACTCTGAGTATCATTCATGTATTATAAGGGATAATGTACCCCCTACTGTAAATGATAAGCATATTAGCAGTCACTGAGGGGTTCTGTGCCCATATAAAGGCACAAGGCTGCAGGCTGAGTTATACAGGGAACTCTGAGTATCACTCATGTATTATAAGGGATAATGTACCCCCTACTGTAAATAATAAGGATAATAGCAGTCACTGAGGGGTTCTGTATCACTCATGTATTCTAAGGGATAATTCACCCCCCACGATATTACCGTCACTTAATAAAATTTGACATCACTAAGTGCTATTTATAGAGAGATGAAGTTATTCATACCTTTTACATATTTTCAAAATATATTAGCTTGATAAAACCATTCTTTCCCAAGGCACCCATGGCAGCAATCGCCAACATGAGTATTCCCCGTCCCACAGATCACTGGGCTAACACAATTATACTATTAAGACTGCCACATCCTGCCCCCTTTGTCTTTTCCTGTCCAGGTCACTGAGATGAATTACAGACTTTTCCAGGGGTTGATCTCTTCCTCTTGTTCCCCCTGATGCCTTCCAAATGCTCCCTGGATCGCTGTGGAGAAGGATCTGTCGGCTTGGTCATAGTCCACCTGTGTTGGCTGATAGCTCATACTAGCCGCCTTATTGGTGGTTTAGTGTGGCTCTTCGAGATACCACTGGCTTCCAGACGAGCTGTAAGAGAGGGGGAAGGCAGCATAGCTGTGTTTCGCTCCCCGGAAGTGCTTCCAGGAAGTTTCTCCCCTCCCTGAGCCAGTTACGTTAACACTCCTGTGCATGTCAGGCATTTCAGTGGCTGGATGCTGACGGAACTTCCGACTGTAGGCGCATCTGTGCGTCATTCACTTCACTTACATTGGTGCTTCTGTGTGACGTTACAACGCGCAACAGCTTGAGTTGGGTTAACCGCTGAGTTGTTCTTGGTGGGAGTATGATGCCAGTTCTTTTTGTTAGCGTTCCCCTTTTTTATTATTTTGCCATGCTAATTCCCCAGCTAGATGCATTGGTGTCCCTTATTAAACAAGCGGTAGAGCAAGGTGTGCAGGAGGTATCAAATTCTGGGTAGTCCAAGACATCTAAAGGGCAAAAGAAGTGCTCTATGATTCCCTTTCTGGAATATCAGAAGAATTATATGATGCTCGAGATGATCAGTCAGATCTGTCTGAGGAAGGGGAAGACATCTCTGATGAGGAGTTTGGTCTTGATTCAGCAGCTGTGGATGGCTTGATTAAGGCAGTAAGAAAGGCGCTGAGCTTGATAGAAGAGTTGGCAAAGAGTTCCTCTGTGGATAAGTTATTCCCTTCGGTTAAGAGATGTTCTTCAACTTTTCCTGTCCACGATTCTGCCTCAAAAACAAACTTATGCCAGCTTCCCTTTGAGGGGGATAGATTGGAGAGAGTCTTTATAACGAAGAAGGTTTTCAGCCGAAAGAGCATATTTTTGCCACAACAAAAGAAATTTAGACGGTAAAGATCTACAGCGGAGTCTCCTGGGAACAAGCCCTTTCGGAGCTCAAGACAGTATAGGCCTGGAAGGTCGCAAGGTAGACAATCATCCTGTAGGTCCACTAAGAGAGAGTCAAGTCATTCAGCAAAGAAAAATTCTTTCTTTGGATCCTCCTCAAGTAGGTTGCAATAAGATCAGGCTGGCTCAATCTGGGAAAGTTGAAGAGCGTCTCTACTGGGACGTTTGGTTCCTAGAAGTTGTAAGGGAAGGCTACCGGCTGGAGTTTTACCAGGATACCAAAGCACAATAATTTCAAATTTTGTCAATCCCAAGAGTTCAAGGAGCAAGAGAAGTATTTCAGGAATATGTGAATCAACTGCTAGAGATAAGAGCCATGGAACCATTGCCTCTTACTCAGCAGCAACTAAAGTGTTATTTCAAACTCTTCTTGGTCAAGAAGGCCTCAGCGGCATACATACCAGTGCTAGATCTTCGATCCTTGAATGAATATATCCATTGCAGAAAATTCTAAATGGAGTCACTAACCTCAGTTATTGCGGCTGTTCCCCCTGAGGCATATCTAGTGAACTTGGACTTCAAGTTCACATTTACTTTCATGTGCCCATTTATAGTCCCCACAGGAAGTTCCTTCTGTTCATATTCCAAGACCAGCATGTTCAGCTCACATGTCTACCCTTCGGCCTGTCTACCTTCTCAGCAACCTTCTCGAAGGTTCTAGTGACGGTGATAGCCTTCCTGAGGCTAGAAGAAGTAGTGGCCTTTAATTATCTGTCCTGTTGCTGTTCAACACAGAACAGGAGGCAGTAAGAAGCCGAGACAAGGTGGTGGCTGTTCTTCAATATTTCAAATGGATAATAAATTGGCAGAAAAGCCACTTTATCCCAACACAGAATTTGATTCTTTCTGGGTGCGAGTTTAAACACTCTTCAGGGGACAGTCTCTCTTCCAGGAGGGGAAGATAGCTCGGATAAATATCACAAATATTTTTTTTTTGAGCCTATGATTAAGTATGCTTTGCTACGAAACGTGCAAGGCTGCCTTCTTGCTTTTTATGTATGGATAAATAAACTTTGGACTCGTCTCCTCCACGATTCAGATGGTGTGCTGGGCTAACTGGCATATGAAGCCCTTTTTTTTCTGAAGTCAAGAACATCCAATGCCTTGAAGCTGAACCAGCCTCTTCATATTCCAGGACATGTGAGATCAAGTTTGGATTGGTGGCTGGTGCCAGAAAATGTAGCCAGGGAAATGCCGTTAACTCAGCCCAGCTATCTAACTATAATCACAGATGCCTCGAAAACAGGTTTGGGCGCAATGTTAGGCAATCTGTCTGCATTCTCTTCTGTCTGATTCCTCCTTGGGACTTGCCCCCTACTCCTGAAAGTGTTAACAGCTGCTCCATTTGAGCCTCTAGAAGTTGCTCAGGCTTGCAGATCACTTTGAAGATCTTGTTCCTGGTGGCAGTTACCTCAGCTTGCAGAGTGGGTGAAATCCATTCTCTTTCCCTGGACTTGAACCGGGCTGTATCTCATTATCTGGATTGCACAAAACCTTGGTTGTTCATTATTCCTAGAGGTCCGAGAAGGTTTGGCTCCTTTTAAGGCAACCATCAGGTGATGGATTATATGCTGCATTGTGGTAGCTTATCAGAAGGCAGGCAGAGAGGTGCCCAGGAACTTGGTGCCACCAGAGCATTGGCTGCCTCTTGGGCAGCAGAAACCAGGGCTCCGCCAGATGTGATTTGTAAGGCAGAAAGGTGGTCTTCCTTACATACATTCATCACACTATAAGTTGAATGTTTTACTGTCCCAAAAGGCTATATTTGGGAGGAAAGTTATATTAAAAATACATTTTCTTTGAGCATCAGTCTTGGTCCCTCCCATCTTTCTAGCTTTGGTAATTCTCATGTTGGTAATTGCTGCCATGGTTGGCTTGCAAATTAGAAATTACGGTAAGTAGAATTAATTTCTCTAAGTCACCTTCCATGGAAGCATTAACCAACCTTCTGAGGCTAGGATATGGAGTTGAAAGGGGCAGTTAACCTGTCCAGTGACCTGTGGAGTGGGGAATACTCATGCTGGTGAACGCTGTCATGGAAGGTGACTTGGAAATAGAAATTACAGTAAGTAGTATAAGTTTCTCTATTTCTTTGTATTCATTTATACTTCTTTACCCTTCTGCTATTATTGCTCCCAGCTTAATTTCATGTTTAGTTTCTTTGTGTTGCCTGACATTCGATTCCTAACATGAAACAGTACGAGTGTAATGCAAGCTAATCTCATCTGACACTCTGCTGCTGGCTGTATTTTTGGCCTTTGATTCTAAATCTGAGCCCTAGTTTTTGCCTGTACAAAACAATCAACATATCTATTGCACTGCAATAATTCTAATGTATAGGTAATATTAGCAGCCTGACACACACTGCTTTCAATAGCAATTACATTTACATAACTTTAAAACCATTATAAAGTTGGATGTTCTTACATTTTTTTTTATTATTCCAAAGGAAAAAAAAACCCTGTTTTTGGGTGGAGTTCCTCTATTGCCATAAAATACTTCCACTTTTATTG
This sequence comes from Xenopus tropicalis, assembly GCF_000004195.4. Taxonomy (NCBI): domain Eukaryota; kingdom Metazoa; phylum Chordata; class Amphibia; order Anura; family Pipidae; genus Xenopus; species Xenopus tropicalis. Next base: position 13,514,419 of record NC_030679.2, read on the forward strand.
GATTCTTTTGCCTTTCAAGCATAAGCCATACTGACAGGATGATAACCGTAAATCAATAAACCATGTCATGGGAAAGTGCCATAACTCTACGCATTGGGTGCATCTTTACAGGGAGGTGCTTGCTTGGGTTTTACTGCAGCTTTGCACATTTTTCAATGTTCTATGTAGAGATTAAACGGCTATAAATCCCCTACATTATGAACATGTTCACTTTAGGCTCACCTTTGAGGTCCAACATTTGGCCAGGGCCCACTTCCAGCCCCTTTGCACATTTCACGGTTACAGACATATTAACACTTTGCTAAAAATTGAATATATAGGACAAGTGTTTGCCCAAATCTTTAATTGACTCCCAGGAGTATCAAGGAAAGAAAATAGGTATTCTCCCCCACATTTAACCCTAACTGACCTACAGGTTGGGCCCCCTAAACCAGGGGTCTGAGGCACCCTGGGGGGCAAATTTGAACCATTTCTCTAAATACACCTAAATAACCCAATACCAGTCTGTTCTTTACCATGTTTTCACACCTAATTTTTTTGTGTCCATTTTAAACCGTAAATGATCAATCCTTTCTTGCAGGCTACATCCTGAGTGTGGTACTACTGACACTGCCCCGACAGCATCTGGCTAAATTGTATCTCTACTTTGTGGCTGCTCTGTTGCTATATGCAGGGCATCAGATCTCCAGGTATCAGCCTTCACCTCTTCATCACATTCATTCTTATACAGAACCCTGTTACTGTTAAGGGGTGATTCACCTTTAAGTTAACATTTAGTGTGTTTTAGAATGGCCAGTTCTAAGCAACTATTCAGTTGGCCTTTATTATTATTAGTATTAGTATTATTAGTATTAGTATTATTATTATTTTTTTTTAATTATTTGCTTTTCTCTGACTCTTTCCAGCATTGAAATGGGGCTCACAGACCCCACAGCCAATAAAATATTATTCTGTGAGGCTACAATCGTATTGTTATTTTTTATAACCTATTTTCTATTCTGGCCCTCTACTATTCATATGCCATTCAAACCGCTGCCTGTTGCTAAGGTAATTTGGACCCTATCAACCATATAGCTGCTGAAACCCCAAACTTGGAGAGCTGCTGAATAAAAAGTGAAATGAAAAAATATATGAAAAAATGAAGGCCAATTGCAAATTGTCTCTGAATATCACTCTATATCATATTAAAAGTTAACTCAAAGGTGAAAATCCCGTTTAAGGGGGGTAGTGCACTTGTAAGTATGTGTAGAATGTCCTGTTCCAAACCACTGCCCATTTGCTAGAGAAAACGATACCCTAGCAACCCAGGTAGCTGCTTAAATTTCAAGCTGGAAAGCTGCTAAAAAAGAACTAAATATAAAATATATAGACCAATTGCAGATTGTCTCGGAATATCCCCTTCTGCATTTTGCTAAGTCAATTCAAAAATTGCTTTGCCCATCTAACACTAAATAAAATAAAATTATAAGCATAGTTTACTAAACCAGGAAGTGCTTTGAGCAAACGTAGTTTGTTCTGGAGATTTATGGCCCATTTAATAGCTTTGTGTGATGAAGCTCTTTGGGTTGTTGACACTTCACCCAGTTATATCAAGATGTAAACTACTGATAATTTGTCTGTTAACTTTTAGCATGATTTAGTGATATTATGAGACCATTTGCTAGGGTCAGTGACCCCCATTTGGAAACTGGAAATAGGCAGACTAAATGGTTACCAACTAAATGGTTGCTAAGAATAGGACATCCTACCACCTACTGAAAGTTATCTTAAAGGTGAACTACCCCTTTAAAGAGACCTTTAGATTCCCAAGGATATCCTCACTTAATCTTTTGACATGTATTCAACTAAATTTGGTGTTAAGTGAAACTCTCCAACTCATAACAGTATATTTATATCATATGTTTTTATTTATGTCAGGGATTATGTCCGAAGTGAGCTGGAATCTGGCTATGAAGGACCAATGCATATAGAGCCACTGTCCATGAATCGCTTTATCACTGCACTAGTGGGTGAGTAATAGATTCCCCATAACACTGTTCCCTTTGCTTATTTGATTGTCATTGGGAATTGGGTGCATACAATTACAAATTACGATGGTATATATGATCCATGTTGATAGACTAGATGTTTTTTTAAGAGCTGGAGAACAGAACAGACACTGGGGTGCCTGTTGGCAGTATCCTATTTTTGATGATAATCTGGTGCATATTAAGGATCAGGGTACTTTTTCCAATTATTTAGAATATGGTTGTGTGTAACTGTCAAAGACTTCCTGCTTTTCCTGTGACAGTAGGGGAGATTTGACCGTCAACTAATCAACTCCCCCATAAGTTGCTCTCCATACTTGCTTCTGACTTGTATGGACAACACCTCAAAGCATTGGTATGGTAACTTTTCAGCCCCAAAACACAAGAGTTAGAGGGCAGCAGGGGCCCAGTTTTTTAGCCAAGTGAAGAGTTAACACCATACTTTTTTATGTTCTAGGTCAGCTGGTGGTGTGCACGCTCTGCTCATGCGTGATGAAGACCAAACAGATCTGGCTGTTCTCCGCTCACATGCTGCCTCTCCTAGCCCGCCTTTGCCTTGTCCCCATTGAGACCATCGTTGTCATTAACAAGTTTGCTATGATTTTTACTGGTCTAGAAGTCTTGTACTTTCTGGCATCAAATTTGTTGGTCCCCTTTAATCTCGCTAAGTCGGCCTACCGGGAGCTTGCGCAGGTAAGCAGCTGAGACCAATTAATTTACTTTTCCAAATTCTAGTATGCCTTAATTTTCTGCAGTATACATCCAGTAGCAGTTGGCAACCTTGTGTTGCACTCCATTTACAGCAGCCAATAACCATAAGCCTGTAACTGGTATTAGCAAGTACTGCCTTGGCCTTCCTTCTCTTGTAGCCTTAAACTAAAGCTTGCTCTGCCCTACAGCCAAAGCAGAGTGTCTCTTTAATGATATATACATCTGCCACATACTCCTCCCCCTGCAAAAGAAAAGCCAATTTATTGGGGATCAGAACATTTGCAGCATTGTGAATAGCCTTTAAAACACCAGAAAAGGTGTTTTAAAGTAATTCAATTATGCACTAGTAAAAGCTGTGTTTTTGCTTCAGAAACCCTACTATAGTTTATAAAAAAAAATGCTACTATGTAGTCATAGGGGCAGCCATTCAAGTTGGGGGAAAAAAGGAGGTTATATTGCAGATACTTTCTGTAAAACACTATTGTATTCTACAGAGCTTATCTGCTATGTAACCTGTTCATTTAGCCCTATTTCAGTTTGAATATCTTCCCCTATGGCTACACAGCAGCTTATTTATTTATATAAACACTAGACGTCCTTTCTGAAACACACGGCTTTTACCAGTGTATGGCAACAGTATATTATATTTTAACTACTTTGATACACTTTAATTTCTTGATGTTACTGTTCCTTTAAAGGATATTAATAATACAGCAGATGTTTTGTGGCTGAGGTTTTATTATACATCAATAAAGAGGAACCCTGGTTTTTTTGTTGGGCAGAGTAAGCTACTGTTAAAGCGACCACAGAAGGAAGGCCAAGGTAGTGCTTGCTAATATCAGTGATAGGTTTACCATTACTGTTACACTATGCAGACTGGGTCAGATTAAAAGTTGGGCAGGTCATAGGTTTTGTGAAGATGAGGTGTCATTATCATGATGTATTGGCATTTGGTGGCTGTGGCTTAATTAAACAATTCTGATAATTAGGAGTGCCCACATACACTACAGAGACTCCAAATGAGCATTGCTTGAGAACCCTGATTGTATCCTGCTTAGTTCAATTTAAAATCTAATTTTGGGTTATCACTAATGGTCATATTATTATTGGGGTCTGCACATGTTACCTTTTAATACTTTGTAGATACTAGGCATTGCCATTGTTAGCAAACTGCAAAGTCTCCTCTACAGAGTTTCGGCAAATCGCAGCACCACTTATGCCATCCCACCGGTGATTTACAATCTAGCCGGTGGGATGGCATTGCGGGGAGATTGGTCGCCTGCGACAAGGGAGATTTGTTGTGGCGCGACTAATCTCCCCATGTGTCACGCCCCTTAAGGAGTTCACCTTTAAATGAACACTTCGGGACAGATTCATTAAAGTATGAATCCGAATCGCGAAATCCGATAATTTCTGATGATTGCAAAAGTCGCGAATATTCCATTAGTTTGAATACGAAGATTTCGGACTTACAATCCGAAAGTTCTGAAATTTATGTGTAAAAATCATTTGTGAATGGCAATCCAATACAAAATTTTCGTATCCAAACGATCCTAAACGGCGCGAAACCCTTTCTGACTTTGAACATTCAGTGCATGATTTTGGAAGCCTCCCATAGGGCTCAATGGCACTCTGCAGCTCCAACCGGGCCCAAGGAAAGTCTCCCATAGGGCTCAATGGTACTCTGCAGCTCCAACCCGGCCCAAGGAAAGTCTCCCATAGGGCTCAATGGCACTCTGCAGCTCCAGCCCGGTCCAAGGAAAGTCTCCCATAGGGCTCAATGGCACTCTGCAGCTCCAACCCGGCCCAAGGAAAGTCTCCCATAGGGCACAATGGCACTCTGCAGCTCCTGCCTGGCCCAAGGAAAGTCTCCCATAGGGCGCAAAGTACAAAAGAGTCGCTCAAATTGACAAAAATATTGCAGAAAATACACAAAAGTTGTAGAAAAAATACAAATTTTTTGTAATCTGTTGTACTTTGATAAATGTGCCCATAGTATACTTTAGACCTGTAATCCCCAACCAGTGGCTCGTGAGCAACATGTTGCTCCCCAAGCCCTTGGATGTTGCTCTCAGTGGCCTTAAAGCAGGGGCTTATTTTTGAATTCTTGGCTTGGAGGCAAGTTTTGGGTGCATAAAAAACAGGTGAACAGCCAAACAGAGTCTCCTATAGGCTAGCAGTCCATATAGGTGCTACCATATAGCCAATAACAGCCCTTATTTGGCACCTCTAGGAACGTGTTTTATGCTTGTGTTGCTCCCCAAGTCTTTTTACATGTGAATGTGGCTCACGGGTAAAAAAGGTTGGGGATCCCTGACAGTGAGAGACAGTTAGCAATTGGTCTTCATTTTTTACTGTTTGTGGGTTTTTGTTTTTTTTTTTAATTATTTAGCTTTTTGTTCAGGAGCCAGTTTCTCCAGTTTGCAATTTTCTAACTCTCTGGTTACTAGCAACCAAATTAATATAGCAACCAGGCAGTGATTTGAATGAGAAACTGGAATATGACTAGCAGAGAACTTGAATAGCCAAATAATAAAAAGTATAAATTACAATAAAATTGGAACCTCAAATAGCAACAGTTTTATGGCTGCTGAGTTCGGTGAAAGCTGGAAGGAGTCAGAAGAGGAAAGCAAATAATTAAACTATTTTTTTTCTATAAAAATTAAAACCAAGTGAAAAGATTCTAATAATTGGCCATTCTATAACATACTGAAAGTTAACCACTCCTTTAAAAACCAAGAGTTACCCCAGTGATCTGCGCTAAAACCTAAGCAGCCTCATAGAGAAATTACAGGTAGCTTCTAGCCCATCACAACAACATTTTCATATGGTTCCCGTTTAAATTGGATTATTGCTGAGTAGGGCAAGCAGTTTAAATGAGTTTATCGAACTGATGCTTAAATGAAGCAGGTCCAGTTCTTGTGTTCTACCCTCGGGCTGCCCCAAATTGCCTTGCTTAAATACCATGCTGATTGTCTCACAGTCTTTGTAGTTTTTAACTTTAAAAAAAAGTCGGTCGCAACTTTCCACCATAGGATACTGTATAAATTGCTGCAACATATCGCACACTTTTCTGCTGGCAGCCATTCTCTTTGTAGAGTTAGGCACCAGGTAACTGCGGTTCAAGGTTAGAAAAAAGTGGGCGGAGCCAACAACCCCAATCAGATGTCACTCATTAAAATTTCCCCAGTGAAAGTTAAATTGCTGCCATTCACACAGTATTAACAAGAATCCTCAAACTTTGCACTGTGGGTTTTATTATATAACTGTGGTCCAAGGTTAGAAAAACTGGGTGGAGCCAACAACAGCCAATTGGATTTCATTCAGTGACTTCACATTTTTCAAACCAACATGAAGTTTGTTCTCAAACGTCTTTCTTGTTACATTTGCTTTGTGTAGGTGTATGCAGTAGCAATATTGCTGAATGTGATTTTGTATTTTAATCCACAATATGGAAAGTCCCACATAGCAACATGTTCTGATCACTGTGTGCTTATCCTACAGGTAGTGGAAGTCTATGGCCTGCTCGCCTTGGGGATGTCGCTGTGGAATCAGCTGGTAGTCCCAGTCCTGTTCATGGTGTTCTGGTTGGTTCTGTTTGCCCTGCAGATCTATACCTATTTCAGCACCCGTGACCAGCCAACCTCTCGTGAGCGCCTTCTTTTCCTGTTTCTTACAAGGTAAATTCACCAGTTGTTGCCCTAGACAAGAAAACTGTCAATGCCATTGGTTACTAGACCTGGGCAGCTTGAGTTCAGGTTACTGTATAATTCCCCCTTAATGCCAGGCACATCAGCATAGGAATTTGTTTGGTCAGTCACATCAGGGCAGTTTGCCATTTATCTGTGTGGGCTTCTTGTGCAATAATCCAACAAGAACCCTGAGGATGATAGATTGGATAACTTTTAAGGGAGAACTAAAGGCTAAAAATGAATCGGGCTTAAAATGCTATATTTTATATACTAAACTTACTACTGTACCAGCAGCCCTATAACTGTAATGATCCGGGCCTGAACTTACTGTACCAGCCCAGAGGCTCAGCAGCCCTATAACTGTAATGATCCGGGCCTGAACTTACTGTACCAGCCCAGAGGCTCAGCAGCCCTATAACTGTAATGATCCGGGCCTGAACTTACTGTACCAGCCCAGAGGCTCAGCAGCCCTATAACTGTAATGATCCGGGCCTGAACTTACTGTACCAGCCCAGAGGCTCAGCAGCCCTATAACTGTAATGATCCGGGCCTGAACTTACTGTACCAGCCCAGAGGCTCAGCAGCCCTATAACTGTAATGATCCGGGCCTGAACTTACTGTACCAGCCCAGAGGCTCAGCAGCCCTATAACTGTAATGATCCGGGCCTGAACTTACTGTACCAGCCCAGAGGCTCAGCAGCCCTATAACTGTAATGATCCGGGCCTGAACTTACTGTACCAGCCCAGAGGCACAGCAGCCCTATAACTGTAATGATCCGGGCCTGAACTTACTGTACCAGCCCAGAGGCACAGCAGCCCTATAACTGTAATGATCCGGGCCTGAACTTACTGTACCAGCCCAGAGGCTCAGCAGCCCTATAACTGTAATGATCCGGGCCTGAACTTACTGTACCAGCCCAGAGGCACAGCAGCCCTATAACTGTAATGATCCGGGCCTGAACTTACTGTACCAGCCCAGAGGCACAGCAGCCCTATAACTGTAATGATCCGGGCCTGAACTTACTGTACCAGCCCAGAGGCTCAGCAGGCCTATAACTGTAATGATCCGGGCCTGAACTTACTGTACCAGCCCAGAGGCTCAGCAGCCCTATAACTGTAATGATCCGGGCCTGAACTTACTGTACCAGCCCAGAGGCACAGCAGCCCTATAACTGTAATGATCCGGGCCTGAACTTACTGTACCAGCCCAGAGGCTCAGCAGCCCTATAACTGTAATGATCCAGGCCTGAACTTACTGTACCAGCCCAGAGGCACAGCAGCCCTATAACTGTAATGATCCAGGCCTGAACTTACTGTACCAGCCCAGAGGCTCAGCAGCTCTATAACTGTAATGATCCAGGCCTGAACTTACTGTACCAGCCCAGAGGCTCAGCAGCCCTATAAATGTAATGATCCAGCAGCTCCCATCTTGCTTGTCTTGTGTCTGTGGCACTGCAGATGCTCTGGGCTGCTGCTGGGAAGCTAAGCTTGGGTGGGGGGGGTTATATGGAAATTATCAGACGGTGAGAATACATCTGTCATAGAAGCTAGCTACAGGGCTGATTATTAATCAGTTCTGCTGCAGACTGCACTGATTTCTATGCTGCCATATAATGTGAATCTGAATATACTGCATATTGTCAGTGGGTCCCTAAGCTCAGGTAAGTGACAGCGGCCAAAAGATGGGGGCTACCGGGGCCACAGATCTTCCCTGCTAAATGGCTTGGGCTGGTACAGAACCAAAATATACCATTTAGCATTTCTAGCCTGATTCTTTAAGTTCTCCTTTAAAATTGTTCCATTCAGCTGCAAAGCTTTAGAAATATCCTTTTTATTTTTTAGAAGTAGGAATAGCTGGGGCTAGGAGGAAAACAGACTCTGTGTATCGGTTGCTTAGGAGTGGCTGGCGCTAATCAGATAAAAAGATTGATGTCTCATTCGCAGAACTATCCATCTGGAGTGAAGTGTTTTTATTTTTTTAATCATTCCGACCAAACCTTATTGCATTCCGCGCCCTTGACAGGAAGATATAATGTGGTTTTGAGTAAACGAAGAACAAAATATTTTTTGCTTAAGGGGACATCACCTTGGAAATGAGACCGGAACCACCATCATATGTACGTCATCCGAGCAACTTTCCGATATGCGGCATTATTAATGTTTTTAAGGTTTAAGTTAAGTTCATTGAAAGCAGTATCAGCTTCTTACAATACTTCCACTGCTCAGTCAGACCCCAGTCCCCACAACTCTTTGTATGTTCTGTGCTTAATAGATCTGAGTAAAAAGGGTAATAACAAAATGCAAGGCATGATGGGAAATGTCAAGTCTTCATATAATGCATGGCTTTAATTGTGCTTCCTTTGTGTCTTTTAGCATTGCCGAGTGCTGTAGCACCCCATACTCGCTCCTGGGGTTAGTGTTCACAGTCTCCTTTGTGGCCCTCGGTGTGCTGACCCTCTGCAAGTTTTACCTGCAAGGTTACCGAGCTTTCATGAACGACCCGGCAATGAACAGGTAGGTGTCTCTGAGAAGTGAAGGGACTGTGCCAGGACCCAGGCTTGGACTGGCAATCTGAGTGGCAAATTCGGGAGGGGCTGCTGTAAGATGCCATAGACAATCTCTATTTAGTGGGCTGGTGGGAGGGACTGTTTGGGCCTCTGTGTACTGTAAGTGCAGCTCAGTCAGGGCCTGCCAGGGTATATACATGTGGGATTACTGTATCTTCTCCTAAGTGCTGTTGCCAGATCCATGGCTACAATGTTGTCCCCAGTCGCTTACCATCAATGTTCAGGACCAGTCCTCTACTTGGCATTGGTGATGATGATAGCAATGTGCCCTAAACATCTCTAATTGGTGGTACTTCACATGTTTAATGTAATGTGGGCTGGTGTGAGTGCTTACTGGGCATGCTCATGTATTCATTTGTGTTCTCTGAGATGGAACCATTTAGAATTTTAAGCTGGAACAGTATCCTTATGGGCAAGGTAGAGTCTTTGGACCAAGCCTTTGTAGGCGTGATTGTAAAACAAGGATATAGATTGACTGTGATGATGATAACCATGATGTCTCTGCAGTGATGCTAAGGTTTCCCCATTGTACTTTCCCCAGGGGCATGACGGAAGGAGTGACCCTGTTGATCCTGGCCGTGCAGACGGGGCTGATTGAACTACAGGTGGTCCACAGGGCCTTCCTCCTCAGCATTATCCTCTTTATTGTTGTGGCCTCCATCCTGCAGTCGATGCTTGAAATCGCTGATCCCATTGTCCTTGCCCTCGGGGCTTCCCGTGACAAGTAAGAGACTTAACCTGAGTGCCCAAAACAGTGCCCATCTCTGGGAGGCATAGTGTATCCTATGGTTGCATAAAAAAGTAAATCTGGGCCTGTTCAAGGGCAGAGTGTGTCCCAGTTATTAGAACTGCTGCCCTCCTGTTAGTGGCCTCCTTTGCTTTGATCATTGAGGAATGCAGGAAGTTAGTGCCAGCCCTAAGCACAAGGAAGGTGCCACCATAGCTGCCCAAAGCAGTTTACCTCCAAATGGCTTCTTCAGTAGGACCTTCAGCCCACTGCTGTGCTTTGAGGAAGATGAAGACTTGAGGCACCACATGTAGATGTGGGAGGCTGGAGTTCTGGGTTGTTAAACATTTTAGGGGCGAATAACAGGGTATATCCTATTAGATTAATAATTCATTAATAATTAATAATTAGATACATCCCAATGCCAATCTCGGGTCCGGTTCTTCATGCTTTGACTTTTGAGAGACCTTATCTGGACCATGAGTTAACACTTTTTCTGTGCTGGTTAAACTTACCTTTATGGCTTAAATCAGATCCCCTAAGGTCTGAGGCTCAAGCAGTAGAGTCCTGCATGGGTCTCGATGAGCCGGACCTGCTGCACCACTCTCCTACCCAGACGTGCTACCCCTTCACCCGCAATGGGTTTTTTTGCCACCCAACCCAGGGACCTGTGACACCCAAAGTCACTTCAGAGGTGGGTAAAGCGAAAAACTTGCGTGAATATCAGGGGTAGGTGTGCGGGCCAAGACGAGTGGGTGAACAGGGTACCTGCAGACTGCCCACCCAAAATCCGACCACTTTGCAGGTACCCAACCCGCTGCAAGCCTGTACTTGGCAGGACTAATTTATCCCTTGCCCATTTAATTAGATAAAGTGTAGGAGCTCTATAGCGTTTATCCAAAGAGCATTGAAAATATGTTGCCTTTCTGTCTGGATGGTGGCAAGAAGTGTAATAGGACTGAGCAGCTTCCTACATCAGTAACTTTAGCCCCTAGAGTTCTGTCCAGGCAGGCATTTAGTGGGTTTATGTCTGCTTTAACCCCTTTAGAATTGGTTGGTGTTTGATGGCTTGACCTTGGTACTTTCATTAACAGTTCTTTTCCTGTGCTTTTGCTAGGAGTTTGTGGAAGCATTTCCGTGCCGTCAGCCTGTGCCTTTTCTTGCTGGTGTTTCCTTCTTACATGGCCTACATGATCTGCCAGTTCTTCCACATGGATTTCTGGCTCTTAATTATCATCTCTAGCAGCATCCTCACTTCCTTGCAGGTATGTATTAACATAAGGTAGAGTCCTGCACAGGTCCAGTTGAGCAGACCCGTGCCCAACCTGCCTACCTGCTGCCCCACCCACAATAAGTTTTACCACCTGACCTGGGGACCTGTAAGATTGGCAATGATGTCACTCTGGAGGCGGATCAACCAGGTGAATGAGAAAAGGTGTTTGAACAACAGGGGTGGGTGGAAGGGCAGCAACCCGCAACTAAACCTGATACCCTCATATGGTAGCCGCAGACTACCTGCCCACTCGGTAAATAAGAAAATTTCCACCCAAAACCTGACCTTTTTTTCGGTATTCTGAGTACTTATAAGGCACTTATAAGGTATTACTGGCCATTTGACAAGCTTAACCCTTTAAGGCCTACCTGCTGTAGAAGTTCTGGTGCTGAAAAATCCCCATTGATTATATGGTTCTGGGCTTCTTTTTATCCTATGCTGTTTGTTTTTACCAGCACTGCAGGAATGCAGAACTTAAAAGATTAAAGGTAACCTGTTCTACGTGTTTCTGGGTTGCTTTCTGTCCTATGGTCATCCAGGAGTTGGAGATCTTAAAGGGGTACTAAACCCTATTTCACTGCACTGCTCAACCAAACTTTACTCGGCTATTCCTGGACTACAAATCCCAGAACAATTTAACATATAATGAAGGTTGAGGCCTGCTGGGAGCTGTAGTTCAGGAACATCAGAGTTGTATTCTTAAAGGAACAGTAACACCAAAAAATGAGTGTATAAAAGTAATGACAATATAATGTACTGCTGCCCTGCATTTCTACAACTGGTGTGTTTGCCTCGGAAAGACTACTATAGTTTATATAACTAAGCTGCTGTGTAGCCATGGGGGCAGCCATTCAAAGGAGAAAAGGCACTGGTTACTTAGCAGATAACAGATAAATCCCCATTATATGGGGCTTATCTACTAGTTATCTGCTATGTTATCTGCTACTAGTTATCTGCCCCCATGGCTACACAGCAGCTTATTTATATAGTAGCTTTTCTGTAGCAAAAACACAATTTTTTTGCAGAGCAACAGCACATTATATTTTAATTACTTTAAAACACTTTAATGTTTTGATGTTGCTGTTCCTTTAAAGAAATATTGCACAATAAAGACTCCAAGCTGTGTAAATTTAGCTCCATGTTCTTTGTTCCTGCAATTGGAGTTGGAAGCAATAAGCACAGTTTCCCAGCACTGAACAAGTCTGTCCTTTATTCCCATGTCTGGTTTGAGTGTCATATAGTGAAGAAGAAATAATTAAATAATTATCTCTGTATGTAAGATAACAGAAAGATGCCTGGCATAGTGCTGGGAATAAGCATTCTCATTGGTCACTTCTCTTGCACTTATAATGAAATCTTTAGTCAGTAGAATGCTCAGTGGTGAATTTTCTTGCTTCTATAATTACATTTTTTGACAACTTCTATAACAAAAGTAGGGGGCGCAGTGGGACAGTATTATGATTGGGTTTACAACCCCTTTAAAGGCCTTTTCACATTGCTGTAATTTCTTTGGGCCAGCTAAGCTGTGTAAAGTGGATTAAGAGTGCCATCTAGTGGCCAAATACCGAATGTATTCTGCCATACATATAATCGCAAAGCTCTGATAACTACCTTTTAACTACGCCTATTAAAATAATTTTACTGGCTTTGTTTGTAGAATTCTTGCAAGCACTGTGCAGATGTAAGCAATTAGACATTCAATATTAGAGGAGTGGTTTGTTGCCCACCTGCACTCTGAGCTGCCCCCTGTGCCAGTATAGGAAAGCCGTGCTTGCCAGTCGTGTGGTCACCAAGGCATAGACTATTAACTCAGTTAACTGGTACTTGGTCCCCTTGTGCTGCAGTTCTCACTGTCTCCACCTTTACCCACAGGTCTTGGGAACCCTCTTCATCTACGTTTTGTTCATGATTGAAGAATTTCGCAAGGAGCCAGTGGAAAACATGGATGATGTTATTTATTATGTCAATGGTACCTATCGCTTGCTGGAGTTCCTGGTGGCACTATGTGTGGTGGCATACGGTGTCTCAGAGACAGTCTTTGGGGAATGGACTGTGATGGGGTCCATGATCATCTTTATCCACTCCTACTACAATGTTTGGCTGCGGGCTCAGCTGGGCTGGAAGAGCTTCCTGCTGCGCAGGGATGCTGTCAACAAGATCAAGTCCTTGCCTGTGGCCACCAAAGAGCAACTGGAGCAGCACAATGACATCTGCTCCATCTGCTACCAAGTAAGTAATGCCATCGCCATCAGTTGGGTAGATATATATTGGGATCTGGGCTAAGCATTAGATATGTAAACGTGTTGCCTGGCTGCTGACTTGTCCATAATTACTGAATTAGAAGCCATTTGGCTTGTGTATGAGGTCAGTCCGTATCTGATGGGGTTAGCTAGCATATTGATTGGCCATGCAGAATATCTGCCAGGATGGTATTGGAGCTTGTATACAACCCACGGTCAACTGAACTGCACTCCACTTGGTGCGTTGGACTGTAGTGGGGGTCAAGGGCAACCAGACTGTGAGATCCAATTTTTCTATATAAAGTTGAACTGTCCATTATGAAGATTGGGTTGTTTATAGCAATAGTTATTGGCTGCTGGGGTCAGTGACCCTTGTTTAACAGCTGGAAATAGGTAGAAGATCATAAAGACCAGTTGAGAAGTTGCTAAGAATAGGTCATCCTATAAATTACTAAAAATTAACCTGAAGGTGAACCTCCCCTTTAACCGCAACAGAAGGGCGTACAGGTGGTGCCCATTAAGAGCAAGGAACAGGGAAGCCGCCCCTCTCTAGATAGTTCTGACTGCCTAATGTAATTCATTTTTAAATACATTTCATGCTGCAGGACATGAATTCAGCCGTCATAACACCGTGCAGCCATTTTTTCCACCCTGGATGCCTGAAGAAGTGGCTGTACGTGCAGGAGACTTGCCCCCTGTGTCACTGCCAATTAAAGTCCCTGTCTCAACAAGCAACGGGCGAGTCCGGCTCCTCCACCAATCCTGTCTCGGAACAGAGTGCCACCAACCCACCGCTGGGCCCAGTGTCCCGGGCAGAGGTAACGACAGAGCCCTTAGCTGCTGTACCAACACGCTCTGCGCTTGAACAAGAGCCAACCATGGACATTAAGGTCTCGGGATCTGTAGAGAAAAGAATAGGAGAACTGGAGGCGCACTTTTCTCAAGGGGAAGCAAACTTAAATAGCAACGAGGTGCTCCAAAGGCTACAGGCTAAAGGGGAAGCAAACCCAGAGGACTTAAATGTGAAGGCTTTACCCCCGGAATGTGAGCACTGTGCAGAGATCTGATACTGTTTCTGTTCCTGGACTTGTCATTTCAAAGCTAAAAAACCCTTGCCCCCCCCACACCCCCCATCAAACCACAGACACTGATTTAGTGTATGCAAAGTACTCCCGCGTGGATTTTATTTTTCATGTCTTGGTGCCGATGATGATGATGATGATGAAGGCATAGCAAACAATCCTTTCTCTAACAGACAGATAATATAGATTTTTGTTCAAATGTATTTTTCTGTGGGGAAGTTTGACCAATCAGAAGCGAGAAGGGTCCCGATGGGATGATGGGCCGCCAGATTTTACATAGAAAATGATACTTTTCCTGCCCGGAGCAGCTAAAGCATGGACTCCCGCCAGTGTGATGGCAAAGAAAGGAAGCTGCACGCTTGCATGTGTTCTTGCTTGCACTCGCAGTATAACACACTGGGGCGGGGGGGATATTCGGGGTGGGGAGGGACGTTGCCACTTGATTGCAGCCTCAAGTCATTGTCACTTTTCTTATTTTTATGTAGTATTATTGCCCTGCAGCCTGTCTCTGCCCCCTGTATGAAGTAGAACTGGAGCCCAGGTGAGTGCCTGGTTGGTTGCCACGGCAGGATGAGCTCCAATGCACAGAAAAGGGAGGTGGAGCAGAAATGAGGGCTTGCTTAAATAAACAGTGTTAAATGATGGCATTATTTGCACTCTCTGGATATGAGTACATAGGGACCCCCCATGTATGATCAATCTCCGCAAATGCCATTTTTAAAGCTGTTGCTCGTGCACGCACTTTCATATGGTATTGCCCCCCCCCCTTCCCCCAACCCGGCTGGAATATAAACTACATTTATACGTTGATCACGGTTTTCGGTGGGGGCGGGGGGGGGGGACCAGCAATTTTTTTATTGTGAAGTTTTGATATAAAATGTACAAAAATTCATTTATACTAGGAAACGTTGGGCCGAAAGGGGGGGGGGAGAAAGACTTAAAATTCAGTTTTTCTGATGTAAAAAAATGATTTTTTTTTTTTTAAATTAAGTGGTACATTTGGATGTAGACTGACATAGCTGAATGTCTTAATAAATTATATTTCAACATTTGCTGCCTCTTTGTGTTTGGATTCCTTTCTTATAGGGGTTGTTCACCTCCAAAATAACGTTTATTATAACATAGACATTGATATTCTGTGACAGTTCATATTTTTTGTGGTTTTTTCATTTATCTCTCTTTTTGCAGCTCTCCAGTTTGGAATTTCAGCAGCTGTCTGGTTGATATGGCCTTGTTTACCTTAGCAACCAGGCAGTGGTTTGAATGAAACATAGGAATATGAATAGGGCAGGATATGAATATAAAGATGAGGAATAAAAAGTAAAAATAGTAATACAATTGGTTGCTCAAGAGCAATAGTTTAACTGCTGGGGTGAGTGACCCCCATTTTAAAGCTGGGAATACGTACAAGAGGAAGGTAAATAATTAAAAAAAACAAAGAATAAATAACAAAGACCAATTGCAAAGTTGCCAGAATAGGACATTCTGTAATGTATAAAAAGTCAACTTAAAGGTGAACCACTGTAAAATCACTGGGGGACAGGCTGCCAATATGTTAGATTCCCCCCCCCTCCAGGGGGGACATGCTTTATCAAGCAGTGTTGCTTTAAGAATCCAGCACTAATGTTGTCGGGCTACAGCCCCCAGCGTGATTTAACCCACCCCCATTAGATTGTCAGTGTATTTAAAATTGTTGGAGTCCAGCTCGCTCTAAGTAAGGTACATAGACAGGCATAGTTGCCTTCAAGATGCAGTATGTGACTTGACCACAAGGTGGTGCTGTTGGTTTGAGTTTAATATTTGGAACCCTAATTACAAGCAGAAAATGTTACCTGTAGAGTGCGGTGGTATACTACTGAAGTCCTGGCACCCACACCTGCACGACCTGCACCCACCCAATGCTAGATGTAAAGGCAGGAAGGGATCAAGGGGGTCTGCTCCCTGCTAGCAATGTCATTGGTGGGGGCTCCATACCATTTACTGCAGCATTGGCCCACTCCATGCTAGGGAAATGCCACATGAGCCTCTGTGGGGCCTAATTTGTCTTCTAAAGAACTAAGCGCATCTACATATTGGGCTCCCCTGGAGCAGGGCTGGGGCAAGGTAAACAGAGTTTCTGGGATATCTTCTGTCATCTGAGATATAAACCATTTACATCTGTTACTTATGTATTTACTTCCAAAATCTGTTCTCTAAGGGTTTAATTTTAGGTATAAAATCTAATTTATATACTATTCCACAGTGTGGATTATCCCACTGCTACTATAGGCACCATCACTCCCCACTATACCTGCTATCCCACAGCCCCAGTCCCTTCCCAGAGGCTATTATCCCACTGCTACTATAGGCACCATCTCTCCCTACTATACCTGCTATCCCACAGCCCCAGTCCCTTCCCAGAGGCTATTATCCCCCCACTGCTACTATAGGCACCATCTCTCCCTACTATACCTGCTATCCCACAGCCACAGTCCCTTCCCAGAGGCTATTATCCCCCCACTGCTACTATAGGCACCATCTCTCCCTACTATACCTGCTATCCCACAGCCCCAGTCCCTTCCCAGAGGCTATTATCCCCTCACTGCTACTATAGGCACCATCTCTCCCTACTATACCTGCTATCCCACAGCCCCAGTCCCTTCCCAGAGCCTATTATCCCCCCACTGCTACTATAGGCACCATCTCTCCCTACTATACCTGCTATCCCACAGCCCCAGTCCCTTCCCAGAGGCTATTATCCCCCCACTGCTACTATAGGCACCATCTCTCCCTACTATACCTGCTATCCCACAGCCCCAGTCCCTTCCCAGAGGCTATTATCCCCCCACTGCTACTATAGGCACCATCTCTCCCTACTATACCTGCTATCCCACAGCCCCAGTCCCTTCCCAGAGGTTATTATCCCACTGCTACTATAGGCACCATCTCTCCCTACTATACCTGCTATCCCACAGCCCCAGTCCCTTCCCAGAGGCTATTATCCCCCCACTGCTACTATAGGCACCATCTCTCCCTACTATACCTGCTATCCCACAGCCCCAGTCCCTTCCCAGAGCCTATTATCCCCACTGCTACTATAGGCACTATCTCTCCCTACTATACCTGCTATCCCACAGCCCCAGTCCCTTCCCAGAGGCTATTATCCCCCCACTGCTACTATAGGCACCATCTCTCCCTACTATACCTGCTATCCCACAGCCCCAGTCCCTTCCCAGAGGCTATTATCCCCCCACTGCTACTATAGGCACCATCTCTCCCTACTATACCTGCTATCCCACAGCCCCAGTCCCTTCCCAGAGGCTATTATCCCCCCACTGCTACTATAGGCACCATCTCTCCCTACTATACCTGCTATCCCACAGCCCCAGTCCCTTCCCAGAGGCTATTATCCCCCCACTGCTACTATAGGCACCATCTCTCCCTACTATACCTGCTATCCCACAGCCCCAGTCCCTTCCCAGAGGCTATTATCCCACTGATACTATAGGCACATATGAGGGCAGTTACCAGAGGACAGCTCTACTATGCTCTGTATAAAGTGAGCAGCTATGGGGTAGAGCTATTTATTCCCATGGATTTCTCTTCTCATTTGTTTGCAAAAAGAAATCATTGGCCCCTGGAGTCCTCGGCTTTGCTCTGCCCCCTCCACCTATTTGTTTTCTCTTCTGATCATTTAATTTCTTAACATTCATTAATTCCCATATTTGCCCTTTTCTTTGCTGTTCTTATTCTTCAGCCCTTTTTTCTACCCATAACAATGTGACAGCTTGCAGTCTCAATTAAATACTTGTTCTATAATTTCTGAAGAGCCAGATAAAAATAGATTTGATTAATCTGAGCTCCTGTGTTTTTCTTCCCCTTAATCTGTAGGAGCTGCAGCCTTTGGGTTTTAAAGAGACAGTGCAGGTAATTAAAATGGATAATTTTCCAACCTCATTTTACTTGTTTAATAGGAAGTGTAAATAATTTTAATTATGGTGGGGCCTGTGGAGCAAACATTTATAACAATGTATACACAAGATCTATGAATATCCTGTAAATTGTCTACAAACATACAAAATGGAGACCATTGTGACTACCAACAGAACATGGACTTGCACACATTAGTGAAACTGGACAAGGGAATGTGCATTGATGCAACCCCTTTTTTATGTGTTTGTAGACATTTTGGCCAGATCAATGGCACTTCCATTGTCCTTGTGTATCCTGTAAATTATATCCTTATAAATGGGTCTTAGGGATGTTGTGAGTTATAATAGTTGATTAGTAAATTTATTTGTATCACATGACTCACTGAAGTCACCTTCTAGTTTCCTTACCTGCAAAACTCAGCCTGCAGCCTTGTGCCTTTATATGGGCACAGAACCCCTCAGTGTCTGCTAATATCCTTATCATTTACAGTAGGGGGTACATTATCCCTTATACTACATGAGTGATACTCAGAGTTCCCTGTATAACTCAGCCTGCAGCCTTGTGCCTTTATATGGGCACAGAACCCCTCAGTGTCTGCTAATATCCTTATCATTTACAGTAGGGGGTACATTATCCCTTATACTACATGAGTGATACTCAGAGTTCCCTGTATAACTCAGCCTGCAGCCTTGTGCCTTTATATGGGCACAGAATACCTCAGTGACTGCTAATATCCTTATCATTTACAGTAGGGGGTACATTATCCCTTATACTACATGAGTGATACTCAGAGTTCCCAGTATAACTCAGCCTGCAGCCTTGTGCCTTTATATGGGCACAGAACCCCTTAGTGACTGCTAATATCCTTATCATTTACAGTAGGGGGTACATTATCCCTTATAATACATGAGTGATACTCAGAGTTCCCTGTATAACTCAGCCTGCAGCCTTGTGCCTTTATATGGGCACAGAACCCCTCAGTGACTGCTAATATCCTTATCATTTACAGTAGCATCCCACCCAACATCCTCCAGCTCCACTCTTCAGCATCCTGCAGCTGGAGGATGCTGGGGTGGGGTTCTGCAGGATGCTGGGGGGGAGCTGGATGATGTTGGGTGGGATGCTCGAGGGGAGCTGAGAGGCCCCCATGATTTCTGATGGCAGCCCTTGGCGTAATGCTGGCCCTGCCCGTCTGTAAGTCAATGTGGCCCCTGAGCCAAAAAGTTTGCCCAGCCCTGTTCTACACAGACTGTATCGTTTAATACGATTGAAGGTACATTTTGCCAAAAGGGGCAAGAACTACATCATAGTAATAGGTTTTCTTCTAAGACTTACAGGACAGAGATGGACTAAGGGGATTTCATTTCCCCAGTAATGTAACACATGGGGAACGGCAAGCACTAACCGCTTACTGCAGGATGTAAGCCTGCCGATAAAGGAGGAGCTCTAGTAATTATGAACAAGAAAGATTATATTATGGAAAGGAAGCGACAGTTAAGTGACCACAATACATATCAGAGATTGGATTCAGATCCCACTGAGAATGTTTTGGAACAACTTCAAGCACTATTACTATTACAGGTATAGGACCCATTATTCAGAATGCTGGGGACCAAGGGTAATCCGGATAAGGGGTCTTTCCGTAATTTGGGTCTCCATACCATAAGACTACTAAAAAATCAATAAACCATTAATTAAACCCAATAGGATTATTTTCCATCCAATAAGGATTATTTATATCTTAGTTGGGATCAAGTACAGGTACTGTTTTATTATTACAGAGAAAAGGGAATCATTTAACCATTAAATAAACCCAATAGGACTGTTCTGCCCCCAATAAGGGGTAATTATATCTTAGTTGGGATCAAGTACAGGTACTGTTTTATTATTACAGAGAAAAGGGAATCATTTAACCATTAAATAAACCCAATAGGACTGTTCTGCCCCCAATAAGGGGTAATTATATCTTAGTTGGGATCAAGTACAGGTACTGTTTTATTATTACAGAGAAAATGGAATCATTTAACCATTAAATAAACCCAATAGGGCTGTTCTGCCCCAATAAGGGGTAATTATATCTTAGTTGGGATCAAGTACAGGTACTGTTTTATTATTACAGAGAAAAGGGAATCATTTAACCATTAAATAAACCCAATAGGGCTGTTCTGCCCCCAATAAGGGGTAATTATATCTTAGTTGGGATCAAGTACAGGTACTGTTTTATTATTACAGAGAAAAAGGAAATCAGTTTTAAAATTCTGAATTATTTGATTAAAATGGAGTCTATGGGAGACAGGCTTTACGTAATTCGGAGCTTTCTGGATAATGGGTTTCCGGATAAGGGATCCCATACCTGTATAAGGAACTGGGGTTATTGGATGACAATTTATATATGTTTTTGCTACCTGCTGTTCCAATTATGCCTGTATTTTATTGATAAAGGTCCCAGGAGGGACTGAAACGTTGGATCGCACGGGGAATAAAAAGAAGATATTGGTGTGATACGGTGTGTTGGTCCTTTTTATAGGCATTTACATGTGTTGGCCTAGCACCCACTTATTGCACCTGTATAGATTGCAGACACACAATTTAACTTTATATATATTTTTATTATTATTACCATTTATTTATAAAGCGCCAACATATTCCGCAGCGCTGTACAATAAGTGGGTTTCATACATTGGACATACAGAGTAACATATAAAGCAATCAGTAACCGATACAAGAGGTGAAGAGAGCCCTGCCCAAAAGAGCTTACACTCTACAAGGAGTAACATATAAAGCAATCAATAACCGATACAAGAGGTGAAGAGAGCCCTGCCCAAAAGAGCTTACAATCTACAAGAAAGAGCTTACAGTCTACAAATAGGGATGCATTGAATCCCAAATTCGGTTCGGGATTCAGGCCGAATCCAAGCTTTTTTCGAAGGATTTCACCGCGCTTTTTAACCCCTTCCGATCCTTCGGATTTAGTTTGGGATGCAGCAGAATCCGTCGGGGTGGGTTTGGTGTTCGGCTGAACCCAAAAAAGTGGGTTCGGTGCATCCCTAATATATATAATTCACAAATGAACAATAGAAACATCCCCCAGAGTAGTTTTTACACAGGCAGCAATAAAGAAGAAGCAGTGAAACAGAAGGCCATAAAATGCAGCTAAACATCCATGAACAATCTCATAATCCCGCTTCATAAAATATTAAAGCAACAAATACTGTGTTTCTGCACTTGTACAATCAGCAATTCCATTTAAATGCCCCCATAGTCAGGCAGAGATTGATGAGACTACTTGTATGACACAAAATTACAGATTTCTGCCCGTCAGCTGCATTAACATGGATAGTGGGCAAAACAAGAGAAATGTAGGCCCATAGGCACCCTTCTTTTCCAATGCTTTCCTAAAGTGTCTACGGCTACCTTGTTTCAAATAGTGCATGTAGGGTTGCCACCTTCCAATTCTTGGAAACCCAGACGGGGGGGGGGGGGGGGGTTGTGACATCAGGGGTGGCGTTATGATGAAGCGATCACTGATTTGCTGATCACCATCTAAAAGAGTCCTGCCCTGTTTTGACACAGACAGCCCTCCCGAAAACTGGCCCGTCCAAGTCAAAATTGGGCAGGTGGCAACCTTAAGTAAGTCAGAACCAGCCAGACAGATACTGCTTTCAGTAGCAATTATAATTACAAATAACTTAAAGGAGACATGTCGGATAAATGGGAAAAACACAAATTTTGTAGGCAATTATGAATAATATACGGTGCTGGTTTCACTTTGGGCTAAATATTAATCCTATCTGTAACAATGGCCCCTTTATTGGAGCTCCCTATTTCCAAATGAAGGGTTGGCGTGTCCTATCGGTCCCTGCCAGACGCACAGTAGGAGGGGGACAGCCAATCACAGCCCTGCAGCCACACAAGCAAAGACAGGCTTCAGTTCCCTATCAGGTCAGCCTAGCTGCTGATTGGTTCCCATCCTACAGTGCAATGTACTGAGAGCTGCCGGCCCCTTGGGGGCCTCCCTCTGCCATGGCGCCCCTGACTGGGGTACCCTCTGCACCCCCATTATTAGCCCACTATTCACCTGGGCCCCCTGGATGGAAGGCCATGTTAAGAGTGGGATGGGGCCCCAATGAAAAAAAACATCTCTCATATGCTCAAGCCCCAAATAAAGCCTGAACCCTGTCCACTTCCCCACAAGCCCTGTTTCCTTTTAGAACCTACTAACAGTTTTGGAGTTTTACTAACAGGCTTACAGTTTCTTGGCCCCCATACCCCTGCCATGGTGATACCTCCTACATCCCCATTGTAACTGCCCTGGCCATAATCAATGACCAGGGGGCCCTCACACAATATCTGCATAGGTGCCTTAGGCTGATTGTGTACAACCCAGACATGGATAGGGGATTCTGGGAGGGCTGTAGCAACACTGAGGTTGTGTGACTATAGAGGCAACAGACTTAGCGACCCCCTGGTGGTGCCGGCCCACATTTAGCGACCCCCTGGTGCTGCCCCAGCATCCTCCAGTTCCTCTCCCCAGCATTCTCCAGCTCCACCCCAGCATCCTCCAGCTCCATTCCCCAGCATCCTCCAGCTCCACCCCCAGCATCCTCCAGCTCCACCCTCAGCATCCTCCAACTCCATTCCTCAACATCCTCCAGCTCCACCTCCAGCTCCCTTCCCCAACATCCTCCAGCTCCACTGTCCAGCATCCTCCAGCTCCACCCCCAGCATCCTCCAGCTCCACCCTCAGCATCCTCCAACTCCATTCCTCAACATCCTCCAGCTCCACCTCCAGCTCCCTTCCCCAACATCCTCCAGCTCCACTACCCAGCATCCTCCAGTTCCACCCCCAGCATCCTCCAGCTCCATTCCCCAGATCCCCCCCAGCGTCCTTCCCAGCATCCTCCCACCAGCATCCTCCATCTCCCCCCCTCAGCGACCTGCGGCTCCCTCCATCCTCCAGCTGCTTCCGTCCCCCTGCTCCCTGCTGCATCCTTTTATATGGTTGCGCCCCGTGCATGCTGACATCACACGCACGCACGGGGCGCAACCAATCAGGGCCCGTAATTCTTTTAAGGTGGCCGGAGTCGGTGGCCCGGATTAAAAAGGCCAGCGGGCCATAGTTTGCCCACCAATGATTTAGAACCAATTATGCCTCTTAATTTTAATGGGTCTCAGCCAAGTGTTAGACTGGGGTGTTTGAGACCCACCGGGTCCACCACCTTAACGATCCACCACCCTCACTCCCTTTGTGAAGTCCCACCCCTCCCAATACCCCATCATGTACCTCCTCTCTTCTCCTGGGCCCGTAGATTCCGCCAAGCAGGGAAGCAGGAAGTTAATGCTCCGGGTTCGGCAGGGCCCATTAGGGCTAGGGACTACCAGGTTTTCTCCCAGTGCCCCCCTGGCCCAGTCCATTGGTTAAAAATCCTATATTTATATCCATATCCAGGTCCCTTTAAACATCTGCGCTGAGAATGGTCCCATTATTCCATTGTTTTGTGTTCCTTGCCTATTATGGGCATTCCCATTTCTAACTCAGGGACTGCTATGGAGTATTGGGCGGCATTCGGGTATAGTGGACCAAGAGGGGCACTGAAGGATTAACAGTTTCAATATATTTCTCATTCACAAAGTGTAAGGGTTAAATGATTTTGCTCTGGGGTCTGACACTTTCTACTTACCCCACTGAATCCTACTGATACCTCCTGCATATGGGCAGGAAAACTAAGGCAAAGAATAGATCCTCCAAATGACCCAGGGTAGAAAGAAATATCAGTAATGCAGAAACGAGTTTTCCCAAATCCATAATCTCCTTTTTTACATTGCACAGGGTTACAATTCAGGTAATGTTCACTCATTTTCATTATTGATTCCGTGGAGTGTTAGAACTCAGTGCTGCTGAGCTCTAATACACCACAGAGCAGAAAGCATTAAACAATAAAAGCATAAGTGTTCCCCTGTACTAAGCACAATTCAGCAGGAACAGCCCCCTAAGTTTGCTCATAGCCTGTACAGAGAGATACCATAAAACTATGGCACATCGGGATTCCCCAGTACTAAGCACAATTCAGCAGGAACAGCCCCCTAAGTTTGCTCATAGCCTGTACAGAGAGATACCATAAAACTATGGCAGCATAGGGATTCCCCAGTACTAAGCACAATTCAGCAGGAACAGCCCCCTAAGTTTGCTCATAGCCTGTACAGAGAGATACCATAAAACTATGGCAGCATAGGGATTCCCCTGTACTAAGCACAATTCAGCAGGAACAGCCCCCTAAGTTTGCTCATAGCCTGTACAGAGAGATACCATAAAACTATGGCACATAGGGATTTCCCTGTACTAAGCACAATTCAGCAGGAACAGCCCCCTAAGTTTGCTCATAGCCTGTACAGAGAGATACCATAAAACTATGGCAGCATAGGGATTCCCCTGTACTAAGCACAATTCAGCAGGAACAGCCCCCTAAGTTTGCCCATAGCCTGTACAGAGAGATACCATAAAACTATGGCAGCATAGGGATTCCCCTGTACAAAGCACAATTCAGCAGGAACAGCCCCCTAAGTTTGCCCATAGCCTGTACAGAGAGATACCATAAAACTATGGCAGCATAGGGATTCCCCTGTACTAAGCACAATTCAGCAGGAACAGCCCCCTAAGTTTGCTCATAGCCTGTACAGAGAGATACCATAAAACTATGGCAGCATAGGGATTCCCCTGTACTAAACACAATAGTTTTGCTATAGAAGTTTTCAAAAAATCATAATTATAGATGCAAGAAAATTTACCACTGAGCAATCTACTGACTAAAAATACTGACTAAAAATCTCATTATAAGTGCAAAAGAAGTGACCAATGAGAATGCTTATTCCTAGAACTATGCCCAGCATCTTCCTATTATTTTACATATGGAGAATTTTTTTTTTTTTTTTCATTACATGACACTCGAATCAGACATGGGAATAAAGGGACAGACTTGTTCAGTGCTGGGAAACTGTGCTTATTGCTCCCAACTCCAATTGCAGGAACAGAGAACATGGAGCCAGATTTACACAGAGCAGCTGGGATTCTCATTGGAGGATTTTTTGCATTTTAATGCAGTCGCTGACCCTGAAGATTTGGGGGAAAGTTTCGGAAAAGTTTTATTGTGAAGCCATGATATTGCTGGACTACAGCTCCCAGCATGTATCAACCTTCATTATAAGTTAAATTGTTGTGGGATTTGTAGTGCAGTAACACTTTAATCTAATTGCCAGAAACTGGCTGTATATCAAGGTGTTATTTATAGTTACACAATACATCCATTGTATGTAAATATAATTCCCACCTGGAAAACACAAGATACTCAAAAGCCAGACAGAA
Organism: Xenopus tropicalis; assembly: GCF_000004195.4. Lineage (NCBI taxonomy): Eukaryota > Metazoa > Chordata > Amphibia > Anura > Pipidae > Xenopus > Xenopus tropicalis. Next base: position 13,540,010 of record NC_030679.2, read on the forward strand.
GGAAATTTATATTAAACTCGGCAGGATACGTTTCCCCTTTGATAATTAAGACAGGGATATTTCTGCCATCTTGGCTGCACTCTCCCGGCTTTAGCGATCACAGTGGAAATGTATTTGGAATTGTTTCGAATTTCTTTGTAAATTGGCTTTGACACAGAAGGCAACTTTTCTTTTCAAAGGCGTGCAGAGAGAAAGTATGCAGATTGGTGTAATGCGTGTCAGCATAAAAAGCTTTCATGTTTGGGAAATCAGCCTTGAAAATGACGCCGGGGAGAGAATCGCTGAACAAGGAAAGGAAGGCACTGAGAGTCTTTGCCGGCAATATCTCTCATCTGCCTGCATGTTCTAGGATAAGCCGCCTGCCCCTTCATTTATTTTTATCTGGATCTTTGTATCTGCCCAGAGTGCCCAAGAACAAGTGACCAGGGGCGGGCCGAGCCATCTCGAGCGTCGGCCATCTCGCCCCTGCACCATCGTGCACCCCCCCTATTGGCGTGCATGCGCAATTCGGTGCGCGGGGGGGGGGGGGTGAGATGTGAACTGATAGTTCATTACCCCCGCCGCGTAACGACAAGCGGCAGGGGCAATGAAACCACAGCACAGACTAGTGGTAGGCAGCAGAGGCTTCTGTCTGGCGCCCCCCAATCGTTGCGCCCTAGGCAGCTGCCTTTTCTGCCTACCCCTACTTCCGGCCCTGCAAGTGACTGTAAGGGTAAGGACCCACAGAGCGGTTCAGTCACCCGCAACAGGTGAGACTGTCGAGGTTGAGGTTGTTTTCTCTGGAAAAGAGGCGCTTGCGAGGGGACATGATTACTCTGTACAAGTACATTAGAGGGGATTATAGGCAGTTGGGGGGGGTTCTTTTTTCCCATAAAAACAATCAGCGCACCAGAGGCCCCCCCCTTTAGATTAGAGGAAAGGAGCTTCCATTTGAAGCAGCGTAGGGGGTTCCTCACGGGGAGGGCAGTGGGGTTGGGGAATGCCCTTCCTAGTGATGGGGTAATGGCAGATTCTGTTAGTGCCTATAAGAGGGGCCTGGATGAGTTCTTGATCAATAAGAATATCCAAGGCTATTGTGATACTAATACCTACAGTTAGTACTAGTGGTTGTATTTATAGTTTATGTATGTGAGTGTATAGATTGGTAGGTGTGGGTTAGGTGTGCTGGGTTTACTTGGATGGGTTGAACTTGATGGACACTGGTCTTTTTTCAACCCTATGTAACTATGTAACAGATCTCTGCTATCGCGGGCAACAAACCGCTCCGGAAAGGCTTTACACTGGCAACAACAGGAGTCGCCAATGGAAAGCCCTTCATATTGCTTCGCTTTCGGAAGTCGCGTGAAGATGCCTGCAGGAGGAAACTTTTCGCGACTTCAAATTGCCGAATCGTTCCAAAGGGCTTTCTATTGCCCACTCCTATTGTTGCTGGTGGAAAGCCTTTTCAGAGTGGTTTGTTGCCCGCGATAGATCTCTGCTATTTGTTTGGTTGTAGCGATCCGGGCGACAGATTACCATTTTCCTAATGATTGAATCCCCTTCTGAATCCCGGGGCCGGCGCATGCGCAGTAGAGTGAAAAAGGCGACTTTTTTCTGTTAAAGTTCGGCTTTTCACTCTACTGCCCAAGCGCACAAAGACTGAAGAAGGAAGAGGAGACACTCGCTCACGGGTACCCCGGGCTGGTGCGGTTGTCTTCTCACAGGAGCACCCCCCAGTGCACAAAGTTTTATTGTGCAATGTTGCTTTAAGGATACAACCCTAAATCCCAGCATGCCTCAACCTTTATTATAGGTTAAATTGTTCTGGGATTTGTAGTCCAGCAACAGCTGAGTAAAGTTTGGTTGAGCAGTGCAGCAGGGTTTAGTTCCCCTATAATTCCTATATATATTGATATTGGGTGAGTGCAAAGGTGTCTGATGTTGTGTCCATGGGTAAATGCTTCCAAGTGTCCAAAGCATTTCCACCTGTTAATATACATACTTATAGGTGGGACCAGAGACACGTCAGGAGTGACAGGGAACCCCAGTAAGGAGCCCCATAATCGAGGGAGGGCCAGAGAGACTAACAGTTCTGTTTCCATGCCAGCAGCTCAGGCCTAGGAATTTAGTTGCCTGTAGTAAATCTGCTCTACCATGAGTGAATAATCTCCGAAAATGCTTTCCCATGAGCATTAATGTAAATGTCAGCCTGTGTCTCGCGAGGCAACTATGCCTTAAGCTGCCCATACACCTACAACCTCTGGGACAAATATTATGCAGGCCCTTTGGTGGGCTCCATACATGGGCCAATAAGCTGCCAACTCAGGTCCAGCCCGTGCATGGCCACCTCACGAGACACAACATGGCAGCTGTATATATAAACAGAAATATCTGTGCAGACATGTTACATATTACTAATTTACTGTACATTTTAAAGGGATCAATGGAGAGTACAAACCCATCTTATACATGTTTCCTTTTTGAAGGATCTCAGACATCCATGGATGCAAACAGGAAGGGGCAATCAGAGGAATGTTATCTAAATTGAGCCATAAATCACTGTTCTGTGACTCAACCTTAAGATAATCAGGAAGGCAGTTTATTTTGTTTCCTACTCCCCTTTGATGTGGCATTTGCCCAACAATTACAAGGGCCAGCGGCTGCATTAAAATGCAAAAAATCCTCCAATGAGAATCCCAGCTGCTCTGTGTAAATTTGACTCCATTTTTTTTTGTTCCTGCAACTGTAGTTGGAAGCAATAAGCACAGTTTCCCAGCACTGAACAAGCCTGTATGTTTTTCCCATGTCTGGTTCAAGTGTCAAATGAAATGAAGAAAAAACAAAATGAATTAATTATCTCTATATGTAAGATAACAGGAAGATGCCTGACATAGTGCTGGGAATTAGCATTCTCATTGGTCACTTCTCTTGCACTTATGAGAATTTTAGTCAGTAGAATGCTCAGTCATGAATTTTCTTGCATCTATAGACATCTAACAGATTTTTTAATATTTTATTTTGAAATTTCACATGGGGCTAGCCACATTCTTCATTTCCCAGGATGCCACCGCCATGTGACCTGTGCAAGGTGGAGTGATATTACCCAGCCGATCAGCAAAACAATGGGAAGATAGCAGCTCCCAGTAGATATAGCACTCAATAGTAAGAAATCCAAGTCCTGCTTGGGACTCCTCCAGTTTCATGGGAGTAGGAACAATAGGTTAGTTGAAAGCAGTTCTAATGTGTAGCGCTGGCTCCTTATGAAACTCAGACTCAGGCACACTTTACTGCTGCGCTGCAAGTTGGAGTGTTATCCCCCCCCCCCCCAGCAGCCGATCAGCAGAACAATGGGAAGGGAGCAAGATAGCAGCTCCCAGTAGGTATCAGAATAGCACTCAGTAGTAAGAAATCCAAGTCCTGCTTGGGGCTCCTCCAGTTTCATGGGAGTAGGAACAATAGGTTAGTTGAAAGCAGTTCTAATGTGTAGCGCTGGCTCCTTATGAAACTCAGACTCAGGCACACTTTACTGCTGCGCTGCAAGTTGGAGTGTTATCCCCCCCCCTCCCAGCAGCCGATCAGCAGAACAATGGGAAGGGAGCAAGATAGCAGCTCCCAGTAGGTATCAGAATAGCACTCAATAGTAAGAAATCCAAGTCCGGCTTGAGACTCCTCCAGTTACATGGGAGTAGGAGGAAACAATAGGCTACCTAAAAGCAGGTCTAATGTGTAGCGCTGGCTCCTTCTGAAAGCTCAGACTCTAAATGGTAGAGTGAATTATTTGCTTTGCAAACAGTATGATTTAGAAATAAAATCGCCAAGCGAGCGGATCTTCTCCCGTTATCCCCCACCTACGGATGGGCGATATCGAGAGAATCCAGGGTAATTCGATTGTTTGGCCCTGGGGCTTTGATAAGCTGAGTCTGTTACTGACTGCTGATTAGCTAGAAGTCCTAGGTGGAATGAAGGGCATACACATAGCACCGAGCCCCCCAGGTTAGAGTCCTGTAGCTGGTCGGGTACCTGCAAAGTGGTCAAGATACTGACAGAAAGCCCTGATATCCTGCTTTTTCCACTGGCCAGAAATCAGCCCTGTGTGGCATCTGCCTAGAACCTCATCTCCCTGATGACCATGATGATTGGTTTTGTCACTTCCAGTTCCCCTACCAAATATGATGACACTTCCAGCTTGCAGAGGGTTTCGGTCGGGGGCAGGTTTGATAAGGCATTTGTTCAGGTATGGAGAAGCACTATGGGCAATAGCTCGGGTATGGGCCTTCTAAAACAGACCAATTAGATCATGGGTTCCAAAAGTTCATCAAATAAGCAAACACCTGTCAAAGCACCCTTTATTACAGGGGCACACAGTAATCAGCTGTGTTACAAAGAGTGTATCATTGAGAGCATCACTATCAAAGCGCTTTAAAGTGCATTAAGTGAAGTAATATGACAGTATTAACAATACCACAAAGTTATTCCCAAATATATCAACTACATGGGCATGCATATTGTACTATGCCCATTCACCTTCTAAGTGCCCCTGATGAATTTTGGAAGGGCAAAATGTGCACAGGGCTAACAACTTTGGGACTCATGGACTCCTGGTTAACTGATTAATGGTGGTGGTGAGAATTCATCTGGGCTCTATGTCCTATGCATGACCATGTAGTTGTATAGATTTGGAGACAACTTTTTTGGGTTTGGCCAATTCTTTGTTGTTTTTTTGTCTTCTAAAACAGACCAATGAAGGACTCTACCCCAGGCTGCCAATGGCCCCTTATTGCTTAATCTAGTAGCAGAACAGAGGGGGGGGGGTACCCCATTCCACCTGGGCACCAGCAATGGAGCAGCACCCTTCACTATTTCACTTTTTCCTCTACAACTTCATCAGCGACTGCTTTGCCCAAACCTCCCTCTCTCTTCCACAAAAAGGAAAGATTATTAATGTTTTCAGGCACAATATTGCAAGGATTAATGAAACTAAATGTGCTGATTTTGTGTTTGTGGAGTTAAAAGTGATGAATCCCGTTACAATAGAGCCAAACCACACTGCATACTAATCTTTATATATTCCTCTTTATGAACCATAAACATATATTCACTGGGACATAATCTGCTCCGTTATGAGACAATAAACTTCGCCGGCATAATCGATGGCCATAAGCAGGAATTTTCCACAAAGTGCGGAAAAAAAAAACAAAATAATGTTTGTAATCTGTTTCGCCTCGACTGCGCGGAAACACAGAAACTTGCAGACTATTTCAATGTTGCTCTTCTCTGCCCCCCCCCCGTCTATGAATATATGCAAGTATGAATATATGCAAGCCAAACATCCCTGAGTAATGGGCCAAAGTTGGCATTTTTCATTCACCAATATGACCAGCAATCATTCATCAGCAATATTATAGTGTAAAATGCTTTTACTATTTTTTTTTCTGCCATCCTGGCCTTGTGGGTAATGGGACATGGAGTGGGTTGTAGCAATTTGACGGGTATATAAGTAAATTTGTGCTGGGGAATAACGTCATGTGCTGGGCCCCCGTGCTTTGTATGATTGGCTTGGCGCATAAGGTTCTCAGTGCACAATGCAGTGGGACTGGCAGTTTACATCCCCCCATTATTGCATTATTGTCTGTTTCTCCTATATATACCCCAGACAGCTCACCCAAGCGAAAGGACTGTTTCCCATTGTCACTTATTTACCCCTGAAACAGCACTGAAGTACACAGAATCATCACCTGAAGTCCTCTGATATCACCGGAAGCAGTGGTACAGGATGCGTTGGGCAGGGCAGAGGTAGGACCTATTGGTAAGCCACCAGGACCATGTTAGTAGCCACACTGGGGAAATTTTACAGAAGTTTAAATATCCTGTTAGCCCAGTGCTTAGTCTGGAAAGCCAGGCGGGAGGGTGGCCTTGCAGAGTGCCAAATACAAATCCTCCTGCCCCAAGTGGGCCCACTACCGGACCAGGACTCCTTAGTGGTCCATCTTTTTAAGACAAGTTGAATGGGGGGGGGGATATATAAAAATATAATGCCCACCTATATAGCATGCCTGGCCATTTGCCCCAGCCACTCCCCAGTTATGGCCATGAGCTGTACAAACTATTTTTCACAGGAACCACTCCTTTCGTAGGCAGCAAATAAAAATGACACGTCTGTCTGGGCTCCTCTTCTGCCACTCGGCAAGTTATATTACCCACCAATAACAACCAATCAGCAGGTTGCATCTATTTCAAATGAAATTTTTGGGACATTAAATACATTGCTCTATAAATCTATTATAATATACTCACTATTATGGCTTTGTCAGTAAAATTGTGGAATTGTGGATACCCCTCCACCATTTCCTTCTCTAAATGTCCCTGTATAATTAATAACTCACCTGGAAAAAAAGGCTTTCTATAAATCCCTTAAACATTCCCCTATTTGTCTGACGGTGAATAAAATCCCCCTCTGGTATCACTTATGTCATTGCAGCACCGTGCCATAACACTTTCCCCAAACAAGCACCCATTCATTAATGCACTAAAATCAGTAGCGTTTCCACCTTTTAAGTCCCGTCATAAAAGAGCTCAGAGAGTGTAAACGCCACTCTGTTCATGTCATGGTTACCGGAATTACGCAGAGCCGGGTGGTGCTGCCAACTTATGTACACTGGTGGCGGCCTTCCATATATTTAAAGGGGTACTAAACCCTGCTGTGCTGCACTGCTCAACCAAACTTTACTCAGCTGCCGCTGGACTACAAATCCCAGAACAATTAAACATAAAGTGAAGGTTGAGGCATGCTGGGAGCTGTAGTCCAGCAACATCAGGGTTGTATTCTTAAAGCAATATGGCACAATAAAACTTTTCCAAAATTTGCCCCAAATCTTTAAGGCCAGCGGCTGCATTAAAATGCATAAAATCCTCCAATGAGAATCCCAGCTGATCTGTGTAAATCTGGCTCCATGTTCTTTGTTCCTGCAATTGGAGTTGGGAGCAATAAGCACAGTTTCCCAGCACTGAACAAGTCTGTCCTTTATTCCCATGTCTGATTCGAGTGTCATGTAATGAAGCAAAAAATTAAATAATTATGTGGGGCAGCATTATATAGTTACATAGGGTTGAAAAAAGACCCATGAAGAGTCCATCAAGTTCAACCCTTCCAAGTAAACCCAGCACACACAGCCTATACTTACCAATCTATACACTCACATACATAAACTATATATACAAACATTAATACTAACTGTAGGTATTAGTATCACAATAGCCTTGGATATTCTGCTTGTTCAAGAACTCATCCAGGCCCCTCTTATAGGCACTAACAGAATCTGCCATTACCCCATCACTAGGAAGGGCATTCCCCAACCCCCTCACTGCCCTCCCCGTGACGAACCCCCTACGCTGCTTCAAATGGAAGCTCTGTTCCTCTAATCTAAAGGGGAGGCCTCTGGTGCACTGATTGTTTTTATGGGAAAAAAGAACATCCCCATCTGCATATAATTCCCATTTTTCTAAAAAAAAAAAACAAACAACCCCAACCCTGACAGTCTAACTTCATAGTTTAACCCTTCCATCCCCTTTACCAGTTTAGTTGCACGTCTCTGCACTCTCTCCAGCTCATTAATATCCCTCTTAAGGACTGGAGCCCAAAACTGCCCCCATACTCAAGGTGAGGCCTTACCTCACCTATAAAGGGGCAAAATTATGTTTTCATCCCTTGAGTCAATGGGGCCGATTCACTAAAGGTCAATAACACTTTTCGCATGCTTTTTTGTGTTAAAAAGCATGCGATAATTAAGTACCGATTCATCAAAGTCATTTCGCATGCGCTAAAAAACGCAGTTATTTCTATTGCATTGCGTTAATTAGCGAATAGAAATAATACTAACGCATGATTCACATGCGCTAAATATCGCTAAACGCGCTAAATATCGCATTAGTCTGTGTGAATATTAACACCTACTTGGGGCAGGCGGTACTTAAAGAAAATCGCGGTTTGTGAGCTTTTGGCAACACAATAAGGACTTTGCAGTGGGATTTATTCAGTCTGTGTCGGCCCCAGAGTGATGCAGCCTCCAAGTTTGCAGGGAAATGGGCATTTTCAGAACAGTAGTTTTCCGAAAGTCATGGTTACATGCGTAATAACGTGCGCGAATATAGCACGTGGCGAAATATATCGCGCGCAGCGGAAAATAACGCACACGGCGGAAAATAACGCAAGAAAAACGTTCATCGCGAGTTAAATAACACAAAGAACATCCCTTCTCAATTATGACGCCTGTCCTTTTAGTGAATCGAGCGTTAAGTCGCAAAAAATAAGAAATGATAACATTTTTAACGCATGCTATAAATAGCGCTCGTTTTATCGACCTTTAGTTAGTGATGAGCGATGAGTGATGAGTGGAAAATTTGCGAAACATCGAAAATGTTGCACATCAAAAAAAATTTGCTGCCCGCGGCTATTCTTTTGTCGCCCACGGCTATTATTTAGTCCCCGTGGCTATTATTTTGTCGCGCGGCTATTATTTTGTGGCCCGCTACTATTATTTTGTCGCGCGCCTATTATTTTGTCGTCCACGACTATTATTTTGTCACCCGCGACTATTATTTTTTCGCCCGCGAACAATCCGCCAATGGCGAAATGCGGAAATTCGCCGCGAATCCATGCCTGGCGAAACATTTCGCCCATCACTACCTTTAGTGAATCGCCCCCAATGCCCTTTAGTAGCCACACAAAATTGAGGTAAATAAGGTAGCTGATATACAGCTAGGAAGGTGCTTAATGCTGGATGTACAGATTGACGGGTCTTTCGAGAGGCTGATAAATGTGTATGGGCCCCAGATCATTTCAGAGAGGAGAAAGTTACTAGCTGAAATAAAGCAGTTCTTATACACATCTGCTCCTGTGATTCTTGCCGGGGACTTAAATCAGGTTCTGAGGGATGTGGATAACCTATGTGGATGATGTGACTTGTGTCTTGTTCAGAGGAGGAGTCATTGCTGTTGGAGCACATCACAAGTTTCCCTGAGGCCTCAGGGTCTCCAGCCAACCATGAAAAATCTGAAGCTTTTTGGGTTTTAGAAGGGAAACCAAGTTTTGATCTTGAAAATTTTCCTCTAGCCCCAGAGCAGGTTAGAATTCTGGGTATCAAATTTGGGAGAGGTGATAATAGTCAGGTAAATTGGGAAGAGAAGCTTGATGTTGGTATTGCGAAGGTTCAGCGATGGAAGGCATGGAAGCTGAGTAGCTGACCTATAGGGAAAGGATCGACATTACTAAGGCTTTTCTGGTTCCTTTGTTTCTCATTCTCATTGCCAGAAGCTCTCTATTTGTGAATCCAGAGCCCATTCTTTCAGATGCTATGGGGGAGCAGGATCAATATGGTAAAAAAGGGGTGTAACCTTCCTGCTTTTGGCTAAGGTAGGCCATTGGGTGAAACAGCACCTAGACCCAGATCTGAGGCATCTGTTTGGACTATGAATTCATAGTCTTCAGGGGTGATCAAAACAGGGCATTTACACAGGACAGCTTTTAGATTTTGAAATGCTGGCTCTGGGTTCCATTTAGTCATGGTAGACTTTCCCCACCTAGTTAATTCAGTGACTGGAGCAGCAATAGTGGCAAAAATGGGCACAAATCTCTTGCAGTAGCCCACCATTCCTAGAAAAGCTCTTACTTGTTTTTTACAGTGGTTGGGGCCATTTTTGTATGGTCTCAATTTTGTGTATCTGGGGCTTAATTACACCCCTACCAATAACATACCCCAAGTAATGGGCCTCTTCTAACCCAGTTGAGCATTTCTTAGGGTTGGCTGTTAAACAAGCCGTTCTGATAGAATCAAGAACAGCCTGAACTCTGGGTAACTTTGCCAGTCTGTGCTAAAGATAACCACTTCATCAAGGTAAGCGGAAGCGCTTTTAAGATGGGGCTTAAGAATGCAGTCCATCAGCCTCTGAAATGTAGCTGGGGCCCCATGGAGACCAAATGGCTGCACCTTATACTGAAATACCCCTTCTGGGTTAGAAAAAACAGGTTTTTTTTTGCCCTGTCAGTTGGTGGCACTTGCCAGTAACCTTTTGTGAGGTCTAGGGTGGTTATATACCTTGCTTGGCCAAATCTTTCAATCAGCTTATGTACCCTGTGCATTGAGTATGCATCAAATATGCGTCTGAATGTCCTTCCACTTTATGGTACACATTTGTTGCTCCAGCTCTGCATCAGGGTGGGCAAGGCACATGGATTTAGCAAATAGGTAGAGTTGTTGTTGAGCTGTGCTGCAGTCCATTGGTTCCTGGGAGAGTGGGCAACTGGCTGACATATGCCTTAGCTCGTGGCAGCGCAAATTACTTGTCTCTTATCCCTAACTTGCAAGTCTGGTTTAGGGTTGCAACCTCTCTGGCTTTGCCACCACATCAGTTCTGCCTTTTGGAGTATCTTTCCACCCCTCAGTGGCAGGCACTACTTTACCTGTGACTGATGCTCTTTGACTCTTACGGCCAGCGTTTTTAGCTGAAGAGCCTTGCAAAAAGTCCTCTGTAGAAAGAAAGTACTCAACTAAGGCCACCATTTGACTGGTATCAGCTTGGCCTGCAAAGCGTTGTAGCCACACTTGTAAGGCACTCAGAAAACATTCAACGCCCACTCTTCCCACCATCAGTGCAGGAGTTGACTCCTCATAGACGTGGTTACTCACAACCGGGCCAAAATATATATATTTTTTTTTTCTCAGCTTTTGGTACTGTTTTGCATCCTCACTGTTCAAATCAAAATAAGCCTTTTGGGGCTTGGTTAGAAAAGGAGCAATTACCCCCGCCAACTGATCCGTTGGAAGTTTTTCCCATTCTTGCATTCAAAAATAGCAAGGAAAGCCTCCACATCATCCTCTGATGTCATCTTTTGTAATGAAGCTTGCACTCTTTTTTGTACAGAGACAGTCTCTCTTTGTAAGGGCTGTGCCCTCTCCATAGCCTCAATCAGTTTCATAAGCTGACGGTGTATCTCCTGCAGCTCCTTTAAGGATGCTTGAGCAGCCTCTACCAGTATTTGATTAGTCCGCTGCTGCTGAGCATTAGCCTTTACCAGTTGTTTTATAATCTCTCCATCTTGGCACCATCTCTCCCTACTATACCTGCTATCCCACAGCCCCAGTCCCTTCCCAGAGGCTATTATCCCCCCACTGCTACTATAGGCACCATCTCCCCCTACTATAACTGCTATCCCACAGCCCCAGTCCCTTCCCAGAGGCTATTATCCCCCCACTGCTACTATAGGCACCATCTCTCCCTACTATACCTGCTATCCCACAGCCACAGTCCCTTCCCAGAGGCTATTATCCCCCCACTGCTACTATAGGCACCATCTCTCCCTACTATACCTGCTATCCAACAGCCCCAGTCCCTTCCCAGAGGCTTTTATCCCCCCACTGCTACTATAGGCACCATCTCACCCTACTATACCTGCTATCCCACAGCCCCAGTCCCTTCCCAGAGGCTATTATCCCCCCACTGCTACTATAGGCACCATCTCTCCCTACTATACCTGCTATCCCACAGCCACAGTCCCTTCCCAGAGGCTTTTATCCCCCCACTGCTACTATAGGCACCATCTCTCCCTACTATACCTGCTATCCCACAGCCCCAGTCCCTTCCCAGAGGCTATTATCCCCCCCACTGCTACTATAGGCACCATCTCTCCCTACTATACCTGCTATCCCACAGCCCCAGTCCCTTCCCAGAGGCTATTATCCCCCCACTGCTACTATAGGCACCATCTCTCCCTACTATACCTGCTATCACACAGCCCCAGTCCCTTCCCAGAGGCTATTATCCCACTGCTACTATAGGCACCATCTCTCCCTACTATACCTGCTATCCCACAGCCACAGTCCCTTCCCAGATGCTATTATCCCCCCACTGCTACTATAGGCACCATCTCTCCCTACTATACCTGCTATCCCACAGCCACAGTCCCTTCCCAGAGGCTATTATCCCCCCACTGCTACTATAGGCACCATCTCTCCCTACTATACCTGCTATCCCACAGCCCCAGTCCCTTCCCAGAGGCTATTATCCCCCCACTGCTACTATAGGCACCATCTCTCCCTACTATACCTGCTATCCCACAGCCCCAGTCCCTTCCCAGAGGCTATTATCCCCCCACTGCTACTATAGGCACCATCTCTCCCTACTATACCTGCTATCCCACAGCCCCAGTCCCTTCCCAGAGGCTATTATCCCCCCACTGCTACTATAGGCACCATCTCTCCCTACTATACCTGCTATCCCACAGCCCCAGTCCCTTCCCAGAGGCTATTATCCCCCCACTGTTACTATAGGCACCATCTCTCCCTACTATACCTGCTATCCCACAGCCACAGTCCCTTCCCAGAGGCTATTATCCCCCCACTGTTACTATAGGCACCATCTCTCCCTACTATACCTGCTATCCCACAGCCCCAGTCCCTTCCCAGAGACTATTATCCCCCCACTGCTACTATAGGCACCATCTCTCCCTACTATACCTGCTATCCCACAGCTCCAGTCCCTTCCCAGAGGCTATTATCCCCCCACTGCTACTATAGGCACCATCTCTCCCTACTATACCTGCTATCCCACAGCCACAGTCCCTTCCCAGAAGCTATTATCCCACTGCTACTATAGGCACCATCTCTCCCTACTATACCTGCTATCCCACAGCCACAGTCCCTTCCCAGAGGCTATGGTGCTTTATGGTGCTTCCCTTCACTGCACTTGCTTATAGGTTAAAGAGCAGAAAAAATACACCAACTAAGAAACATCAAACAATTGCAATAATGTTCCATAATTACTAAGATGCACATCATGTAGCAAACTGTTTAGTTGAGTGCAGTTATCGCTGGGACAATTTCAAATTCCAGACCAGTGAAAACGGAAAATGTTAAGTAATTAATAAATCTATTTCACTTTCTGAAAAGCCCTTTCCCTCTCCTTTATGTAAAAACATGTACTTTTGGTGGAACAATGCCTGCTATCCCTGCTGAACAAAACAACCCTGTAAATACACTGCAACATCCTCCCAGCACTCACAGGGTTAAACCTACAAAGAATGCAAATAAGGGATCAACTGTTAAAACATATGGGAAGGATGTTGCATGGTTGAGTGCTTTCACTTTATTGCAGTTTCATGTGCTGCTTTATGGGACCATAAAAATGATGTCAACTCTCTTGCTGGATGAATGAGACTTTTTTTCCATATTGCAAACTGCACGCTCATGAGTTTTGTGATCTGGGGGTGCACATCTGACCCCCCATATAAAGGCACCTGGGGATCCTGGGGATATCCTGCGGTGTTATTTAAATATAAATATATATATATAGAAAATATATAAATATATAAAAATAAACCTGTTTGCAATGGGGGGGGGGGCATATCTCCCCATTAAGCAGCATGTTACTATTTATCTATCATCAATAGATGGCGCTGTTTGATCTTAGGCGGCAGAGACAAGTGTTTATCAACTGCAATAAGTAAGCCTGCAAGTCATTCCCATATGTAAAACTACAAATACACAGAGACAGAATGTGTTCTGTGTACCCTCATACTGTACTAGAAGAAGCAATATGGTAGCTCCCTCCTATATATATATATATATATATATATATACAGTGGAGGAAATAATTATTTGACCCCTCACTGATTTTGTAAGTTTGTCCAATAACAAAGAAATGAAAAGTCTCAGAACAGTATCATTTCAATGGTAGGTTTATTTTAACAGTGGCAGATAGCACATCAAAAGGAAAATCGAAAAAATAACTTTAAATAAAAGATAGCAACTGATTTGCATTTCATTGAGTGAAATAAGTTTTTGAACCCCTACCAACCATTAAGAGTTCTGGCTCCCACAGAGTGGTTAGACACTTCTACTCAATTAGTCAACCTCATTAAGGACACCTGTCTTAACTAGTCACCTGTATAAAAGACACCTGTCCACAGAATCAATCAATCAAGCAGACTCCAAACTCTCCAACATGGGAAAGACCAAAGAGCTGTCCAAGGATGTCAGAGACAAAGTTGTAGACCTGCACAAGGCTGGAATGGGCTACAAAACCATTAGCAAGAAGCTGGGAGAGAAGGTGACAACTGTTGGTGCGATTGTTCGAAAATGGAAGGAGCACAAAATGACCATCAATCGACCTCGCTCTGGGGCTCCACGCAAGATCTCACCTCGTGGGGTGTCAATGATTCTGAGAAAGGTGAAAAAGCATCCTAGAACTACATGGGAGGAGTTAGTTAATGACCTCAAATTAGCAGGGACCACAGTCACCAAGAAAACCATTGGAAACACATTACACCGCAATGGATTAAAATCCTGCAGGGCTCGCAAGGTCCCCCTGCTCAAGAAGGCACATGTGCAGGCCCGTCTGAAGTTTGCCAATGAACACCTGAATGATTCTGTGAGTGACTGGGAGAAGGTGCTGTGGTCTGATGAGACCAAAATAGAGCTCTTTGGCATTAACTCAACTCCCCCAAAACACCGTCCCCACCGTCAAGCATGGGGGTGGAAACATTTTGCTTTGGGGGTGTTTTTCTGCTAAGGGCACAGGACAACTTATTCGCATTAACGGGAAAATGGACGGAGCCATGTATCGTGAAATCCTGAACGACAACCTCCTTCCCTCTGCCAGGAAACTGAAAATGGGTCGTGGATGGGTGTTCCAGCACGACAATGACCCAAAACATACAGCAAAGGCAACAATGGAGTGGCTCAAGAAGAAGCACATTAAGGTCATGGAGTGGCCTAGTCAGTCTCCGGACCTTAATCCAATAGAAAACCTATGGAGGGAGCTCAAGCTCAGAGTTGCACAGAGACAGAAACCTTAGGGATTTAGAGATGATCTGCAAAGAGGAGTGGGACCAACATTCCTCCTAAAATGTGCGCAAACTTGGTCATCAATTACAAGAAACGTTTGACCTCTGTGCTTGCAAACAAGGGTTTTTCCACTAAGTATTAAGTCTTTTTTTGTTAGAGGGTTCAAAAACTTATTTCACTCAATGAAATGCAAATCAGTTGCTATCTTTTATTTAAAGTTATTTTTTCGATTTTCCTTTTGATGTGCTATCTGCCACTGTTAAAATAAACCTACCATTGAAATGATACTGTTCTGAGACTTTTCATTTCTTTGTTATTGGACAAACTTACAAAATCAGTGAGGGGTCAAATAATTATTTCCTCCACTGTATATATATATATATATATATATATATATATATATATATATATATATATTATATATATATTATATATATATATATATATATATTGGAGGGAGCTACCATATTGAGAGAGAAAGAAAATAAATAGAAAAGGAATGTTCAGAGTACAGTATTGGACTTGGCTGCCACCCCAGGGTCCCGCACCCCCCCCAGGGGCTCCCATCTGCCCAATCCCCCTGGGGCGTGTACCTTATGCATTCTTCGCTGCGATCGGGTGAGGGACAATACTTCCTGCTGGGGATCGAGTCTGAGTTGGCGGGGCCCATAAAGGGGTTGTATGTATGTATGTATGTCTTTATTTATAAAGTGCTACTTATGTACGCAGCGCTGTACAGTAGAATACATTAATACAAACAGGGGGTTAATAAGATAATAGATAAATACAAAGTATAACAATAAATACAAATAAATACAAGATACAGTAACAGTTGCAATAAGTTAAGAGTCAAAGACACAAGAGGAAGGAGGTCCCTGCCCCGTAGAGCTTACAATCTAGATGGGAGGGTAACTTACAGACACAAATAGACAAATGCAGTATAAGTGCTGTAGGTCACAGTGGGTGACATTACAATATAAGTGCCAGTTCCCATATCAGGTGCTGGGCGAGTGCTCCGAGAGGTAGTCTTTAAGTTTAGTTTTAAAAAGACTGGGGGAGGATTCTCTCCGGAGGAAATCAGGGAGGGCATTCCCAATGTAAGGGGCAGCAAGGCAGAGAGATTTAAGGCGGGAAACAGCAGTTGTAGTGGGGGGCGCAACCAAACGGTTGCTCTGCGAGGAACGAAGGAGTCGGCCAGGAACGTACGGAGACACAAGGGACGAGATGTAGTGAGGAGCAGAGGAATGGAGGGCTTTGAAGGTTAAGAGAAGGAGTTTGTAGGATATTCTTTGTTTAATAGGAAGCCACGATAAGGCCTTTAGTAGGGGAAGGGCCTGAACTCTCCTGGATGAGAGGAGGAGAATTCTGGCAGCAGTATTTAATATAGACTGTAGGGGGGAAAGATGGGAGTTAGAGAGGCTGGTTAGTAGGAGGTTACAGTAGTCAAGTCGGGATAGGATGAGAGCGTGCATGAGCAGCCTAGCTGTTGCAGTAGAAAGAAAGGGACAGATTTTGGCAATATTGCGTAAGAAACAGGTTTTGACAGTGGTGTTAATATGGTCAGAGAAGGAGAGACTGTAAACCCAATCATAACGCTGTCCCACTGCGCCCCCTAGTTTTGCTGTAGAAGTTGTCAAAAAACATAATTATAGATGCAAGAATTTTTCTTTTCTTCATTACATTACACTCAGATCAGACATGAGAATAAAGGTGGCCATACATGTTAAGATCCGCTCCCCTGGCGAGGTTGCCAAGCGGATCTTCTCCCGACATCCCCACCTACGGGTGGGCGATATCAGGGGAATCCAGGCTAATTTGGTCGTTTGGCCCTGTGGCCAACGAGCCGATGCGGCCCCCCATCTGACTACATTTTTTATCCTGCCTGATTGATATTTCAGGCCAGATATCGATCAGGCAGGCCTGTCATTTGTGCCCATACACGGGCCGATAAGCTGCCGATTCGGTCTAAGGGACTCATTTCGGCAGCTACAATCAGCACGTGTATGGCCACCTTAAAGGACAGACTTGTTCAAGGCTGGGAAATTGTGTGTGGGGGAAAGTTTTGGAAAAGTTTTATTGTGCAATATTGCTTTAAGAATACAACCCTGATGTTGCTGAACTACAGATCCCAGAATGCCTCAACCTTCATTATATATTAAATAGTTTTGGGATTTGCAGTTTGGTTGAGCAGTGCAGTAGCATTTAGTACCCCTTTAAATTGGTACTAAACCGTGTTGCTCAGCCAAACTTTACTCAGTGGTTGCTAGACTACAAATCCCAAAACTATTAAACATATAATCAAGGTTGAGGCATGCTGGGAGCTGTAGTTCAGCAACATCAGGGTTGCATTCTTAAAGCAATATTGCACAATAAAACTTTTCCAAAACTTTCCTCCAAATCTTCAGGGCCAGCGACTGCATTAAAATGCAAAAACTCCTCCAATGAGAATCCCAGCTGCTCTGTGTAAATCTGGCTCCATGTTCTTTGTTCCTGCAATTGGAGTTGGGAGCAATAAGCACAGTTTCCCAGCACTGAACAAGTCTGTCCTTTATTCCCATGTCTGATTCGAGTGTCATGTAATGAAGCAAAAACAAAATGACATAATTATGTCTATAGGTAAGATAATAGGAAGATGCAGGACATAGTGGTGGGAATAAGCATTCTTATTGGTCACGTCTCTTGCACTTATAATGAGATTTGTAGCCAGTAGAATGCTAAGTGGTGAATTTTCTTGCTTCTTTCGTTTTTTGGCAATTTCTATAGCAAAACTAGGGGGCGCTGTGGGGCAGCATTATGACTTTACAACCCCTTGAATGACTACCCTAGGATTTTCGAAAATCACATAGGTTACAGACCATCCCAGTAAGGAGCCATATCTATTTTAGGAATGCACTGAATCAACTATTTTAGGATTTGTGAAGATTTGGCAGGATACCGAACCAAATCTCAATTTGCAAGTGGTAATTAAGCAACCAAGGGGCTAAAAATGTTACACTTCTGTTTTTATGTAGCAAAAAAGTGACATGATTTTAAAGATTTGGATTCAGATCGGCTGAATCGGAATCCTGCTGAAAGAGGCTGAATCCTGAACCGAATCCTGGATTGGGTGTGTCCCTAATCTGTCTGTCTATGAGGGTATTACAAGGTTGCCTTTACTACTGGACCTGGCTATTCAATCCAATACTGTAAATGCAAGGCAGTATTTTCCTACAGGAATCCCTTTTGGGGATTGCATTAGCCTGCTGAATTGTGCCCTTGGAAGCTGACATGTCTGACAGAGGGTAACGCCATAAATAACATCTTGCTAATAACAATGCCTTGATGTATAGACCCCACGGGTCAGGGAAGCAGAACCATCTGGGGTCTCTATGTAGTTGCTTTCTTAATTAGAGCACGGTAATGACCATTCCTGGGATTATTCAGCTTCACCATTACATCACACTTCATTGTTTGTCCCCAGCTCCGGGCACGTGGTGTAGTTTCAATCACTCTGTATTGTGTAATGCACTGTCACAGCTCAACCAGATTGACTTATCTGAGTCACTGACCCTTATCTTGGGAGTCCAATATCTGGGGAGACCCAGGCATGTCAGTCAGTGACCACAACATCGTTTGAGTGATTTCAATGGCAGGTCCCGTACGTGAGCTACACCATTATATCGTCATCGTCTGTGATGGATAAACTGCTATTTCCTCATAGGCTAAATTGTGGCCTTATTATAGGGTGCAGGTACTGTGCTATGTAATCCTCTGCTTTACCCAATGGGAGGTATTCTTAGGCACCCTGATAGAGAGAAAGGGAGAGAGAAATACAGAAATAGATGGATATGGAATGACAGACAGATGATAGAAATTATATAAAGATTAGATAGATGATAGCTAGATAGATATAAACAGACAATAGATAGATGATACACAATAGATACAGATGATATATAAATATATAAGACAGATGATAGATAGACATATAGATAGATGATAGATAGATATAAAAGGATAGATAACAGGTGACAATTGAGATATATATATATATATATATATATATATATATATATAATTTTTATGATAGACAGACACGACAATAAATATAAAAGAAATAATTAGATTGTAAGCTCTACAGGGCAGGGACCTCCATCCTCTTGTCTTAACTTATTGCAACTGAACCTTGTATTTATTATAATACTTTGTCTGTATCTATTATTATTTTAATAACCCCCTGTTGTATTAATTTATTGTTCTACTGTACTGGGCTGCGTACATAAGTAGTTCTTTATAAATAAAGATACATGTAATACATACATACAAGAACTGAAGGATAAAAAGATATATATATAGATAAGGATATATATAGCTATGTAGATTATATTTAGACAGCGCTGCGGAATATGTTGGCGCTTTATAAATAAATGTTAATAATAGATACAGAATAGATGTATAGATAGATAGACAGAGAATACATATGAAAGAATAGATGCCAAATATATAGATAGATGATAGAGAAACAGACAATAGATAGATGATTGACAGAAAGACAATAGATAGATAAGGAAGGACTGAAAGATAAAAAGAAACATATAGATATCTATACAGAAGGATATATATATATATATATATATATATATATATATATATATATATATATATATACAGGATATGTATAGATAGGACAGATATAGACAGGTACAAATCTCTGATCAATAGCACTATTAGTATAGATAAAACATAAGGAAAGATAGATACAGATAGAAGGATAGGCAGAAAGGGGATTAAATGATAAGATATATATTGAAATATAGAACGGATAGATGATAGATACAAATAGATGATTGGTATCAATAGGATAGATAATAAAGATATATAGATATAGTAGAGATAAAAATAGCTGATTGATAGTGATAAAAAAAATTCGCTGATAGATATAGAAAGATAGATATGGTTTGAATGACAGAAAGAGCTGATTGATAACAATGGATAAACAATAGATAAGGATAATAGAAAGACGATAACAGAGGTTAAATGACCGATACAAATATATTAGAGATATAAGGACAGATGTACAGAGAAACGATAGTTATTCTTTTCCCTAAGCAATCACATCTGCCGATAAACTGAAGAGAGGCACTAAATGACTAAATGACCCCCCCACCCACCTGCAGCAGTCGGACAGTTACGCTCCATGTATAAAACCCATATCGCTATTAGCCTGACAGGAATCAGAACTAATGATAGAAAGCTGTTCCAACCCACAGCGCCAATTCCGACTCTCTAAAAGTTACTTGAACAGTCACTAACCATTCCCTGTCTGAGGCTACAGTGAGCAGAACTACAACTCCCAGCAGCCTCACCCCACCTCTGTGGTACCTCCGTCTCCTGCGACCCCAATCTCCCAACACGAAGTGGCAGACATTGCTGCTGGGCGCATAACAATAGGAACAAGCGGCTCCGTACCGTACAGTGTGCCGGCGCCCAGCCAGGAAGCAACTTTCTCAGCTTCTACACGCTGCAATGGGAAAGTGGGCGGGGACTCTGAAAAGGGCGGCTTGTGATTGGCTGAGACGCGCAAACTACGAGGCTGTAGGCAAAGCGGTGGGTGTGACTGGCTACAACATTGAACTCCCTGTCCCTATGGGGCTAGTGGGCGCCTGTGTGTGGGTTTGGGGACACAAGCGCTGTTTGGAGACAAGAGAGCAGAGTGGGGGAGAGAGTTGGCATGGTTATACCTATGCTGTGCCCTAGCTGAGCGCTCTGCCCAGAGGAAACCATATAAGTACCCGATGTGCCCAACCCCAAGGGGGCAAGAGAGGCAGTAGCATGCTGGTACTGGGCTGGCACCGCTGACCAGGAGAATAGGAACATTAACCTGTGTGACCTGTGCCCTGGAGTATTGCTAGTCCTAAATCCATGCACTACAGGGAGTATCCAGGCGGCGCCCCTTGGGGTCTCTTACTGTCCCCCCCACTGTGAGGAACAGCATCCCTCCTCGGCTTCCCAGGAATCTCAGCAACAGCCGGAGATCCTTCCCTCATAAGCAGCCTGCATCCCTCTCTACTGCTACTGGGATCCGCTGCTCTCCGGGCTTGGGAGGCTTTCCCCGCCGCTAGCCCTGCCGCTGCCCCCCAGGCTTGGGGAAAGGGGGCCCTGTGTGTGCGGGAGAGACCGACAGGGTGCGGGAGAGACCGACAGGGTGCGGGACCCACAGGGCTGGGAGACACAGAGAGGGTGCGGGACCCACAGAGAGGGTGCGGGACCCACAGGGCTGGGAGACACAGAGAGGGTGCGGGACCCACAGGGCTGGGAGACACAGAGAGGGTGCGGGACCCACAGGGCTGGGAGACACAGAGAGGGTGCGGGACCCACCGGACCAGGCTGTGTTCATGTTTGGGATTCAGGAAAGCATCCAGAGGAGCGGGACTAGCATGAAGGAGGAGCCCCTGAGCGGCGGGATGAACGCAGTCCGGACTTGGATGCAAGGAGCCGGGGTGCTGGATGCAAACACGGCCGCTCAGAGGTAGGAGAGAGGCAGGAGAACCTTTGCTGCGTTTGTTTCTTTTCCTACCAAAAGCCTTTTAATAAGGATGGAATCCTATACCCACTACTAATCCAGCCACCCTGGCATTTATTCTGTACATTATATACAGCTATCTATCTCTATCTATCATCTATCTATCTATCTATCTATCTATCTATCTAATCATAATCTATCCTCTCTCTCTCTCTCTCTCATCTATTATCTATCTATCTCTATCTATCTATCTATCTATCTATCTATCTATCATCTATCTATCTATCATCTATCTATCATCTCTCTCTCTCTCTCTCTCTCTCTCTATCTATCTATCATCTATCTCATCTATCTATCTATCTATCTATCTATCTATCTATCTATCTATCTATCTATCTATCTATCAATCATCTATCTATCTATCTATCTATCTATCTATCTATCATCTATCTATCTATCTATCTATCTATCTCTCTATCTCTCTATCTATCATCTATCCAGCTATCCATGTTAGTACAAATGTGAAACCCACAGTAATTAGTTAAGGAGAAACCATATGGCCAGAAAGTCACTGCTGAATTTGGTTGCTTCTCCAAAAACTTTTCCCTATAGTGACAGAGCAGGGAGCTGGTACTGCCGGTGCTGCTGTTGCACCAGGTGATGCTTCTGCCACACATTTTCCCTCTTTGTATTTAAAGGTCAACAAATAGACAGCATGGCAATAACATGGGCCCTAATGGCTGCATTTACAATTTCTCACATATAGAAATGTGTATAACAGTGTGTGTGATTTTATATATATATATAGTAACATAGTAAGTTGGGTTGAGTTGGGTATATATATATGAGAGAGAGGGGGGGGGGGGGATCCAGAAATAAAGTAAGATAATGGTAGATAATAGTTACTGCTTTACCATTTATACAGTATTCCATCTATCTATCTATCTATCTATCTATCTATCTATCTATCATCTATCATCTATCTATCTATCTATCTATCTATCATCATCTATCTATATCTCTCTATCAATCAGATTATAGATAAATATCTGTATAATCTATCCATATCTGTCTGTTTATGTATATGTTTCTATCATCTCTATCTCTCTAGCATTTATCTATATATATATGATCTATCCATATGTCTCTATCTTCTACATCTCCCTATCCTTTATCTATACATATCTATCTCTATCTATCTATCTATCTATCTATCTATCTATCTATCTACACATCTAATCATTCACCTTTAATTACTTGAAAATATGTATCTAGACATATTGTTGCATTTCGATTCAATAACGGTATTCTTGAACCTGATATAGTGAATCCCTTCATAACTGAATTATTTTAGTCAAGACGACAATTCCCATTTTAAAAGTTCCGGACAGTAGTGAGAGTTTTCAGGGATTAAAATGATAGGGCTTAATTCCAAAAACGATCGGGAGATTAGCAGCTGAGTCTGATACAAACGTGTTTCCAATCAGTTCCCCCTGAGCAGCATCCTAATCCCAGAATAAATAAACTTTCAGGAACTTGTAAAGAGTGGGGACTTTATTAGTCGCCCAGCAGCTGTATCATTTCCAAATGAGTTCTTTTGTCAAAAAAATGGCCAAACAATATCTGAATCCAGAATTGGAAGTTTGTTCTGAAAACAACAAAATGTGGGGAATATTTTTGAAACCAAATATTGTTTAAGGGCACCCAATCAAATTTCTTTTTATGAAAGAATTTTTAGCTGAATAAAAATCGAGGAATAAAAAGGAAAGATGTGACCTATATTGTGATAGCACTTAGGCTTGCGGGATACTAGTACCTAAGGAGCAAGTGATTGAACTGTAAATGAAGGGAGGCAGAATTTGATGCATTCATGGGCAGAGAGAACATGAGGGCATTTATATGACAGCTAAGAAATATTTTTGGAGAGAATGTCGATGTGAGTTGGTATTGTCACACATTGAAAATAAGTTTTTGAAGCTCCTTAAAACCCATGAAGGTATGACTGATAGTGGACGTATGTATGTGATGGGTAACCTATCTTCTCCCCCCTGCACCTCTAATCCTCCCTTTCTGACCGCAGTGGTGTGGGTTTAGCCCGGGCACACTTTGAGAAGCAGCCGCCGTCCAACCTCCGAAAGTCCAACTTCTTCCACTTTGTCCTGGCCCTGTATGACCGGCAAGGGCAGCCGGTGGAGATTGAGAGGACGGCTTTTGTGGGCTTCGTAGAGAAAGACAAGGTGAGGAGCCAATAGATATGTATGTCGTGATTGTCCAGGCCAGGGCCAATTTCAACCACAATCTGATGACCCATGAACTTCTATAGCTAGCTTGGTAAATAAATGAACCATGGCCTCTTCTAGTTACCGTATGCCCTGCGTAGCCTGCGCTGGCCCTGTTCCAATGTATTTCCCCCAAAATAATTGCAAATGTTAAACATGACGACAGATAATCTCCTGTTATCTCATCTTAAATTCTAAATCATTTTCAGTTTTAAGGGGACCTAAATATTTCATTTTCCCCCCCGAACCTTTCATATCCCAGAATAATGAATGAAATAGCACGGCTTTTCTTTCGCTTTTTAATATTTAATTAGAATAGACCCCCTTATCCAGTATTTATTAATAACTAAAATGAAAACTGCAAAAAACTACAGTTCAAATTAAAAGTTCAATTGGTAAAATGATCATTTAGATAAGAAAAATTAAAAAGAGCACCAAAATAATAAAAATGGTAAAAAAAAATATTTTTTTGTTTTTAATAAACAGGACATAATTCCTTCTTTTTTTAATTGGAAATTATATTATGAAATGTCTGTCTGTTCCTGTGGTTTTGGAAGGGTTAATATTTAACAATAAAAAGGAATAATAATAATTTGTAAGCGATTTCAGTAAACTCTGTGCTTCTGCCCGGTAACAATAGGAAAATACTGTGTGTGACACGTGTTGGAGATGCTGGGAGGCTCGTGTGTGTATCTAATGTAACAGTTTTTCTTCTTTTTTTTGTGAAATTAGGAAACCAGCAGTGAAAAGACTAATAATGGGATCCATTACCGCTTGCAGCTTCTCTATAGCAATGGTGAGTATCTGGGGGGGGGGCTCAGCATTGACAGGCGATATAAAAAAGGACCTTTTCAGGCAGTGAATTTAAAGTGCTTGAGGGGGTCTTCTTCACGGCGGCTTGGGCTGGGGCTAACAAAAACACAAAAGATCTGGGAGCAATTTCTCAGGATGTTTATTTTCCTTTACTTATATTTTTTTTAAAAAAAAAAAGTGGAATGAACATCGTTATCATTTTACAGAAATTCAGTTAATAGATCTGTTTACATTTTGCACGAGTAACATTTTCATTTACTGCGTACAGAATCACACAGGCAGCAATTAACCCTTTGTGCGCCCCTGTAATAAAAATGAGGAAATATATATATATTGTTTTTTACAAATATATTTAGGGATCTCTGAACTGTTTAGTTTTTTTTGGGGGGGGGGGGTGAATAGGCACCACTTTGTAAGAGTTATTATATCCCTTTGCTGCCAATGATTCTATAAATAAATTCATATTTTATTTAGGGAGGTGGTGTTGGTTTTTATTTGATTTAATTTTCATTTGAAAAGTAAAAAAATATATATATTAGTAAATTTATTCTGTAAAGTGACCTGTTTGGTTTGGTTTGATATTATGGGGTGAAACTTCTATGCTCTGTGTTTTTTGTTTTTTTTAATAATTAAAATTTACAGTTAATTCAAAAAGTTACGTGTAATTTATTAGACCAAAGCTAGACCCAAACCATGTCCCAGTGGTATGTTTGGCATCTGATATTGGTCTTTTTTTTTATTTCTGGTTATTAGCTTATATGGAGTGAGGGTTAACTCTATACCTGCCAAGCTTTTGTGGGACTGCAAGGTTCATGTCATCTGACCAAGAGGGGGGAGATTTAAAAAGAGTCAAATGTCCAATGTGCATGAAATATTCCCCTTAATGTAGAAGCCGAGAGCAATGACACACAAGGCTAATCATGTTATTTCTAGGGACATATTTTATTTCTAGTAACCAGAAGACAGATGATGCCCTAAGTAGATTCATTACACGCAGCAATTCTGGAAAAGAATATTCTATTCCAGGGGAGAGAGAACATTTGCACTTCTCCTTTTGTTTGTTGGGTATTAACCTCTGCAGCAGCACAAGTGTATCTATAGCCCTGCTCTCAGCCACATTATGCAGTCAGAACCTGACCTCGGCACGGCACGTATTTTGGGAGATAAGCGGGGGCTCTCACCATGTAACTGATAGGATGTATGTTGCTAATAAAGTCAAAGATTGTGTTGATGATAATGAGCTCAGCCATTTGAGCACGGTTGTCCCTTATAAAACGATATAGATATAGTCATGTATATAGTCATGTATATACCTGATGACATCCATGTTACTGAATTTGCTTAGACTGATAAATATATCTATGTGTGTCTGTGTGCCCAGGTATATAAATAAATGCATATAAAGATAGATTATATATTTATATTCAGCATTACTTTTAAATATCTATAAATATAGTTATATAATTGTATATATATATATATATACTATATATATATTTTTTTTATTTTTTTTAAATATATATTAAAGTAAATGACTATATAATTTGTTATGGAAGTATTATGGGAGATCTCTCTCTAGCTCTCTCTATCATCTATCTATCTATCTATCTATCTATCTATCTATCTATCTATCTATCTATCTATCTATCTGTCTTTCTATCAGATATAACATTATGGTTCATCTACCTCATATACTGCAGATATTTGAACTAGACCCTGTTTCTTGTTAAGATCCAACGTGACATTAAAGTTGAGTCCTGCTGTTTATATGCTGTCATTAATATGAATGTAGCTCAGTAGTAAATCTAGAGCTATTTTTGGTGGTGTTCTGTAGACTTAGGGATCGACCATCCCCTTAAATCTCTCTTTTTTCTACCTTATTTTAGGGATAAGGACAGAACAGGATTTCTATGTTCGCTTGATTGACTCCATGACAAAGCAGGTAGGTGCCACACTGGTGGGCAATGAAACAGTAGTGAGTCCCATAGGAGCAAATGGTGAGCTCTGAGGGGGTCTGGGATTTTATTGGATAGGTTGTATCACTTCAAAAACACTTGTAACTATTTGGGGTCAAATAAGTTGAATTTGACTCGTTGTTTGCGGTGATTTAACATTTCCTGGTGTGATCCTGCTTCTTGCTGTTGCATTAGGACTTCTCATCTTATATAGGGCCATCTCCTAATCGGCTGCTAATGTATTGGCCCCTGTTCATGACTGCCATGTATATATGGGATCATTTATTCGGGGAATCTCATTCATTTTGGTTTAAATGTGGTAGGTAAAATGTGGGCAAGGAGAAGGTGCCACGAATGCTTATAAATTTGCTTGATTGTCTGGCATGATCTATTGTTAGTAGTTATGGGGCACTGAGGCATGGTAGATACGGAATGTTGCCCAGGGGACAGATGGAAAATGTGGGGGAGGTATTGGCATATGCCAGTTGTATTTTAGAGATGGC